>NC_052160.1:48537678-48845944 GCF_902713615.1 Scyliorhinus canicula | reverse complement strand
AACTCCAGCAAGTTAGTTAAACACAATTTCCCCTTAAGAAATCCATTCAGGCTCTTCCTAATCAACCCACAGTTTCCATGTGAATATTAATTCTACCCCAAGTAATTGTCTCTAGAAGCTTGCCCCACTACTGATGTTAAACTGACTAGCCTGTAATTGCTGGGGCTATCCTGATAAGCCTTTTTGAGCAAGGGCATAACATTTGCAATTCTCCAGTCCTCTGTCACCTCACCTGAGTCCAGAGAAGACTGGAAGATTATGTCCAGTGCCTCTGTAATTTCCATTCTCACTTCCTTCAATATCCTCCATTAATAAGCTGGTTTTAGGAGTATTCATGTAATACCCACAACAGCTGCGAATGCTCTGTCACTGCTCTGCTCCTGCACTGCACATAGATATTTTTTTCTTAGCACTGTTGCAGTTTCAAAGCTAATCACACCTTGGCATTTGAGAGGAAATCAATCTTTGGGACATGGATGTTACTGGTATTTATTACCTATTCCTACTTGGCCTCCAGAAGTGGGTAATGGGCTGCCTTCCTTCTGAGCCACTCCAGCCCATGTGAAAGTGCTCTCACAGTGCTGTTATGTAGGAAGTTTCAGGATTTTGATCAAGTTGGAATGATGTGTGACATGAAGAGGAACTTCATTCTCATTCACCACAGCCATTACCCTCATCCTTCCAGGAGGGGCAGGGGGTGGTTCTTGGATTTGGGCAGCATTGCTGAAGAAAGCAATCCTCAAACTAACTGCAACATGTTCATGCATAAAGTTCACCACCACCTTTGCTACCTTCACAACTAGGAGCGCATCATCCATGCTGGCCTCGACCACAGACAGTCATCTTACCGTCAGCCTGCACCGAAGCAGCACGTTTCACCAGATGGTCAGCAAGTTCCATGGCATCAGCCGGCCCCAGAGACAGGTCTCGTGACAGCCCAATGACTAGGATCCGCATCAGAGTGTCCTCCAGGAGTGGGACCTCCGAGCACAGCCGCAGAAAGAAACTGAGGGAAAATTAAAAGAATTATATATGTTATATGGCACAGAAGGCCATTTGGCCCAACCAGTCTATGCCAGTATTTATGATCCACTCAAGTTTCCTCCCATGTTTCTTCATCAAGATTTTCCATCGTAGCCTACTCTTCTCCTTCATGCTTGTCTAGTTTCCCCTTGAATCCGTCTGTATTATTTCCTTAAACTGCCCTCTCTTGAATACCACATTCGCACCACTCTTTGGGTGAAAGACATTTCTTCTGGATTTCTTAGTGACTATTTTATATTGATGCTCTTCCCCACAAAAGGAAAGATTCTCTGCTCTATCAAAGTCTTTCATAATTCTAAAGACTTTTATTCGTTCACCCCTCAGCCTTCTTTTTTCCCAAGAGACCATAAAACCATGAGAGATAGGAGCAAAATTAAGCCATTTGACCCATCAAGTCTGCTCCGCCATTCGATCATTACTGATTATGTTTCTCAATCCCATTCTCCTGCCGTCTCCCCGTAACCCCTTATTAATTAAGAAGCTATCTATCTCTGTCTTAAAGAGATTCATTGACTTGGCATCCACAGCCTTCAGCGGCAATAAGTTCCATAGATTCACCAACTTCCGGCTGAAGAAATTTCTCCTGAACTCATTTTTAAAGGACCGTCCCTTCAGTCAGAGGCTGTGCCCTCGAGTTCTAGCCTCTCCAACTGGAAATATCTTCTCCACGTCCACTCTATCTAGGCCTCTCAGTATTCTGTAAGTTTCAATGAGATCCCCCCATATCATTTTGAACTCCAGAGAGCGAACACACACACACACACACACACACACACACACACACACACACACACACACACACACACACACACACACACACACACTCCTCATATGACAAGCCCTTCATTCCCGGGATCATTCTTGTAAACCTCCTCTGGATCTTTCCTTAGATCACGCATTTCTGATATCATCCTTATACATTTCCTCTGCACCCTTCCCACTGCTTCAGTTTTTTTTAATATACGGGGACCATAAGAGCACACAATACACTTACGGGCAGTCTAACCTAGGTTTAATAGATTTAGCATAACGTATCTACATTTCAATCCTCTAGAAATAAAATCTAATGCTGGATTTGCTTTTTTATGGACTTGCTAACCATTGGTGCAACTCTGAGTGATTGATGTATTTGCACATCAAGATCTTGTTCTATGATTTCCCAGAGAAATCATAGCTCAGAAGGAGGTTATTCAACCCATTACGCTATCCAATTTGACCCACCACTCCTGCTGTTTCCCTATTATCATGTAAATTTTTATTGTTCAAATATTTATCCAATTCTCCTTTAAAGGTTATTATTGAAGCTGTTTCCACTATCCTTTCAGGCAGTGCATTCCAGATGATGACAACTGCTGTATAAAACTATTTCCCATTTCCCCATAAAACTTCTGCCAATGTGCATCCCCTGCTTACAGATCCTACCAGTTTCTCTACATCTACTTTGCTAAACCCCTCAGAATTTAACAAAACTTCCTTTAATCTTCTCTGCTCTAAAGGAGAATGATTCCAGCTTCTCCACATAACCAAAGTCCTAAATCCCCAGCAAACAAAAATGAAAGCCAACTTACCTTTATAAAAATAAGTTCTGATTCAATTTATATTAGCCAATTGCTGTTTAAATGATCGGATATATGCAAATGAGCTGGATACAGCGTGTCAGTCTCATTACTTTGACAATAATCATTTATTGTCTGTTGGCATAAACAATACACCCCAGAAAGCTATTTGACTATGAGGGGGAAAGCATCAATAAAGTGCTCAACTCTATTCTGGGCACTGGCTGCATTCCTTTTCCTCTCTGACTCACAGTGCTGAAGCCCCCATTGTACTACTCAGAGATCTGTTAATGTGGCAGAAATGGAAACAAAATCCTTGCCTGTGCATTTAAACTGTAACAAAAAACACAAGTAGACATTGGAAAGAATTCAGCAACGTGTTGGCAGGGAACCCTGACATACCCTGAGAGAAACACGTAATTAATTACCTCTGTCGCTGAAAATGGATGAGGTAACATGTCACAAAAACTAATGGATGAATTTCTACAAAATGTGGTACACAGATAGAGTATGGCCCAAGGAAGAACTGCTCAGTATTTGAAAAGATGAGGTTCCAGATCCCGAAATTTCTAAAGGACTCGCTAACACTGGAAAATAGGGTGAATTGACCTTTTCTTTTAGAATGCTGTGCGTTCTTTGATTTAGAGTATTGTCGATGAAGAGTTTTCAGAGCAGGTTGTTGGATACAGATTGGCCTGAAGCCTTCTCAGTAAAATGGAAATTCTTAATAAAAATATTTATTTTTCCAGCTTTGTACGAGTATCAACCAGGCAGGGAAACCCTAAAGAAGTGCTGTGCAATTGCCATAACGTTGAGTTAACACATTCGAAGTGCTCTCTTCACTTGTTGAAAATAATGCACTTACTTTCTGTCACCCTCTGGAGGCCAGTTATCCCATTTGTAGTATGTCTCTGGCTGTTCAGTGAAGAGCACCTTATGCAAACTGCAAGAAGGATGAATGGTTGCATTGAAACTTTGCTTAAAAACAGGCACAGAATAGCATTCAGACTGGCCTACCAATTATAGTCACTTTAAACTTCCAACAGAAAGAACTTGCATTTCTATAGCGCTTTTCACAACCTCAGAACATCCCAAAGCACCTTGCAGCCAATTAAGTACTTTTGGTGTACAGTCCCTTTTTGAAACACACAGTCAATTTACACACAGCAAGGACCCGCAAATTTCTGTTTTTTTTTTTAAAGTGATGTAGGTTAAGCAATCATTATTGGCCAGGACACTGGGGAGCGCTTCCCTGCTCTTCTTCAGAATAGCCCTGGGATCTTCAAATCCCCCTGAGAGAGTTGACAGGGCCTTGGTTTAATGCTTCAACCAAAATATATCACTGTCGTCAACGCAGAACTCTCAGTAGTAGCATTGAGCGTTTGTCTAGATTTTGTACATGTCTCTAAAATGGGACTTGAACCTAAATCTTTTGACTCAAAAACAAAAGTGAAACAACTGAGTTTATCGCTGATACTGGATCAGAAAAAACAAAACTGTCAACTAGCAATTGCTGGTACGATCAAAACATTCCATTGGGTCTGGGAGATGCCTTTGCTGTTGGGGAGTGTATTTTGGCTCAAGCCACTTCATCAGGAAAATTACCTTCATGTTCAGGTCCTTCACCTTATGTTCTCCCAGTGTCTGTGTGGGTTTCCTCCCACAGTTCAAAGATGTGCAGGTAAGGTGGATTGACCATGATCAATGCACAGGGTTATGGGGATAGGGTGGGGGAGTGGGCCTAGAGAGAGGGCTCTAGGGAGAGGGTTGATGGGACGAATGGCCTCCTTCTGCACTGGAGGCATGCTATGGATCATGAGGATGTAAAAGAGGCGGGTCCTCTTTTCCCTCCACAATAGACTACTTAGCACGAACAGGAAATGCTGTAGGTTCCCAGCAAGTCTGTCTGCATCTGTAAAGTGAAATTATAATGCAACTGGTCCATTCAAACTGGAGTTTATGTTCCTCATGAGCTTCTCTTCTCTTTATCTAAACTTATGAGCATCTGATT
Organism: Scyliorhinus canicula; assembly: GCF_902713615.1. NCBI lineage: Eukaryota > Metazoa > Chordata > Chondrichthyes > Carcharhiniformes > Scyliorhinidae > Scyliorhinus > Scyliorhinus canicula. The sequence goes on along the minus strand of NC_052160.1, from coordinate 48,841,333 downwards.
CGATCTCTTTCTCCCTCGTGTGTTTATCTAGCCTCTCCATTAATGCAGCTTATGACCTTCTCAGGGTCACAAAGCTGAAAACCTAAATATATAAGCAAAGTTGTCAAAATGCTCCTGCATCTGAGACTTCCGGTGGCGGCGATGCGGAGCTAAGCCGCACGTTCAGCAGTTCTCGCTTTTTTCGGACTTTCGGGCTCTTTTAAGAGCCCGCAACGGCGCTGTTTTAGCTTTTCCCCAGGGGGAAACACAGCCAGTTGTGCCCAGCGGCTGGTGGATGAACTGGACTCGCAGTGGAGCGGTCCAAAAGTCGGCTTTACAGCAGAGGAAGGCGAGAGGCAGAAAAAGCAAGATGGCAGCGGGCGGGGAAGCAGCAGCAGCGTGGCAGCAGTGGGCGCGGGAGCAGCAGGAGCTGCTTCAGCGCTCCTTCAAGGAGCTCAAAGCTGAGATTTTGGAGCCGTTTAAGGCCTCGCTGGACAAGCTGGTGGGGACTCAGACGGCCAAAGCCATGGAGATTCGGGAGCTGCAGCAAAAGGCTTCGGACAACGAGGATGAGCTTTTGGGCCTGGCAGTGAAAGTGGAGTCGCACGAGGCGCTGCACAAGAAATGGCTGGCGAGGATGGAGGAGATGGAGAACCGCTCCCGCCGGAAGAATCTGCGGCTTTTGGGCCTCTGGGAGGGGCTGGGAGGCTCGGATTTGGGGGCCTATGTGGTCCTAATGTTGAACTCTTTGATGGGTGCGGGGTTGTTTCGTGGTCCCCTGGAGCTGGAGGGCACCCATCGAGTGCTGCAGCGGAAGCCGAGGCCGAACGAGCCGCCCAGGGCGGTACTGGTCCATTTTCACCGCTTGGTCGACCTGGAGTGCGTGTTGAGATGGGCGAAGAAGGAGAGGAGCAGCAGGTGAGAGAACATGGACGTTAGGATTTATCAGGACTGGAGCGCGGATGTGGCGAAGAGAAGGGCTGGCTTCAATCGAGCGAAGGGAGTGCTTCATAGGAAGGGGGTGAAGTTTGGCCTTCTACAGCTGGCTCGCCTCTGGATCACTTACAAGGACCAACAGCTCTATTTTGACTCTCCGGAGGCGGCCTGGGCTTTTGTCCAGGCAGAGAACTTGGACTCGAACTGAGGAAAAATGTACTTTGTTTGGAGGCTTTGCCCTCCTGGGTATCCTGTCGTTTATATTGGCTGTGTTTGCTGATTGATGTTGCCTGTTCGTTTTCGATATTTTGGTTTTTTCGGGGTTATTTTCTGGGCTGCTGTTTATTTGTTTTGTCCACTGGTGGGTTGGGGAGTAGTTTGGGGTCCCGATAGGTCATGTGTCCGTCTGTTTCCCCCGTGTTGGGTTGAGGGGCAGAGCTCAGGTTGGAAGCGCGGGCTTTCTTCCCGCGCCGGAGGAATTGGGGGCGGGGCCGGCGCTGGTAGGGAGGGATTGGTTGCTGTGTTGCGTCGGCGGGGGGGGGAGGGTCGTGGTTATGGCGGGGGTAGCCGGGGTCAGCAGAAGTCAGCTGATTCACGGAAGCACAATGTTAGGGGTAACGCAGCTAGGGGGGCCCTAGCTTTGGGGGGGGGGGGGGGGGGGGAAGAAGGTGGGGTTACCAGGTTGTTGCTGCAGGGACTGTGAGGGAATGGATGGTGAAGGGGGAGTTGGGAGGGGGGTCTGCCGCCGTGGGGAGCGGGCTTGGGGGGGGGGGGTTTGCTGGGCCCGTGGCGGGTTGAGGAAGAGCTATGGCTGATCGGCGTAGGGGGAGGGTGATGCCCCCCCCCCCGGGTTCAGCCGGTCACATGGAACGTGAGGGGGCTGAATGGTCTGGTGAAGCGATCCCGGGTCTTGGCTCACTTGAGGGGGTTGGGAGCGGATGTGGCTATGCTCCAGGAGACGCACCTCAGGGTTACGGATCAGGTGAGGCTAAGAAAAAGTTGGGTGGGACAGGTGTTTCACTCGGGGCTTGATGCGAAGAACCGTGGGGTGGCAATTTTGGTCGGTAAGAGCCTGTCGTTCGTTGCGTCCAAAGTGGTGGCGGATAGAGCAGGTAGATATGTGATGGTGAGTGGGAGACTTCAGGGGGAGCGGGTTGTCTTGGTTAATGTTTATGCACCTAACTGGGTCGATGCGGGCTTCATGCGGCGAATGCTGGGCCTGATCCCGGACCTGGAGACAGGGGGATTGATCCTGGGTGGGGACTTTAACACGGTGCTGGATCCGGCTCTGGATCGCTCGAAGCCTAGGACGGGCAGGAGGCCAGCAGCGGCCTCGGTGCTGAGGGGGTTCATGGATCAGATGCGGGGGGGTGGACTCTTGGAGGTTTTTGGAGCCGGGGAGTAGGGAGTTCTCCTTTTTCTCCCATGTTCATAAGGCGTTAATTAATTTTTTTGTGCTTAGCAGGGCGCTAATCCCGAGAGTAGTGGGGGCGGAGTATTCGGCGATAGCCATTTCTGATCATGCCCCACATTTAGTGGATCTGGAGGAGGGGAAGGATCAGCAGCCGCTGTGGAGGCTGGATGTGGGGCTTTTGGCAGAGGAGGAAGTGTGCAGGCGGATCCGTAGGGGCAGAGAGGGGTATCTAGAAACCAATGATAACGAGGAGGTGCAAGTTGGGGTGGTTTGGGAAGCACTAAAGGCAGTAGTCAGAGGGGAGCTGATATCTATTCGGGAGCACAGGGAGAGGGGGGAAGAGGGCTGAGAGGGAGAGGCTGGTGGAGGAAATGGTAAGGGTGGATAGGAGATATGCAGACACCCCGGAGGAGGGGCTTTTGAGGAAGCGGCGCAATCTCCAAGCGGAATTTGACATTTTAACCACCCGGAAGGCGGAGGCGCAGTGGAGGAGGGCGCAGGGGGCGGTATATGAGTACGGGGAGAAGGCAAGTCGGATGTTGGCTCACCAGCTCCGGAAGCGGGAGGCAGCTAGAGAAATTGGGGGAGCCAGCTAGAGAAATTGGGAGAGCCACGGATGCAGGAGGGAATTTGGTGCAGGGTGGAAAGGACATCAATGGGGTGTTCAGATCCGTTTACGAGGGGCTGTATCGGGCGGTGCCCCCCAGGGAAGCAGGTGGGATGGACCGCTTTTTGGATAGGCTGGAGTTCCCAAGAGTAGGGGACGAGCGGGTGGAGAGTTTGGGGGCCCCAATCGAGTTGGAGGAGCTGGTGGAGGCATTGGGAAGTATGCAGACAGGGAAAGCGCTGGGGCCTGGCGGGTTCCCGGTGGAATTTTACAAGAAATTTTCAGATTTGCTGGGCCCTCTGCTTGTGAGGACCCTGAATGAGGCTAGGGAGGGGGGGGGGGGGGGGCTCTGCCCCCAACGTTGTCCAGGGCAATTATCTCTTTGCTCCTGAAGCGGGACAAGGACCCCCTTCAGTGTGGGTCTTACAGGCCGATCTCGCTCCTTAATGTAGATGTCAAGTTGTTGGCAAAGGTGCTGTCCAGGAGGGTGGAGGATGTGGTCCCGACGGTGATTCATGAGGATCAAACGAGGTTTGTAAAGGAGAGATAACTGAATGCCAACGTGCGGAGGCTCCTTAATGTCATGATGATGGCGCTGGCGGCTGGGGAGTCAGAAATAGTGGCGTCCACGGATGCGGAGAAAGCTTTTGGTAGGGTGGAGTGGAGTTACCTGTGGGAGGTGTTGCGGAGGTTTGGCGAGGGGCTCATCAGCTGGGTGAGGTTGCTGTACAGCTCCCCGGTGGCGAGTGTGTTGACGAATGGGAGGTCGGCGGACTTTCGGCTTTCCAGGGGGACGAGATAGGGGTGCCCCTTGTCTCCCCTGCTCTTCGCGTTAGCAATTGAGCCCCTGGCCATGGCGTTGAGGGACTCGAAGAGTTGGAAGGGGATTGTGCGACCGGGGGGGGGGGGGGGATGGGACGTTTCGGCGTGGCCGATTCGGCGGGGCCAGTTCGGCGTAGCCGATTGGAATGGGACGTTTCGGCGTGGTCGATTCGGCGGAGGAGTTTTTCGGCGGAGGGACGTCAAATTAGTTATAGTCGCAAAATGTTTGTGCAGCCCATTTCTTGTATCTTTTCCTTCCAGCCGCCTCAGATATCGTGTTTGTGCACCAAACCGGGTCTGACTTTACACAGCCGGTGTTACTGAAGATATTGTGACTTTACACAGCCGGTGTTACTGAAGATATCGTGTTTGTGCACCAAACCGGGTCTGACTTTACACAGCCGGTGTTACTGATGATATTGTGGCTTTACACAATGTGTTAAGTCAGACAGCAGTGTAGATCACTGGGCAGCTGCTTCAATACTTTCAGTAACACCGGCTTTCTTTAAGAGACCCGGCTTGGTGCACAAACACGATATCTGAGGCGGCTGGAAGGAAAAGATACAAGAAATGGGCTGCACAAACATTTTGCGACTATAACTAATTTGACGCCGAAACGTCCCTCCGCCGAAAAATTCCTCCATCGAATCGGCTACGCCGAACTGGCCACACCGAATCGGGCACTGATCTGCTGTCGTATGTCACGGATCTGGCTGAGGGGATGCCAGAGGTGCTGAAGATACTTGAGGAGTTTGGGGACTTTTCTATAAGCTCAATGATGGGAAAAGTGAGCTGTTTGTCCTGCACCCAAGGATCAGGAGAGGGAGATAGGTGAACCCCCGTTGAAGAGGGCTGAGAGGAGCTTTAGGTATCTTGGGGTCCAGGTGGCTAGAACCTGGGGGGGGGGCATGCATAGGCTTAACTTTTCGAGGCTGGTGGGGCAGATGGAGGAGGAGTTTAGGAGGTGGGACGCGCTACCGCTTTCGTTGGCGGGCAGGGTCCAGTCGATTAAGAGGACGGTGCTCCCGAGGTTTTTGTTTCTTTTCCAGTGTCTCCCCATATTGATCGCAAAGGCTTTTTTCAGAAGGGTGAATACGTCGATTCTGGGGTTCTTGTGGGAGCGGGAGGCCCCGAGAGTAAGGAGGGTATTTTTGGAGCGAAGAAGGGAGGTAGGGGGTCTGGCGCTGCCCAACCTGTGTGGATATTATTGGGCGGCAAACGTGGTGATGATTCGCAGGTGGGTGACGGAAGGGGAGGGTGACGCATGGAAGAGATTGGAGGTGGCGTCCTGTCCGGGTATGAGTCTGGAGGCTTTGGTGACGGCCCCACTTCCACTCCTCCCGGCAAAGTACTGTACGAGTCTGGTGGTGGTTGCGTCCCTTAAAATCTGGGGACAGTGGAGGCGGCATTGGGGGGGGGGGGGGGGGGGGGGGGGGGGTGAAGCCTCAGTTTGGGCCCCGATACGGGGCAATCACCGTTTTGCACCGGGGAGAACGGGTGGGGGATTTGGGAGTTAGCACAGGGCAGGCATCAGACAGTTTGGGGACCTCTTCCTGGATGGGAAGTTCGCGACTCTGGAGGAGCTGGTGGGGAAGTGGAACCTCCTCCCTGGGAACGCTTTTAGGTATATGCAGGTCAGGGCATTTGTTAAGAGGCAGGTGGCGGAGTTTCCGCGGCTGCCGGCAAGGGGGGTGCAAGATAGGGTGCTTTCGGAGACGTGGGTCGGTGAAGGAAAGATCTCGGCTATTTAACAGCTGATGCAGGAGGAGGAGGCCTCAGTAGAAGAGCTCAAAGCAAAGTGGGAGGAAGAGCTAGGGGAAGAGAATGAAGATGGAACATGGTCGGACGCCCTGGAGAGGGTGAATTCCTCCTCCTCTGGCGCACGGCTCAGCCTAATTCAGCTGAAGGTGCTGCATAAGGCTCACATGACAGGGGCAAGGATGAGCCGGTTCTTCGGAGGGGAAGGCAGGTGCGGGAGGTGTTCGGGAGGCCCGGCGAACCACACCTATATGTTCTGGGCTTGTCCGGCCTTGGAGAGGTTTTGGAAGGGGGTGGCGGGGACTTTGTCGGAAGTGGTCGGGTCTAGGGTCAAGCCGGGGTGGGGGCTCGCGATCTTTGGGGTAGCTTCGGAGCCGGGAGTGTAGGAGGTGAGAGAGGCCAGCATTCTGGCCTTTGCGTCTCTCGTAGTTCAGCGCAGGATTCTGTTACAGTGGAGGGATACGCGGCCCCCGTGTTCGGAGGCCTGGATCAACGACATGGCTGGGTTCATCAAGTTGGAGAGGATACGGGCAGCACGGTGGCCTAGTGGTTAGCACAACCGCCTCACGGCGCCGAGGTCCCAGGTTCGATCCCGGCTCTGGGTCACTGTCCGTGTGGAGTTTGCACATTCTCCCAGTGTCTGCGTGGGTTTCACCCCCACAACCCAAAAATGTGCAGAGTAGGTGGATTGGCCACGCTAAATTGCCCCTTAATTGGAAAAAATAATTGGGTAATCTAAATTTAAAAAAAAAAAAAGTTGGAGAGGATGAAGTTTGCCCTGAGGGGGTCGCTACAGGGGTTCTTTCGGCGGTGGCAGCCCTTTCTCGACTTCCTGCCGAAGGGGTAGAGAGTGGTCGGTCTCAGCAGCAACTTGAGGGGGGGGGGGTTTGTTTTTGCGGTGGTGGGTTTGCGATTGTTGTTATTTTCTTCTTTCTTGTATTGCTGTTGGTTTTTTGTTATTATTTATTGGGGGGGTGAGTTATTTTCTTGTGTTGGTGTGGAAACACGCCTTGTTTGTTTTAAATTGTGGGGAGAAAATTTGTTATTGAAAAACTTGAATAAAAATTATTTTTTTTTAAAAATGCTCCTGCATCTCAAAAAACCATGAATGCAGAATGTTTGAAATAATTACAATTAGATACAAATGTGATGTACAAATTACTAAGAACTACCTTTTAAAGCAATGAATTGTGACATTGTCTCGAGAAAAGCTGCTGCTAATGAAACTATTTCTAATACGAAAGTCAAAATTTAGCTAAAGTTTTTCACACCCAACATTTATCTGTTTTAGCGAGTAAAAGCTTTCCAATTTAACCAGGAAGGGATCACATCGTCTTGGTGAAATGCTGACATATATATTTTTTTTCCCAATTTAAATTTAGTGTAGCCAATTCATTTTTTCCCATTAAGGGGCAATTTAGCATGGCCAATCCAGATAACCTGCACATTTTGTTGTGGGGGCGAAACACACGCAAACACGGGGAGAATGTGCAAACTCCACACGGACAGCGAAAATGCTGACATTATAGGCAAGTGTGCTGACTGTTCTGTTCCAATAAAATAACAATTATGGCACGAGGGTTCCCTGGTACTACATACAACATTGAAGTCAGTCTCCAAATCAAATCAGTCTCCACGTACCAATGGATGTAATCCTTAGGATTGAGTTTGCAGATGGTGGGAACCACAGTGTGAAGCCACCACACGGCATCTCGCTGGATAGTTGCAATCTGAGTCTGAAATGAACGGAGTCCTTCCAGATCTTCAATCCGGGAGAAGTGGAGAGAGAGAAAGACAAAAGAGAAGCTTCTTTCATACATCTACAGACTAGATTTCTTAGAGCCATTAAGAACATCAGAAATAAGAGCAGGAATTTGCTAACTGTCCCCTCCAGCCTGCTATGTCATTCAATAAGGCTGACCTCGACATCAACTCGAAATTCCCAGATATTAAAATCCACACAAATACCAAAGCTATTCATTTGCATTTCTATCTGCTGATGGAAGGAAACAATCAAGTGCAAACAGTACGTCAAAGTAAACCATCCACCATTTGATTGTAGTGCCCTACAACCATATGGGCAGTGCAGTAGAACAGTGGTTAGCACAGTCGCTTCATAGCTCCAGGGTCCCAGGTTCGATTCCCGGCTTGGGTCACTGCCTGTGCGGAGTCGGCAAGTTCTCCCAGTGTCTGCGTGGGTTTCCTCCGGGTGCCCCGGTTTCCTCCCATAATCCAAAGATGTGCAGGTTAGGTGGATTGGCCATTATAAATTGCCCTTAGTGAACAAAAAGGGATAGGTGGGGTTGCTGGGTTACGGGGATAGGGTGGAGGTGTGGGCATGTGTAGGGTGCTCTTTCCAAGGGCCAGTGCAGACTCGATGGGCCAAATGGCCTCCTTTTAACCTGTAAATTCTACGACAATAACCAACTGAAGCATAAGTAGATCCTGAGACTTTCCTGGCCTGTATAACTAAATTCCATATTGGGGGCCTACACGGTGATATGTCAAGCAGATCAAATTTATAACCTCTTCAGTGTGAGTACTCTATGGTACAAAAGCTGTAAAGCAAAGAAAGATATCATGAGAACAAGCAGCTGAAGGGCGTAGGCAGATAACAGGTCATACACCACCATGAGTGTAACGCGCAGGGTGTAGTACAATGATGTTCTTCATTGCTCCCTGTTCTGTACAGGCTTCTGGCAGCAACATGATTCTCATTTATTGTATTAATATAGAGTTGTTAACATCGAATCCCCAATAGTAACATGAAATTTAATGGCAGTTAATTCCTACACTGCTATCAAGAGACTGAACAACTACAATAACGAAAACACTCTCTGAATAATACAGCTGGCTTCATTTAAAGGTGTACCTGAAAACATGTATCTCAAAGCTTTTTATCTGCGAGTTACTTGAGAGAAATTCCATGGAGCCTTACATAATGCCTAAAGTTCCTATTAATCTGCTTACAGTATCCAAATTTGCTAATACTATATGATTCAAAGAACTTGTGTTTCTATATAGCACCTTCCACCACCTCGGGATTCTCCAAAGCACTTTTCAGCCAATGAAATACTTTTCAAAAGTATAGTTGCTACTTAATGTAGGAAATGCAGCAGCCAATTTGCACACATAAAGTTCCCACAACAACAATGTGATAATGTCCAGAGAATCTACTTTTGTTAAGCTTTCAGTTGAGTGATAAACAAGGGCCATGTCACTGGGAAAATTGGCCCTGCTCGCCTTCAAAATAGTACAACAGGATCTTCCAGGCTTACAAGAGGGGGAAAATGGGGCTTCAGTTTAATATCTCAGCGAAACAATGGCAGCCTTAGACAATTCAAAACTTCCCCAGTACTGCACATAGATTACATACTCAAGTCTTCAGAATGGGACTTTTGTGGGAATTTGTGAAGTGAAAATTGGCTGCTATATTCTGTACATTACAGCAGTGACTACATTTCGGAAAGTACTTAATTGGTGTAAAGCACCCCAAGATTTTCACATTTTCTCCACAAGATAGTGCACTTGACTTGTCCAATCGCACAATTCCCAAAAACTGTCAGCCGATCCTTACTCTTCTTCTCGCCTTTGTCCCAGGCAAGCCCCGCTTCTTTCACTTGAGCTGTAATCCCCAGCATCATCGACAGGGTAAGCAGGTCCGTCACCTGGATCACAAAGCGCTCCTATACAACCAAGAAAGCAAGTTAGTATGCCTGGCTGCAAAATGCATTTGTCATATTATTTATGTGAAAAGACAAAGAAACCCCAGTTAACAAGCTGATAGAGATTCTCACTTCTCATTTGAGACCATAAGGCTGTAAGAAATAGAAACAGGAGTAGGTTGTTCAGCCCCTCGAGTCTGCTCTGCCATTCGATATGATCACGGCTGATCCTACATTCCTGATATCCACTTTCCTGCCCTTTCCCCATAATCCTGGATTCCCTTACTGATCAAGAAACGGTCTATTTCAGCCTTAAATATACACAAGGACTCTGTCCCCCCTCCTGTGGCAAGGAGTTCCAAAGGCTCTTAACCCTCAGAGAAGAAATTTCTCCTCATCTCAGTCTTAAATTAGCACCCCTTTATTCTGAGACCATGCCCTCTAGTCCTAGACTCTCCCATGGGGGGGGGAAGAGGGGGGGGGGGGGGGGGGGGGGGGGGGGACATCGTCTCAGCATTTACCCTGTCAAGCGCCTTAAGAATCCTATGTTTCAATGAGATCACTTCTCATTCTTCTAAATTCTAATGAGTACAATCCTAACCTGTTTTATCTTTGCTCATAAGACAATCCCTCCATACCGGGCATCATCCTGCTCTCAACCACCCTCCAATCAAATAACATATTTCCTTAAATAAGAGGACCAAAACTGCTCGCAGTAACCCAGCTGTGGTCTCACCAGTGCCTTGCAGCAAGACTTCCCTACTCTTATACTCCAACCCCCTTGAAATAAGGGCCAACATTCCATTCGCCTTCCTGATTACCTGCTGCATCTTTGTGCTAGCTTTCTGTGTTTCGTGCACAAACACCCCAAAGCCCTTTCGTGTTGCAGCTTCCTGTAGATTTTCTCCATTTAAATAACACTGTTCTTTTGTTCTCCCTTCCAAAATGAATAACTTAAACCAGTAACACCACAAGCACCGATACCCTTTTTGGCCCAACAAATCCATTAATGGGGACATCTATCACCCCAACAAATGATGGATCAATTCTAGAGGAGTTGGTTTGGTAAAGGATTTTTAAAAATATGCACAATTGGTATCAAACCGTTGCATAGCCTGTCAAAAGAACAACTTGGGACCTATAACATCAATGCCTCAATTAAAAGCTCCTGCAGGACCGTTCCAGGATATACAGGTAGACTACATCACCCTTCCTAAATGCCAAAAGTACAGTGACATCTTGTAATAGTGGATAAATTCTCTAGATGGGTAGAAGCTACTCCAGCTAGGCGAGCCACAGCCGCCCATACAGCCAAAGTGCTATGCAAAGACTTTATGCCCAGATGGGGAGTACCAGCAAGCATTGACTCAGACAATGGAACCCACGTTACAGGTGCTGTTTTTAAGGAAGTGTGTAGATTATTAAACATTGACTGGAATTTACACTGCCCTTATCATCCACAATCATCAGGCCAAGTGGAACATATGAATCGAACTTTGAAAGAAAGATTGTCTAAATACAACCAAGAAGGCATGAATTGGGTCCAAGCCTTGCCAATAGTATTGTGTAGTATCAGAGCAACACCAAACAGAACAACAGACTTAAGTCCCTTTGAAATCATCACAGGCAGACCAATGTCTCTGCCAGGAACTATTGATTTGTGAAAGGCAGACTGTCATTTAATGAGTGATACTTTGCTGACTTATTGTCAAAATCTAACAAATGCTGTTAGTTCTGCTTCTCGACAGGTGTAGGCTGCCTGGGGCAATCCGCCAGAGGGTGGGCATGATCTAGAGCCCGGTGAGGAAGTATAAGTTAAGAAACTTCAGAAAGAACCTCTAGGATCAAAGAGGGAAGGACCCTTTTTAGTCCTTCTCACCACCCAATCTGCTGTAAAACAGAAAGGAAAGAAAAAAGTTGGATCCACGCGTCACACGTGAAGCGCGCGTATAAGTATTAAGATCTGTAAAAACGTTTGCTGTAATATTCATTTTCAGTTGTATAATTGGCCTTGTAAACGTTGTCACAGAGTTAAATGAAAATACATTCCTTTACACCTCCAAGATATATGCTAGAAATTTCAATATTTCCATTGTTGGGTATGTATTGCAACCCCTACTCACTCAGGAGAAGGCATTCCTTTCTTATCTATCCCTTTTAATGCTTCAGAAACAGCAGAATGGTACACCTACCAAAGCACCCCTCGCTCTGCAGTATCCTGTCCTGGAGCAGTTTCATGTCAGAAAGGGAGGTACCAAATTTATTTAAAACAAAGTACTAATTTATGGAAATTGGCAGGTTATCCACTAAACACTTTTTCACAATGGTATCAACCTAAATATAACACAAATAAAAATCCTCCACATATTAATCTCCAAAATACTCTTAAACAAGACGGATCAATATGTCTCACTAGTAATGATCCCAGAGGGATGAAGATGGGCCATAGTATTTGTACTAATTATTTTGATGTTAACATAGTCAAGAGATGTACCAATAATGCAAAACACAGAGCTGATCGATCCTCAATAATAAATGGTATACGCAATGTCATAAATAATAAAACATTCACAGACCGTTGGTCTTTGGAATACAAGTACCAATATTCGGCTTATAATGGAACATATTTTATCTGTAATAACAAAAGCATATTCCTGGCTTCCAAAATTCTGGTCAGGATCTTGCTATTTAGGATATGTAGTACCTGCCATCCGTCACCTTCCTCATCTCCTTTATCTAGCAGAACCAATCACTCAAAGAAATAAATATGCTATCAAATTACGAGATGCAATCTAGGCTAAAATTATTCTTTTTATTGGGAAACAAGGGTGGCCAACAAATTAAATAAACTAACAACCATCATGCAAAACATAGCTGACTATACTGCCGATGCCCTAAATAAAATCTCTGATGAAATGCAAGCAATTCGAACCGTGGCACTACAAAATCAAATGGCACTTGGTTATGTGCTAGTCGAAAAAGGTGGCATCTGCGCCCTGATTGGTGCAGAGTGTTGTACTTTTATTCCAGATAATTCAAACGAAGTTAAAGATCTGGCAGGTCCCATTCAATAGGACGTCAGAAAGGTTGATACACCCTCAGATACTGTAAGGGAATTTGTACTGGATATTGTATGAGTTAGGTATGAAGTTCAGAATCATAGGTTTTAGTGAAATGATAAAGTAGATTTAGGTGAAGTATTGAGATGAGTATGTAACCTAGGGTAACCTCGTGTGACCTAATGTAATCAAGTATAGTTAATATACCTCGTGTGACCTAATGTAATCAAGTATAGTTAATATGATTAAAGCAGCAGACCCAGAAAAGTAGTATAGCATTTACTAATTAACAAAGACAAATAATAGTCACTTGGGAGAACAATGAATACGGCTCAGTGGCTCAACTTAATGGTTGACCATAAATAATGGCCATAAAAAGACAAGAATAGAGTGAGCATGTTTTTCTGTACATTCGGCCTAAGTCAGCAAAACCACGATTGTTTCACAAGCAGGGAAGTTTACACAGGAACAAGATAAGGACAAGAGTTATAACCACCATGGTTTAAGAAGCAAAGAGAGGAAATAGGGAGCGACCAATCTCGAATGGGACAGATAAAGGGACAACTAAAAACAATGGTGGCCAAAGCAAGGACAGATTGGAAAGCAAGATAAGAGGGCTGTAAAGTAAGATAAGAGTTTGAGATATGGAGTTGAAATGTACATAAAAGACAGTAAGCCCTGAGGCTCTTCGGATTGTTCCGGACATCCCAGCTTTGTTTTTTCTTGTGCTAGGAAAAATAAAGTTCACTGCTTGAAAGATCGCTTCTCAGACTCTCGGTGTTTTAATCGGTACGAACAAATTGTCGTCCTGGGGAACCACGACAAAATCTCTATCTGGGAGAAACTTTGCGGGTGGGTGGTTGGGACCCATAGGAATGTCCACAGTAAGAATAATATTTTTCTTCTGTGTAGCAGGATTCATCATTTACATGACATTACTGATGATCAAATGCATTAGACAACTATTCACTAAATGCAAGGGCCCAACAGTCAGAATGATTCACACTAACCCCACTGCACCACCATTAGATGAAATAGAATTACAATATTATTGTTGAACTGTTACTAACCTATCAATTATTTGACTGTATTACTAACATATTGCGAAAAGATTAATACTGAATCAGTAGAATAAAATTAAATTAATTGATTAATTATTATATAATATTAATTCGTTAAGAATTTTAATAATTTTTGCTGTAATGCTTGAAATGCAATGCTTGCCCGCTTTATTATTAAAGGTTGTTTTCAAACAAAGAAACCATCAAAGACAATGTGAATGAGTTCCTCTTCGCGCTTTTACCTATCCTATTGCATTCCTCCCTTTTTGTTTTATTATGATATATCTCACCTAATCAAAGGGTGGATTGAAGGGAACTGGCTATTTCCGATAGGTAAAAGGGTAATTGATTTAGCTATTTTAATGTAAATACTAAAGCCCAGTTTAAAATGGATTTCATCATTATAAAAACATACAGCTTGCAGAATTTGCAGTGGCAAAGCACAGAATCTGAAACATTCAAAAAACTAGCTAAAGCTTATGCAACATTTTACTGATATCATAAACTGACCATTGTTCTAATAGCAAAAGCTATGCAGCCATACCCAAGGTCGCCATGACTACATGAACACACCATTGTTCAAAATACAGATAAAAGCACAGTCAGCAATAAACCAGCGAAAACTAGAATTGATTATAAGGATATATCACATTCCAACACACACACAAACATCTACAAATGCAACATATCCGAATATATGTTGCACATTGATGATTGACAACCAACCATCCAACCAAATGCATTTGAAACCCATCCAAGCCAATCAGCACATTGCAGGGGTAGGGACAGATGGAGTCAGACTGATAACATTTCCCTTAAAGATAGAGGTTCGGGAAGCCATTTTCCATCCAGGATCACTCTTTCCTTTCATTTAACTACTTGCTCTCCTTATTTCATATTTTCATATTTCCACTCTAACTCGATGTTCGCGCGAGATGTTTTGCTTTAAGCAAAGAACCGTTACTGTATTTTGAAAGTAAAATCTATTGTAAACCGTTAAGCCAATTATTTTTCTTAAGTCTTTTGCTGGCAAGGGCTTTAAAAACATTTTTTGTTAAAATAATTTTTATTGGAATTTTTTACAGAAAATATAAAAATATAACAAGTATAGCAACGAGCAGTAATATGCAACTAACAGCCCCATAACACCCACAATTCCCCCCAAACACTAACATCACATGTATCACACTCCCCCCACCCCCAACAAGAGAACTTAACCATAAATTAAAATTAAATAAATCAAATTTAAATAAAATAAGCAAACATAGTCAACGTCTCTCTCTCTCTCCCCCCCCCCCCCCCCCCCTACACCCCAGGGTTGCTGCTGCTACTATCCCAGTACCCTATCGTTGAGCCAGAAAGTCGAGGAAAAGTTGCCACCGTTTAAAGAACCCTTGCACCGATCCTCTCAGGGCGAATTTGACCTACTCAAGCTTAATGAAGCCCGCCATGTCATTGATCCAGGTCTCCACGCTTGGGGGCCTCGCGTCCTTCCATTGTAGGAAAATCCTTCGCCGGGCTACTAGGGACGCAAAGGCCAGCACACCGGTCTCTTTCGCCTCCTGCACTCCCGGCTCCACCCCAACCCCAAAAATCGCGAGTCCCCAGCCTGGCTTGACCCTGGATCCCACCACCCTTGACACCATCCTCGCCACCCGCTTCCAGAACTCCTCCAATGCCGGGCATGCCCAGAAATATGGGCATGGTTCGCTGGACTCCCCAAGCACCTGACACACCTGTCTTCACCCCCAAAGAACCTACTCATCCTCATCCCAGTCATGTGGGCCCGGTGCAGCACCTTGAATTGAATGAGGCTAAGCCGCGCACACGAGGAGGAAGAATTTACCCTCTCCAGGGCATCAGCCCATGTCCCGTCTTCGATCTGTTCCCCCAGTTCCCCCTTCCACTTCGTTTCCAGCTCCTCTACTGACGCCTCTTCCACCTCCTGCATAAGCTTGTAGATATCGGATATCTTCCCCTCCCCGACCCAGACCCCCGAGAGCACCCTGTCACTCACCCCCCTCGCGGGAAGCGCAGGGAATCCCTCCACCTGCCGTCTAGCAAATGCCTTTACCTGCAGATATCTAAACATGTTTCCCGGCGGGAGCCCAAATTTCTCCTCCAACTCCCCCAGGCCCGCAAACCATCCGTCGATAAACAGGTCCCTCAACTGTCTGATGCCCGCTCTCTACCATCCCTGAAATCCCCCATCCATGTTCCCCGGGACGAACCTATGGTTCCCCCTTAACGGAGCCTCCATCGAGCCCCCCACTTCTCCCCTATGTCGCCTCCACTGCCCCCAAACTTTGAGGGTAGCCGCCACCACCGGACTCGTGGTATACCTCGTGGGAGGGAGCGGCCACGGCGCCGTTACCAGGGCCCCCAGGCTTGTATCCCCACAGGATGCTCTCTCCATCTGTTTCCATGCTACCCCCTCCATCACCCACTTACGCACCATCAACACGTTGGCCGCCCAGTAGTACCCCGAGAGGTTGGGCAACGCCAGCCCCCACCCATCTCTACTCTGCTCCAAGAAGACCCTCTGCACCCTTGGAGTGCCATGCGCCCAAACAAATCCCATGATGCTGCTGGTCACCCTTTTAAAAAAGGCCCTAGGGATAAAGATGGGCAAGCACTGGAAGAGGAACAAGAACCTCGGGAGAACCGTCATTTTGACGGATTGCACTCTGACCGCCAGCGATAGCGGCACCATGTCCCACCTTTTAAATTCCTCCTCCATCTGTTCCACTAGTCTGGTGAAGTTAAGCTTATGAAGAGCCCCCCAACTCCTGGCCACCTGCACTGCCAGGTACCTGAAACTCTTCACTGCCCTCCTGAAGGGGAGCCTCCCAATTCCCTCCTCCTGATCTCCCGGGTGCACTACAAATACCTCACTCTTTCCTAAGTTTAGCTTATAGCCCGAGAAGCCCCCAAATTCCGCTAACAGCTCCATCACCCCCGGCATTCCCCCCTCTGGGTCTGCCACATATAACAGCAGGTCGTCCGCATACAGCGATACCCGGTGCTCCTCCCCACCCCGCACCAGACCCCTCCATTTCCCTGACTCCCTCAACGCCATGGCCAGCGGTTCAATCGCCAGTGCAAAGAGCAGAGGGGACAGGGGACACCCCTGCCTGGTCCCACGATAGAGCCTAAAATACTCCGATCTCCTTCCATTTGTGACTACACTCGCCATTGCCGCCGCATAAAGCAGCCTCACCCATTTGATGAATCCCTCCCCAAATCCAAACCTCTCCAGCACCTCCCACAGGTACCCCCACTCAACTCTATCAAACGCTTTCTCTGCATCCAGTGCCACCACTATCTCCGCCTCCCCCTCCACTGCCGGCATCATGATAACATTGAGCAGTGTCCGCACATTCGTGTTAAGCTGCCGCCCCTTGACAAATCCTGTCTGATCTTCGTGAATTACCTCTGGCACACAATCCTCTATCCTGGTAGCCAGGATCTTCGCCAGCAACTTAGCGTCTACGTTAAGGAACGAGATAGGCCTATATGATCCGCACGGCGAGGGGTCCTTATCCCGTTTTAGGATCAAAGAGATCAGTGCCCGCAAAATCGTCAGGGGCAAAGCCCCCCCCCCCCCTCATTGAAAGTTCGCACCAGCAGGGGACCCACCAGGTCCGCATATTTTTTGTAAAATTCTGCCGGGAACCCGTCCGGCCCCGGGGCCTTACCTGACTGCATTTGCCCGATCCCCCTGACTAGCTCCTCCAACTCTATCGGCGCCCCCAGCCCCTCTTGAACCCTTGGGAAACATAGCCTGTTCATGAAGCTCTCCATCCCCTCTCTCCCCCTCGGAGGTTCCGACCGGTACAATCCCTCGTAAAAGTCCCTAAAGACCCCGTTTACTTCTGTCCCCTTCTGCACTACATTTCCACCCCCATCCTTCACTCCCCCAATTACCCTAGCCGCATCTCGCCTACGGAGCTGATGCGCCAACATCCTGCTCGCCTTATCTCCATACTCGTATACCGCGCCCTGCGCCCTCCTCCACTGTGTCTCCACCTTTCTGGTGGTCAACAAGTCAAAATTGGCCTGCAACCTGCGCCGTTCTCCCAGCAACCCTTCCTCCGGTGCCTCCGCATATCTCCTGTCCACCTCCAGAAGCTCTCCCACCAGTCTCTCCCTCTCCTTCATCTCCCTCCTTTCCCTGTGGGCCCGGATGGAGATCAGCTCCCCCCGGATCACTGCTTTCAGAGCCTCCCAGACCATCCCCACCTGGACCTCCCCCGTATCATTGGTATCCAGATACCCCTCAATGCTTCTCCGAACTCTCTTACACACCTCCTCCTCCGCCAGCATCCCCACATCCATGCGCCAAAGCGGGCGCTGGTCCCGCGCCTCTCCCATCTCAACCCAGTCCGGGGCATGGTCCGAAATCGCTATAGCCGAGTACTCGGCATCCTGCACCCTCGGAATCAATCCCCTGCTCAGGACAAAAAAGTCTATCCGGGAATAAACCCTATGGACGTGAGAGGAAAAGGAATCCTCCCGCCCTCTCGGTCTCCCAAACCTCCAGGGATCCACCCCTCCCATCTGGTCCATGTAACCCCTCAGCACTTTGGCCGCCGCCGGTCTCCTACCCGTCCTTGAACTGGACCAGTCCAGTGTGGGATCCAGTACTGTGTTAAAATCTCCCCCCATGATCAGGCCCCCTGCCTCCAGGTCCGGGATGCGGCCCAACAATCGCCTCATGAAGCCAGCATCATCCCAATTCGGGGCATATACGTTCACCAGCACCACCTTCTCTCCCTGCAGCCTACCCCTCACCATGATATATCTGCCCTCCTTGTCCGACACCACCTCAGCCGCCTCAAACGCCATCCTCTTTCCCACTAGAATCGCCACCCCCCGGTTCTTCGCGTCCAAACTGGCAAGGGCTTTTTGAGAACATTTGATTTGTAACCACAAGAACATCTTGGTCTCTCAGTTATAATCAATAGACACAATAAAAGATTTTTATTTCGCATCCAAGAAGTGCAACTTAAATTCGACTAAGTTTTGAAGTGTATACGAGACTACACTTAAACCGCAGGGTAGATTCCTAGTTTCCCACATTATACTCTTTTTGTCAATTTACTTAACCTAACAATATCTCTTTGAAAACTGCTTGTATCCCTCTTGCAACTTGCCTTTCCACCTATTTTTGTGTTGTCTGCAAATTTGGCGACAGTACATTCACTTCCTTCCTGCAAGTCATTAATACATATCGCAAACAGTCCAGTGTGGTACTGAACCACACATACAAACACAGGAGCAGCCCTTTTAGACTCTCGAGGCTATTCTGCCACTCAATAAGATCAGGGAAGATTACACCTCTTTACTGACTTAACAAGGGGACAATGTGACATGATGGCTGATAATAGTGGGGATAATCTGTCAGGGTGTCTGTTGCTGTCTCTCATGTGCAGAATGGCTAATTGGTTGAGGTTTGAGAGCAATGAATGGAACTGTATGGCAGCATGTAGCATCGCAAAGGATGAAAACAAAGAATAAACTTCTAACAAACAGGTCAGGCATTTTTATAACTCCAGGGTGATGTTCTCCTATCAGAAAGACGGCAAGCATAGTTAGCTCCCATTTAACCTTGTATACGACATACCCACACCTATAAATCAGCGCCCACCTTAAACTCCATTTCTAGATACGTCTGCTCCTTCCGCTCCTGCATCAGGCCCAGGCAGAAGGACGGGAAGTTAATCTCGTGTTTTGTCTGTTTAATAATTTCCCGCAGGAGTGCTCGAGATGCACGAAGATAATCATCTTTATTGGTGAGTAGGTCCTGAAACACCATGGCCAGATACTAATAAAAGGAAACAAAGGTTACAACCTTAATAATAAAAATAATCTTTATTGTCACAAGTAGGCTTACATTAACACGGCAATGAAGTTATTGTGAAAAGGCCCTAGTCGCCACATTCCGGCGCCTGTGCGGGTACACAGAGGGTGAATTCAGAATGTCCAAATTACCTAACAGCACATCTTTTGGGATTTGAGAGGAAACTGGAGCACCCGGAGGAAACCCACGTAGACACGGGGAGAACGTGCAGACTCCGCACAGACAGTGACCCAAGCTGGGAATCGAACCTGGGACCCTGGAGCTGTGAAGCAACAGTGCTACCCACTGTGCTACTAATATGCACACAACCCACCTCCACCACAAAACCCTGCAGCAAATCACATGTCACCTAACACTAACCAGCTAACAGATGTAAAAAGTTGGAACAGTTCAATCTCTGGTCTGTGACGAGTTAGCTGCCCTCAGCAAAAACGACTACAGCTGGCTTCAGTGCCCTTGGGACAGGAGTTACAGGGAAAAGAAGGGACACCAAATGAAGGCACGTGGACTGTTCAGTTCCTTGTATTTTGTTTACCTTCTGTATGAATTACGTAGAATGAACCTACAGTATAGAAACAGGCCAATTAGCTAACTAGTCTACCTCCCACACCTGCATCCTCCCACCCCTCTTCATATAATCCTATTCCTTTCTCCCTTGTGTTTATCTTGTTTCACCTGCAGTGTATTTATTCTATTTGTCTTAACAACTCCATGTGGTAATGACTCCCATGTTGTAATCATTCTAGAAATTCTAACAGAGCATCCTGTATCTTTCTGAAGTTGTCAAGAAATGAGTTGCACAAACAATCAGTGGCAACCACCTATTATGACCCTCCCTGAGGCCCTTCACTTAATAACTGGCAATGTACACACCAGTTCTCAGGGCTATTGCTCTCAAATTGGCTTCTGGAGAAAAGTGATTCATCGTCCGACTGTTTCATCCTCTCACGGGCAGCACGGTAGCATTGTGGATAGCACAATCGCTTCACAGCTCCAGGGTCCCAGGTTCGATTCCCGGCTTGGGTCACTGTCTGTGCGGAGTCTGCACATCCTCCCCGTGTGTGCGTGGGTTTCCTCCGGGTGCTCCGGTTTTCTCCCACAGTCCAAAGATGTGCAGGTTAGGTGGATTGGCCATGATAAATTGCCCTTAGTGTCCAAAATTGCCCTTAGTGTTGGGTGGGGTTACTGGGTTATGGGGATAGGGTGGAGGTGTTAACCTTGGGTAGGGTGCTCTTTCCAGGAGCCGGTGCAGACTCGATGGGCCGAATGGCCTCCTTCTGCACTGTAAATTCTATGTAAATCACCCAGGTTGGCACCGATTGTTTCTAGAGTTGTGCAGTAGGTACACAACTATTATTTTTGCTTTGGCATACTTTTATTTTCCTAATGTTCGGTGTGTGTGAAGCTCCATGGCTAATGCAATTGACTGAATGCGGTGAAGGTGTATGCAGGGCTCACCTTGGGGGCCAGCTCGGAGTTGTGCTGTAGTACTGTGTAGAGGACCTGCATGTTGTTTGGGTTCCGTGCATTCGACAATTCATTAAAAATCACAAACTTCACAAGTGTTCCCAGGTTATCTCGGTGAGCATTCAGCAATTCTCTGGGATCAAATCACAGGAGAAAAACATTAGAGCAAGGCACTATATAGTATAGATGTAACACGTGATCCAGCGGGCAGCACGGTATTATGGTGGTTAGCATAAATGCTTCACAGCTCCAGGGTCCCAGGTTCGATTCCCGGCTGGGTCACTGTCTGTGCGGAGTCTGCACGTCCTCCCCGTGTGTGCGTGGGTTTCCTCCGGGTGCTCCGGTTTCCTCCCACAGTCCAAAGATGTGCGGGTTAGGTGGATTGGCCATGCTAAATTGCCCGTAGTGTCCTAAAAAGTAAGGTTAAGGGGGGGGGGGTTGTTGGGTTATGGGTATAGGGTGGATACGTGGGTTTGAGTAGGGTGATCATTGCTCGGCACAACATCGAGGGCCGAAGGGCCTGTTCTGTGCTGTACTGTTCTATGTTCTATGTCGCTGCTCAAAATGGTATGAAAACAGATTGGATAATAACTTTCAAAAGGGAATTGGATGAGTGCATGAAGTGTTAAAAACCGCAGGGCTTTGGGAATTTGGACTAACTAGATAGTTCTTTCAAAGGAGCTTGCACAGGCATGATGCACAGAATGGCCTCATTCTGTGCGGTATCATTTTATGATTAGTTATTGACATGGTAAAATTAATCTGTATTTGCAAATTACTCATCATTGGTCTGGTCTGATTTAGTAGAGTGCATGCACTTTTAAAATATCAACAGCAATCTGAGGAGAAACCGGCCAGTGCGGAGAATAGTACACTTTGACTGGATTCTGATCCAGTCCAAAGGATGCATTTAGCATCTTCAACATGTTGGGCTAAGGAAATCTTTGTGGACTCATACTCTGCACCTGAGAGTTAATGCCCAAAGGAATAACTAAGATCAGACAGTTTGCAGGTACAGAATCTCCAGTGTATTATAAGACTGGAATATTGCCCTGCAGGGAGTGCACACAGTCACCATCCAGGACCTATGATTAGAATAGCCTTCATTGGGTGGCATGTGGCACAGTGGTTAGCACTGCTGTCTACGGCGCTGAGGACCCAGGTTCGAAACCCGGCCCTGGGTCACTGTCCGTGTGGATTTTGCTCATTAGCCCCCTAAATTGTCCCTTAATTGGAAAAAAAGTAATTTGGTACTCTAAATTTATTTTTAAGAAAAGTATATTCATTGATGACCTAAGCATAATGCACGCCGCAGGATTATACATCAATTGGCTGTGGGAGAAATTAGAGTGTATACTTTTTTGTAAATGACCCTTTGTCACATTGAATGTACAGCACAGAAAAAGGTCTTTCAGCCCAACTGGTCAGTGCCAGTGTTGTTCTACTGACTTCCCTACTCCCTTCTTCATCAAACTCTATTAACATATTATTCTATTCCTTCCTCCATCATGTACTTCTATAGCTTCCCCTATTCAACTCAACCACACGTTGTAATTGCAAATGCTGCATACATAGCACGCTTAGGGTAAAGGAGTTGCGTCTGAAATCCTTATTGGATTTATTAGCGACTACTGTACATCTATGGGACCCTAATTTTGGATGAAAAACATCTTTTCCACTTTCAGTTATTTCAAAACAATAACTCTCCGCAGGTGCTGCCAGACCTGCTGAGTTTTTCCAGCATTTTCTGTGTTTCTTTCTCAATTTCTAGGATTGTTTCCCTTTGGCCTCAAAAGTCTGTCTGGCTTCCAAATCCCTCCTGGGTACAGTTAACAGGACAGCTGGTGGTTCAATTACTCACTTAATGCACAGCATGTAATGGTTCAGCAACACTTTAGGCTTCAGGCGAATTTTGATGAGATTCGACATAACCTCCATGTCCTCTGTCCCATGTGTAGAGCAGTTGGTGCATACTGACATCAGCAGGTCCTGAGCTGGGCGGGTCAGCTATAAGACAGACAGAGAATGAACACATAGGATGAAGGTGCCCATTCATATTAGAATATGCTTGCAAAGCACAAAAAGGTTTGAATCTCCCCTTCATGAACTCTGATAGTAATCTTTAGATTTGTTACTCAGCCTAAGGCAGAAAAACGTTGAATTAAATTTCGGTGGAGGGAAAAAATAACAGATTGACAAGAACATTGCACATACACAATGTCAGTGCTCCCTTCACAGTCTTTCTTTTCCCAAAGAAAGCGTTAATATTTCATATATGCCTCATTGTCATTTGTTATCCGATATAGAGGAGCAGAACAACACTCTGCATTTAAATACTGCCTCTAAAGTAGAAAAGCATCTTAAGTCGCTTTATAGAAAAGTTATCAGACAAAATTTGATACCAAGCCACATCATGAGATATCAGGGTAGGTGACTAAAAGCTTGGACAAATTTGTAGATTTAAGGAATGCCAGGAAAAGAGCAAGGTGTGGGAAAGGTGTTTAGGGAGAGAATTTCAGAACTTAGGGCCAAGGCAGCTGAAGACATGATTGCTGATGGTGGCGTAATTAAAATCAGGAATTTGCAAGAGATCAGAACTGGAGGAGTGCAGATATCTCGAAGGCTTGTACAGATCACGTAGATATAGAGATGGGGAGGGCCGAGGCCAGCAAGGGATTTGAAAACAGGGATGACTATTTTAAAATTGAACCATTGAAGGTCATCTCACTTTCTTTGCAATGAGTTCTTTGATGACTTTTGAGACCTATCTATTGCTCGATATGAGCGGCAATAGATTGGGGAGGTTGAGGTTCCAGAGGGACTTCTTCAGCTGGCATTTTAAATTTAGCATCAGCAATGTAACTGGCCCTTTAGTAGGACATGTTCACAGATGGCTTTTCACCATGCTTTTTTATCTTGCGCAACTGTTTCCACTTAGGAATATCTATTTTAATAATAATAATAATTTTATTGTCACAAGTAGGCTTACATTAACACTGAAATTAAGTTACTGTGGACTTCCGGTGGCGGCAATGACGTAGGAATCCGCACATTTTTATGAGCTCCCATTTTAAACGGAATTTTCGGCTCTTTTTAGAGCCCAAAACAGAAATTTTTCGACGTCTCCCGGTGGGAGAAGGTGTGCTGATCGACTTTCCCCGCAGTCCATGACTTGAACTCGGAGTGGAAAGGGGGAAAAAAACGGCAGCAGTTCCCCAGAAAAAATGGGGGAAGGAATCCAAGATGGCGGCCGGCGGAGCTCCAGAGGAGTGGAAGCAGTGGGTCCTGGAGCAACAAGCTGCTCTCCTGCGCTGTTTTGCAGACTTCAAGGCTGAGGTACTGAGCTCTCTGCAGGAAACGAACAAAAGGCTGTCGGAGATTCAGACGACCCAGGGCGCTGCCATCAAGGAGTTGCAAACGCAGGCCACTGAACGAGAGGAGGAGGCCGGGATCCTCGTGAGTAAGGTGGAGGGGCACGAGACACTCCACAAGAAGTGGCAAGACCGCTTCGAGGAGCTTGATCACCGCATGAGGGGGAAGAATCTGAGGATCTTGGGCCTCGCGGAGGGGTCGGATCTGACAAACTACGTGGCCACGATGCTGAACTCGCTAGTGGGGGCCGGGTCTTTCCATCTGCCCTTGGAGCTGGAGGGAGCACACAGAGTACTGGCCAGGAGGCCCAAGGAGAATGAACCCCCGCATGCCGTGCTGGTGAGGTTCCACAGGTTCAGTGATCGGGAGTGTGTGCTGCGCTGGGCCAAGAAGGTGAAGAGCAGCAATTGGGAGAATGGGGAAGTACGGATCTACCAGGATTGAAGTGCGGAGGTGGCTAAGCGGCGGTCCGGGTTTAATCGGACGAAAGAGGTGCTTTACAAGAAAAAGATAAAGTTCGGAATGTTGCAGCCTGCGCGCCTGTGGGTAACTTATTCGGATCGGCATTATTATTTCGATTCCCCGGAGGAGGCGTGGGCCTTCGTGCGGACGGAGAAACTGGACTTGAACTAGGGGTTGGGGGTTGCGGGGTCTGTTGTAATACTTTATTGCTGGATTCTGCTGTTGCTGTGTTCTCTTTTTCTGTACTTTTGCAATTTTGATATGGTTATTTATGGGGGCGTTGTTCTGTTATGTTTTTTTTGCGGTGGGGCATTGTTTGAGTTTTGTTCAGGGAGGAGCTGGTATGGTCAGGAAGGAGCTGGTGGGGGCTGGGGGGCAGAGGTGAGGTGTTGTCGCTGTGGGGACTGGGTCGGGCAGGGGGTGCTGGCCTGGGGCGGGCAGTCGACGGGCTATGGCTAGTCGACGGGGGAGGGGGGCGGGATGCCCTCTGATTCGGTTGGTCACCTGGAATGCGAGAGGATTGAATGGGCCGGTGAAGCGGTCGAGGGTACTTGCTCATCTGAGGGGGCTAAAAGCAGATGTGGCAATGCTTCAGGAGACCCACCTGAAGGTGGTGGACCAGGTCCGTCTGAGGAAGGGATGGGTGGGGCAGGTTTTCCACTCGGGGTTGGATGTGAAGAACCGGGGAGTGGCAATTCTGGTGGGGAAAAATGTGTCGTTTGAGGCATCGGAGGTGGTGGCGGATAAGGGGGGTAGGTATGTTATGGTTAGGGGCAGGCTACAAGGAGAGAAGGTGGTACTTGCTAGTGTGTATGCCCCAAATTGGGACGATGCGGGCTTTATGAGGCGTATGTTGGGACGGGTCCCGGATCTGGAGGCGGGAGGTCTGATCATTGGGGGGGGGGGGGGGGGGAGAAGACTTCAATACAGTGTTGGATCCTTCACTGGATCGGTCCAGCTCTAGGACGGGTAGGAGGCCTGCGGCAGCCAAGGTACTGAGAGGGTTTATGGACCAGATGGGTGGGGTGGATCCATGGAGGTTTGTGAGGCCGAGGGCACGGGAGTACTCTTTCTTCTCCCACGTACATAGGGTCTACTCTCGGATAGACTTCTTCGTGGTGAGTAGGGGACTGATTCCGAGAGTGGAGGAGGCCGAGTATTCGGCCATTGCAATCTCCGACCACGCTCTGCATTGGATAGAGTTGGAGATGGGGGAGGTGCGGGATCAGCGCCCATTGTGGCGGTTTGATGTGGGGTTGTTGACGGAGGAGGAGGTGTGTAGGAGGGTCCGGGCAAGTATTGAGGGGTACCTCGAGGTGAATGATACGGGGGAGGTTCAGGTGGGGGTGGTCTGGGAAGCCCTGAAGGCAGTGATTCTTGGGGAGCTGATATCCATCCGGGCACACAGGGAGAGGAGCGAGAGGAGTGAGAGGGCTAGACTGGTGGGAAAGATGCAGGAGGTAGACAGTGGGTACGCAGAGGCACCAGAGGAGGGACTGTTGGGGGAGAGGTGCAGCCTGCAGGCTAAATTTGATTTGCTGACCACTAGAAAGGCGGAGGCACAGTGGAGGAAGGCACAAGGGGCAGTGTACGAACATGGTGAAAAGGCGAGTAGGATGCTGGCTCATCAGCTCCGCAAGCGGGACGCGGCTAAGGAAATTGCTGGAGTGAGAGACAAGAGTGGGAATGTGGTGCGGAAGGGGATAGAGGTGAATGAGGTCTTCAAGGACTTTTACGGGGAACTGTACCGGTCGGAGCCAACGGGGGAGAGGAGGGGAATGGAGAGGTTCCTCGACAGACTTTCTTTCCCGAAGGTGCAGGAGCAGGTGGAGGGGTTGGGTGCGCCGATTGAGCTGGAGGAGCTAGTTAAGGGGATCGGGCAGATGCAGTCAGGGAAGGCACCGGGGCCGCATGGGTTCCCGGTGGAATTTTATAAAAAGTTTGTGGACCTAGTGGGCCCCTTGCTGGTGCGGACACTTAATGAAGCGTGGGAGGGGGGGGGGGGGACTTTGCCCCCGACGATGTCGCGGGCGCTGATCTCGTTAATTCTAAAGAGGGACAAGGACCCCCAGAAGTGTGGTTCATACAGGCCCATATCTCTCCTCAACGTAGATGCCAAGGTGCTGGCAAAAATCCTGACCACCAGGATAGAGGACTGTGTGCCAGGGGTTGTACACGAGGACCAGACAGGTTTTGTGAAGGGAAGGCAGCTGAACACGAATGTGCGGAGATTGTTGAATGTCATCACGATGCCGGCGATTGAGGGGGAGGCAGAGATAGTGGTGGCGCTGGATGCGGAGAAGGCCTTCGATAGAGTGGAGTGGGGGTACTTATGGGAGGTGTTGGAGAGGTTTGGATTTGGTGAAGGGTTTATTAGCTGGGTGAGGCTGCTATATGAGGCCCCGATGGCGTGCGTGGCCACGAATGGGAGCAGGTCGGAGTACTTCCGGCTTTACCGAGGGACCAGGCAGTGTTGCCCCTTGTCCCCCTTGTTGTTCGCACTGGTAATGGCGTTGAGGGATTCAGAGAGGTGGAGAGGGTTGGTGCGAGGTGGGGAGGAACATAGGGTGTCGTTGTATGCCGATGACCTGTTACTGTATGTGGCGGACCCGGTGGGAGGGGATGCCGGGGGTGATGGAGCTGCTAGCTGAGTTTGGGACCTTTTCAGGTTATAAACTAAATTTAGGCAAGAGTGAGGTGTTTGTGGTGCACCCTGGAGACCAGGAGGAAGGAATTGGTAGGTTCCCGCTTAGGCGGGCAGGGGAGAGCTTTAGGTACCTGGGGGTGCAGGTGGCCGGGGGCTGGGGGATTCTTCATAAACATAATTTCACCAGACTTGTAGATCAGATGGAGGAGGAGTTGAAGAGGTGGGACATGCTGCCATTGTCGTTGGCGGGGAGGGTGCAGTCCGTCAAAATGACGGTGCTTCCGAGGTTCTTGTTCCTCTTTCAGTGCCTGCCCATCTTTATCCCCAGGTCCTTCTTTAGGAGAGTGACTAGCAGTATCTTGAGCTTTGTGTGGGCACATGGGACTCCGAGAGTGAAGAGGGTGTTCCTGGAGCGAGGGAGGGATAGAGGCGGGCTGGCGCTGCCCAACCTTTTGGGGTACTATTGGGCGGCCAATGTGTCAATGGTGCGTAAATGGGTGATGGAGGGGGGAGGGGCGACGTGGAAAAGAATGGAGATGGCGTCATGTAGAGGTACGAGCCCGGGTGCCATGGTAACAGCGCCATTGCCGCTCTCCCCTAAGAGGTTTACCACGAGCCCGGTGGTGGCGGCGGCCCTAAGAATCTGGGGACAGTATAGACGGCATAGGGGGGGGAACAGGGGGCTCGATGGAGGCTCCACTGGGTGGCAATCATCGGTTCATTCCAGGGAACAGGGATGGGGGATTTAGGGGGTGGCAAAGGGTGGGCATCAGTAAATTGAGGGACCTGTTTATTGGCGGGAGGTTTGCGGGCCTGGGGGAACTAGAAGATAAATTTGGGCTTCCCCAAGGGCACATGTTCAGATACTTGCAGGTAAAGGCGTATGCTAGGCGACAGGTAGAGGGATTCCCTTTGCTGCCCTCGCGGGGGACAATGGACAGAGTGCTTTCGGGGGTGTGGGTCGGAGAGGGGAAGGTGTCTGACATCTATAAGGTAATGCAGGAGGTGGAGGAGTCGTCAGTGGAGGAGCTGAAGGATAAATGGGAGGAGGAACTCGGGGAGCAGATAAAGGACGGGACTTGGGCGGATGCCTTGGAGAGAGTCAACTCTTCCTCCTCATGTGCGAGGCTTAGTCTCATCCAATTTAAGGTGCTGCACCGGGCCCGCATGTCCGGGACTAGGATGAGTAGGTTCTTTGGGGGTGAGGACAGATGTTCGGGGAGTCCAGCGAACCACGCCCATATGTTTTGGGCATGCCCAGCACTGGAAGAATTCTGGAAGGGGGTGGCGGGGACTCGCGATTTTTGGAGTGGCGGTAGAGCCGGGAGTGCAGGAGGCGAAAGAAGCCGGTGTCCTGGCCTTTGCGTCCCTCGTAGCCCGGCGGAAGATCTTGATGCAGTGGAAAGATGCGAGGCCCCCCAAGTGTAGAGACCTGGATCAGCGACATGGCGGGATTTATAAAATTGGAAAGGGTCAAATTTGCCCTGACAGGATCAGTACAAAGGTTCTATAAACGATGGCAGCCTTTTCTGGACTTCCTGGCTCAAAGATAGGTATCTTGGTCAATAGCAGCAACAACCCGGGGTGGGTGGGGGGTGTTCCTTATTGTAGTTTCTATTATGTAACTTAATACTGTGTTAATTTGCGTTGTTGTTAATATGCTGTTTTGTTCATGGAGGTGGGGCAAATGTTTATGATTGCTAATATTATTGTTATTTTTGGTATTTTATTATGGTTCGTTGTTGTTGTATAAATTCAAAATTTTTCAATAAAAATTATTTAAAAAAAGAAAAGAAATTAAGTTACTGTGAAAAGACCCTAGTCGCCACATTTTGGTTCATGTTCGGGTACACAGGGAGAATTCAGAATGTCCAAATTACCTAACAGCACATCTTTCGGGACCTGTGGGAGGAAACCAGAGCACCGGGAGAAAACCCATGCAGACACGGGGAGAACGTGAGGACTCTGCACAGACAGTGACCCAAGCGGGAATCAAACCTGGGACCCTAGTGCTGCGAAGCAACGGTACTGACCACTGTGCTTTTGCTTCAGAGTCACTCTTAAGAAACTTTAATATCTCTTGTAGCATATATACATGTTATAACAGGGTTAAATTATCTGCTAATTGAAAGGATTTCCATTTGAAATTCCAGAGCACTCTTGATTCAATTCCTAGTACACAGGTGGCACCACAGCATATAACTACCATGGGGTCAAGAAGACATTGCTCTCTGCACCTTATTGACTACATCATTAAGGGTGAGGAGAGAGAAATTAAATGAGGAAAAGAAAGTATTTAACAATCGTAAAGGGGTTGTTTGTTGCTCCATAAAGTATGGTTTGAAGTTTGGTCAAACATTGCCAAAGGTTCTCACTGAAGGGAAACTGAGGTCCAAAGCGGGAGAGGCTTTTTAGAACTATAACTTCCATTCCCGTTCTCAGATGTCATGTTGAATAAAACAAAGTTCTTTTATTCTATTTTCCTCATGAAACTGTAAATCTTGGCATTGATTTGTTTCACTCAATAACCGACCCACCTTTGGGTTTTGCAGCCACATCTCCAGCCGTTGAACAGTCATCAGACGGACTTCTTTATAGCCACAGGTAGTGGTGAGTAATCGCAGCAAGTTCCGTGAGACGTTATCCATGGGCTGGCGGCGATTGAGCTGATCGCGAAGCATGTCTATAATATAATCTTCTACACTCTCGGCCAGATCTTCATATCTATAGAGAAAGAATCAGACAAAACAAAAAGGAACCCAGTACAGAATTAAATTTGGTTTCACTGGAGGAAGAGAGAGAGGAAGAGAGAGAGAGAGCCAGGGGTGGAGAGGTTGCTGCAACTTTAAGAGAGCCAACTGTATGGGACCCTGCTTCGCACGAGCGACTGCCAAGTTCTAACTCACTCGCTCTATGCTTTGTAAAAGCTTTTACTGCAAAAAGGACTGCTGAGGCTTCCAGGCTTGCAGTTATCAGAAGAAATAGAACGGAATAACAGAACACAATCTCCCAAAATGCCAGTTAAAAACGCCAGGTATTTGAATAATTCCATCGCCATGAAGCAGTAGCAACTAATTAGAAGCCGGCAGAATCAGAGCGTGATTCCCCATAGCAACTGTAAAAAAATCTCAAGGGTCCAATGAAATAAAACCCAGAATCTAATCTGTAATGATTATGAAAATGCATTTTGACTGTACAGTATTAAAAAAATACACACGCAGCTGAATAATTAATTCTCTAAATCCAGGCGCACAAAGCATCCACCAGACCTTGGAAAACTGAAAATTGCAGACAGCCCATTAAAGTCAAGCCACTTTCATTTCTCAACTCCTGTACTTGGTTCACATTTTCATATCCAAGATGTTGATATAGCAGCCTGGGTCCCAATCTGGGACTCTTCTTTTTCTGGGTAGTGCAGAGAGCAAAATAACCTTTATCGACTCATTTCATCAGTTAAATGTGCCCCGCAGGCTAGGGAATAACAGGATCTGCTGCATAAAATATATTTTTGTCACTGGACGCAACACTGGGTTTCAGCAATTCATATCAATCCTTTGATGCCAAACTACAATGGGCTGGATTCTCCGTACCCTGATGCTGAAATCATGATCGGCGATTCGGCAGAGAATGAAGTCCGATGCTGGAATCAGGGCAGGCGCCAATTTGAAGCCGGCCCGCCATGCTCCCCCCTCCAAACCGGCATCATCGGGACGCGCGCCGTTGGCGCATCATCGGCCAGCCCACCGCGATGTTCCGCCCCCACTAGGCCGAGTTCTCAACGGCATGGACCACATGTGGTCCCAGCAGTCCCGAACCCAGCGTACAGTGTCCAGCGCCGCCACACTTGTCCGGGGTCCATGCCGCTGGCTGGGGGCCTTGTGCTAGGGCTGGGGGGACTGGTGGGGGTGGGATTGCTGTTGGTGGGTTATGGTTCGAGCATGGCTAGCGCCATGTTTTACGGCACAACCGGCGATTCACTAGCCGTTTTCGGTGCAATCCGCGGGTGTTTCTCGAGGCGCCGGTGCTAGCCCTTCACCGGTACCAGAATCTGTGAGGGGTTTGCAATGATTTTCCTGTCGTAAAACCCCCGCGGAATATCCATTCGCGCCGGCACTTATCCTCAGGAATGGAGAATCCAGCCCAATGTATTTCAGAAGCTGCCTGTACCTTTCTATGCCCACCAAAGAATAACACAAATTACCTGGGCATCACCTGGCCTGACTCTACGTCTGGACTCAGTTTCTCTTCTGCAATAAGCAGCTCAGTCTGATTATCATCATCATCTGTGGTAGAAGGGTGTGGACTCCCACCTGAAATGAAAAAATGAAATGAAAATCACTTATTGTCACGAGTAGGCTTCGAATGAAGTTACTGTGGAAAACCCCTAGTCGCCACATTCCGGCGCCTGTTCGGGGAAACTGTTACGGGACTCGAACCGTGCTGCTGGCTTGCCTTGGTCTGCTTTCAAAGCCAGCGATTTAGCCCAGTGAGCTAAACAGCCCCTGCAGGATAGTGTAAGACGAGTGGCTGTCACAATGTACTGCATAACTTAAAGAGATAATAAATAATAAATCCAATCAACAATTCAGGAGAACATTCTCTACACAGATAGTAGTTAGCATACGGTACATGTTATTAAATATCTGAGATGAAGAACAAATATATTTCAGGGGAAGCTAGATGTGCACATAGAACTGTCAAATTTTGATGGATCTGCTACATTTTTCCTATTTTTGTTTGATTATTTTCTACTCCATGGCATTTACAATCTTGTCCCTGCCACTGCAGTTCTCACCTGCACTAAGGTCGCTGCCAATCTTGCCGCCGTCTGCCTGAAGCAGCATGCTTTTTGGGGGCATCTTTGTGCCAAAAGCAGTTTGAATGTTCTCAACAAGCGTTTTACACTGGGGACTGTCCACCCAGATACGTTCTCCAAGTGAATCCTCAATGTAAACCTGCAACAACAAAAGGGAGATGGCAAATACTAACCTGTTGCTTCCAAAAACGTAGTCAATGAGAGAAAAGAAACAATTGCAGTAAAGAGCTGGGCACCGTAGCACAGTGATTATATTATTGGGCTAGTAATCCAGAGAGCTGAATTAATGATCCGGAGACACATGCTCAAATCCCAGAAGCTGGGGAATTTAAATACAGTTAATTAAATAATTCTGGAATAACAAGTTAGTCTCAGTAATGGTAATCTTGAAACAACTGGATTGTCATAAAATTCCACTTGGTTCACTAATGTGGAAAGAAAATTGCAATCCTCATGCGGTTTGGTCATAGTAATGCTAGCTGACTCTTCACTGCCCTCTAAAACATTCTAGTTGCAAAACCATGCGAAGAATAACGATGCAAAACTATGGTAAGAATAAAACGGGGCAGACTACCTGACATCAACCTAGGCACCCAACATGGCAAAGACACACCCTCTCCAGTCAACCCTGAAGTCCTCCCCATGAAAATCTGGGAACTTTTGCTAAAATTGGAAGAGCTTTCCCACAGAGTAGTCAAGCAAAAGAATACAGGTGTGATTCAGTGGCCTGCAGTGCCAAGAAAGACCCCGCTATTCAATGGCACTTTGCCTTTTTTTTGCCTCACTGAGGAACTCCCCATCAAGACCACCCATTAAGTAATTTCCTGCAGCAGGAAGACAACCCAAGGACTGGGGCGCCATTTTTAAAGATCGGGGCTGCCTTTCGACTCCCCTCAGTGCCACCGCAGCCTCAGGACCTCTTCTCTCTCATCCCTCCGCGCGCGCCGCCCCCCCCCCCCCCCCCCAAAACCAATTTACCTCTTCTGGAGTCCTCAAACCCCCCCCTCATATGGACAAGGCCCCCTGGGACGGCCTCTGCATGGGCAACCTTTCACCTCAGCACCTCCAGCCTGGTTCCTTGACAGTGCCACTGTTCCCAGGTGCGAGGGTGCCACCCTGCCCTGTACCCTACCACCCGGGGGCCTCATCTCCCCAGCGACAACACCCCCCCCCCCCCCCCCCCCCCCCCCCCCCACCACTCCAAGGTGCCATCGCGGCTGATTCATGACTTTGTGAACCATTACCAAATAGCACCCAGTTGAGGCCTTGGTGTGAAGGCCGGTGAATCCTGTGCCCCAGTGAATCAGCCAAACACATATTCAAATGAGACTAATGAATCATTTAAATATGCGCCCGGATCTCACCCTGTGAGATCACGATCCAGATTGCGACGCCTCATGCGATTCCTTTGAAACTTGCGAGACGTTTTGAGCACCGCGAACCTCGTCCTGACACCAAGCCAGGCACGAGGAGGCTGCTGAACTGCACCGTACATATAACTTACGAATCATGTACGGACATGTTCAACTTTTAAACATGACGTGAAGGGCGGCACGGTGGCGCAGTGGCTAGCACTGCTGCCTCACACCACTGAGGACCCGGATTCGATCCAGCTCTTGGTCATTGTCAGTGTGTAGTTTGCACATTCTCCCTGTGTATGCATGGGTCTCACCCCCACAACTCAAAAGATGTGCAGGATAGGTGGATTGGCCACACGGAAAAAAATTGCCGCTTAAACTGAAAAAAAAATTCTGTATTTTAAATTTTAAAAAGAAAATTAAAAATTAAATAAGACGTGTTTTTAAAAGCAAAAATACAAGCTAAAGACCATGGATGATGTAAATTCTGACAATGTAAAATTCAGTTACTACAGTAGTCCCCCGTTATACCGCGCTCCGCAATACCGCGGTTCGCGATATACCGCGGGGGGGCTTATGGACCCCAACTGTCAGTTGTGTCAATTTCAGCGGCCGGCTCACTTTGATCCGGAGAGGGAAGCTGCTCTCACTGAAACAATCAGCCGGCCGCTGAAATTGACACTGCCGGCTGCTCTCTCCCTCCAATCCAACTTTTAAGTTTTAATGTTTCTGATTGGAGGGAGAGAGCAGCCGGCAGTGTCAATTTCAGCGGCCGCTGATTGTTTCAGTGAGAGAGCAGCTTCCCTCTCCAGATCAAAGTGAGCCGGCCGCTGAAATTGACACTGCCGGCTGATTGGAGGGAGAGAGCAGAGAACACAGGAGGAGGTCATACGGGCCTCTGCAAGACCAGCATGGTCTCACATCGCCCCTCCCCTCTGTAGCTGGGGTTCAGGCTGTGGCTGCTGGGGTACAGGCTGTGGCTCCTGTGGTACAGGCTGTGGCTGCTGGGCT
Organism: Scyliorhinus canicula; assembly: GCF_902713615.1. Classification (NCBI taxonomy): domain Eukaryota; kingdom Metazoa; phylum Chordata; class Chondrichthyes; order Carcharhiniformes; family Scyliorhinidae; genus Scyliorhinus; species Scyliorhinus canicula. The sequence goes on along the minus strand of NC_052160.1, from coordinate 48,807,036 downwards.
TCAGGCTGTGGCTGCTGGGGTACTGTGGCTGCTGGGGTACAGGCTGTGGCTGCTGGGCTTCAGGCTGTGGCTGCTGGGCTTCAGGCTGTGGCTGCTGGGGTACTGTGGCTGCTGGGGTACAGGCTGTGGCTGCTGGGGTTCAGGCTGTGGCTGCTGGGGTTCAGGCTGTGGCTGCTGGGGTTCAGGCCGTGGCTGCTGGGGTACTGATTGGAGGGAGAGAGCAGCCGGCAGTGTCAATTTCAGCGGCCGGCTGATTGTTTCAGTGAGAGAGCAGCTTCCCTCTCCGGCCGCTGAAATTGACACTGTTTTAATTAGATCCACGATGGGGGTTTTAAATTTATTTAAAAAGCTATGCTAGCGCTTCCCACTGTGAGTCTACGGGGGTCTGACCTCTCCCCCCGCCCCCCGTAGACTCACAAGGGGAAGCGCTAGCATAGATTTTTAAATAAATTTAAAACCCCCATCGTGGATATCCGCGGCTCGGATGCAACGCGGGTGGCTGTCTTGGACCCCAACACCCACGTTATAAAGGGGGACTACTGTATCTACGAGATTCCTGTGTGGGTGATACAAAGCAGAAGATAGGCATTTCAAAGGAAGAAGCCATACAAAAAGTGAACAATCACCTCCTGTGGAGATAATGGAAGCTGATTATCATCACAGCAGGCTGTATATCCTGTAAACTATGCCCCAGATCTGTTTTGTGTTTTTTCTCCACCCAGGAATACATAAGAATCTGGCATAAAAGGATAACTGCAAAATTTATGAGTGTGGCGTAGTGCTGGGTGTATGTGAGACGCACAAGGCAGAAAAGACATAGTAGACACCCCTGCTCTCTCTTGGATCGTTGAAACAAGCCATTTCAGCAAAACCACAGCTGAAAAGGAAGTAGGATAGCGTGTCTTTTTTTTGTAAGGGGCAATTTAACGCGGCCAATCCACCTCACCTTCGGTTGTGGGGGTGAGACCCACGCAGACACAGGGAGAATGTTCAAACTCCACACGGACAGTGACCCGGGGTCAGGATCGAAACCGGGCCCTCACTCCTGATGCAGCAGTGCTAACCACTGTGCCGCCCTCGAAGCAAGACCAAGCTCGGGGGGGGGGGGGGGGGGGGGGGGGGGGGGGGGTGAAGCTGCCAGAGGCAAGGGATGGCTTCTAGTGCTCTCCCCTCACCTCCCCATTGCTGGGTCCCTTGATCAGCCACTGAACACCTGACAGAGTTCCTGTTGCAATGGGCTGGATAAAATTTTGCACCAACTCCAGCACTATTGTGACACAGCAGTGTATTCAGGAGATAATCTAATGCCACCGCCAATATAAAATTTACTCTTAGTTGTACCTTGACAAAGATTTCAGGCCAATTTTCATCTTCTTCGTAGGCTGCCATGAGGAGATTACAAGTGAGTACAGACACCAAGCTATTCCCCTTGGCTTTGAAATTAATGGAGGCATCACGTCGAAGCAGACTGCACAACGCCTAGTGGAAACAGGGATATTAAAAAGATGTCAATAAGAATTGGGCAATGCTCATTTTCCTTAAAATTTTGTTCCCATTTCTTTCCTGGAAAGAGCTTGAGTATCTAAAAAAGTGCCACAGAATCTAGAGGGAACAGTCTAACTGATCTATATAGTTGCTCATGTTCAAGAGCATCCTGCCCCTCTTACTTCATTATACCTAGCTGCCAGATAGCCTTTCCATTCCTTGTCCCCTCATGAAATTAACTATTTTCTCTAAAAAGCATCCACACTAGTATTAAAAACAGTCTACAATGACTCTGTGGATAAATGCAGGACACAGTGGGCGCGATTCTCCACAACGGTCGACGCCGGAGTGTTTCACTCCGGCGTCAGAGGCCACTCCTCGCCCCCTATTCCCCCCCCCCCGGGGGGGCTAGGAGCGGCGTTGCGCGACTCTTGGCCGCCGGGCCTTGACGCTTGCATCAAAGCGGCGCGCCGAGAATGACGCGGCCGGCGGTGCCTAAGTGACGTCAGCCGCGCATGCGCAGGTTTGCCGGTTCCAACCCGCGCATGCGCGGTTGCCGTCTTCTCCTCCGCTGCTCCGCAAGATGTGACGGTTTGATCTTGCGGGGCGGCGGAGGGGAAAGAGTGCGTCTCTTAGAGACGCCGGCCTGCCGATTGGTGGGCACCGATCGCGGGCCAGTCACCTCACGAGCACGCCCGTGGTGCTCAATCCTCTCTCCGCCCCCCACAGGCCCCACACTTACCTGTCGCGCGATGTTCACGCTGGCAGCGACCAGGTGTGGTTGCCGCCAGCGTGAACCGGTCGGGGTCGTCAGGCCGCTCGGCCCATCCGGGCCGGAGAATCGCCAGTCGCCAGGTAAAACGGCGATTCTCCGAGCGGCGTGTTGCAAAACGCGACACACCATTTTGGGGTCGGGGGTGGGAGAATCGCGGGGGAGTGCCAGGGCGGCGTGATTCGCCCGGCCCTCCCGCGATTCTCCCACCCGGCGTGGGGAGCGGAGAATCGTGCCCAGTATGTGTCATATAGATCAAGACGGCACCAGATTTGATTCTTCATCTGCATTATGTGCAGTAAACTGAACCGCTCCTTTTCATAAAAAGGGACTAAATCATTTCAGTTATGATCAATTATTTCACCTTAACTAGAACAGTAGAACCAGGGGACATGGCTTCCACATCCAAAGAGTAAATTCAAAACGAATCTTCGGGAACAATATATCAGCAAGCGAGTAGTCAGTGTAAGCAACATGTTCCCTTGGGAACATTCGGTATTGATGGATTCAAATGAAAATTAGATTGATTTAATTTAGTAAACAATATTTTTGGAATACAGTATATTAGGAATTTGAAGCGCGATGTGTGGAGGGTGTTGCACGCTTGGGAGGAACAGGTGACTTTGGGGCGAGGGAGGAACTGGTGACTTTGGGGTTATGATTCCCAAAGTGCTCCAGCACTGGGGTTTTCAAGAACTCGATCATTGTATCATTCAATGGGCAGGATGGTTGAAGGCAGATTAGATGGAGTTGTTCTCATTTTCCTCAGCAGTTCTTTTCTCTACTCTAACATAATCCATACCCAACAATGCTTACCTCGATGACACCCTCTGTTGCAAAGATGTTGGGTTTGATTTTGGCCAAGTACATCAGGCTGAGAAACAGAGTGGTGTCTGGCTTCACTCGGTTCAGCTTCATCTGTTTAACTGCTCCACACAACAACCCTTCGATGCAGTCATCATTTCCATCCATTTCTGCAGCCTCTATTTCATCTAGCAGCGTTGCTGGGGGAACTGTAGCAAAGGTAACTCAAAATCACTCACTTTTCTAAACCAAACAGCCTGCGATAAATCTAGAATTGCATCCTGTGGCGAGAGATGAGTGCCTCTCATTCTACATTTACAAAGATTTATGGCTCAAGCTCAGACAGCCAAAACAATAACTGAGCCATGCAGCCAGGAAGCATTGAATTCTTGTATGTTCAGTTCAGGTCATGGAACAGCACTGCAGAGTGCAAACCAAGGTACATTATATTGGGTGCCCATGATATACGGCAGCATTCACAGTAAAGGATTAAATATTATGACATTAATCGACAAATTTGAATAATAATTCATGATTGAGCACGAGGCAGTAACACGGTCAGATGCTCCATTGATCTGTAAAGGCAATTGATCTTCCAGTTTGTCTCTCCAGCGGGATTGTCCGGTCCCACCAAAGGCTCCCCCCCGTGGCGGGGTGAGCGAGCCATATAAACGCCATCGACTTCGGCAGGACCGGAAGGTACCGCTAGTGGCCAATGAGAGCCTCCTCTGCCGCTGGAAAGCACATTGTGGGGGGGACCGAAAAATTCTGGGCCCAAGTCTAGCACACAAAAATGGATGAAACCAGTGACCTTTCTGGTTTACAGGATTCAATTACTGTAGATAATAACTCCAGTGATCCATCAGAAGAGTCCATTCTTTAAAAAGCAATCAAAAGTTAATGTAAGAGTGAATGTTCAAGTATTTCATCATCGGCATCATGGTTTTCAAATTCTTGCATTACAAAAGTGACCACACTTTCATTGACTGTAAAGTGTTTTAAGATGTCCATAGGTAATGAAAAGCACTATATAAATACTATGATTCAGAAAAGCTTCTTAGATCAATTGCCTTTACAAACCAATGGAGCATCAGTGTTATTGCCTAGTGCTGAATCATGAATTATTATTCAAATTCGTTGATGAATATCATAATCTTTAATCCTTTTCTGCAAATGTTGTCGTATATCATGGGTATCCAAAATAATGTATATACTGTATAGGGAAAAAATAAAACTTGTCCCACAACAGTAATCACCTTATAAATTCTAAAACTGAATGGATAAATGGCATTTAACACGTCTTAAATTTAGACAGTAAATCACTTCAATGCCACTGCAGACATATTCATCACCTGAATGGATCACTACACTGTAATCACAAACACTTCCCATTGCAATGTAAATTATGTTTCTTCTTTAAAAATAGAGCAGCCTTGCTAAAGACTAAAATCCATGGCTTGGGAGATCATCAAGATTCAAAAGAGCATTCATAGAATTACAGAACATGTCCAACTCAGAGGGAGACCATTTGATCAGTTGTGTTCATGCTTGTTCTTAACAAGAGCATTTAGTTACAGTTCCATCCCAGCGTTGCCCCAAAGCACTACAATCTAATTTTCTCCTCAGGTGCTTTTCCAATTCCCTTTTGAAAGTCACAATTAAAATTGCCTACCATACCTTTTCAGGCAGTGAATTCCAGGTGCTAACCATTTGCTGTGTAAAATTGTTCTCCCTTATGTTACCTTTGGAATTTTAGACAATCGCTTTAAATCTGTGTTCTCTGATTCTTGACCCTTCTGCCAATGGAAACAGTTTCTCTCTCCATCTACTCTGTTTAAAGCCCTCAGGCCTATGAACACCACCCTCAAATCTCCTCTCCAATTTTTTTTTCTCAGAACAATTACAGCTTCTCCAAGTAACTGGTTCCAGTGATGAGGGAATTCATTCTCACAAATCTTTTCTGCACCATCTCCGAAACCTTCATAATTGTCTCAAAAATACAATACCCAAAATTGGACACAATGCCGCAATTTAGGCCAAACCAATGTTATATAAAAAATCATGACTTCCTTGCTTTAAAGGGCAGCACGGTGGTGCAGTGGTTAGCACTGCTGCCTGGTCAACTTTGTATCCTCTATTGGCTTTCTGTAATTAGTCCACACTTATCCAAGACTATTAATTTTGCCTTGGATTATCGTTTTGAAAATCATTCCCACCACCATGGTTAAACTGACTGGCCTGTAGTTGCTAGGCTTATCCTTACAGGTGTCTTTGAACAAGTGTGTAATATTTGCAATTCCCCAGTCCTCATGTCCAACAACCATGAGTGGCCAGTACCTGCACAATTCCACCGTTACTTGCTTCAGCATCCTTGGATATATCTTATTTGTTCCAGGTGGCAAATCAACTTCAAGTGTAGTCAATCTTTTTGTACCTCCGCTTTTATCAATTTTAAATTTATCTGGTTTCTTAACCACCATCACTTTCATTAAGACTTTGATAGCATCTTCTTTGGTAAAGATAGACGCAAAGTACTAATTTATTAATAATCTTTATTGTCACAAGTAGGCTTACATTAATACTGCAATGAAGTTACTGTGAAAAGCCCCTCGTCGCCACATTCCGGCGCCTGGTCGGGTACACAGGGAGAATTCAGAACGCCCAATTCACCTAACAGCATGTCTTTCGGAACTTGTGGGAGGAAACCGGAGCACCCGGAGGAAACCCATGCAGACACGGGGAGAAAGTGCAGACTTTGCACAGACAGTGACCCAATTCTGGATACGAACCCGGGTCCCTGGCTCTGTGAAGCAACAGTGCTAACCCTTTTTAGTCCCTCTGCTTCCGGGCAAAGATGCTTTTCTGGACCCTAGTCAGCACCACCCCTCCTCTTACTACCTTTTTACTATTTATATGTCCCCAGAAGACTTTTGGACTCATTTTTATTAGCTGTCAGTCTCTTCTCATATTCCCTTTGTACCTCTTATTTCCTTTCCTACTTCCCCTCTAAACATTTTCTATTCAGCCTGATCTTGTATTTTCAACCCGAGGTCGGTTTTACATACACTTTTTCGGGCGGCACGGTGGCGCAGTGCTTAGCACTGCTACCTCATGGCGACAAGGACCCGGGTTCAATCCCGGCCCCAGGCACTGGCCGTGTGAATTTTCACATTCTCTCAGTGTCTGCATGGTCTCACCCCCACAACCTAAAGATGTGCAGGATAGGTGGATTGGCCATGCTCAATTGCCCCTTAATTGGAAAAAAAAGAATTTTTAAAAGAAAAAAACATCAGAAGCAAAAAAAGTGGAGAATGGTCTGTACTTAACCCCACATATCAGGTCATGAAGGCAAGTACGCAATGCCCTGCTGCCTGCAACACTTACCTTCAATTGGTATGACAGATGGCTCTTTAATCGAAGGCGATATGGCCCGTTTCTCTGCGACTGCAGCCTCTGCTAGACGTCCAAGTGCACTCAGCGGCGGAGTCGAGGAGATCTTTGGGCGTTTTGAGAGGCCAGAGGTCGGGGCCATGGTCGATGATCCCTCTCGTTTCCTATCGGACTGCAGTCCTGTCTGTGCTGGCTTCAGCAGTGCTCCTGATGCCTTGGCATCAGACGCCTGGCTCTTTGAACCCAGCGCTATAAAATCCCCAGGGGGTGGGTGACCTGAAGGAAATAAAACCAAGAAATGCAAGAAAAACGAATGAGATGAAGATATGTATGGAAAGAGCTATCCTCCCAAATATAAATCAATAGAATTCAATAGAAGTAAGCTTTGTTTCTTCAAATTTAGAATTTAACACCGAAAATAATAATAGAGATCACATACATGTCCAGCAGCTAACGTATCAAGTGTTTCACTAAAGGACTAGATGAGTTTTCCTGTCACACTGTCCTTTTAACCATCCCAGAACATGGGCTGCAGACTTTCTCAAAACTGAAATTGATCAATTTGTGTTTGGCAACGGTATTAAGGATTATGGAACCAAGGAAGATAGATGGAATTAAGATTAGACATGATCTAACTGAATGGCGGTCTGGCTCAATGGGCTGAGTGGCCTATTCCTGGGACTGAGTGGCCAACCTAGTTCGAAATGAGATACATTTAGACAGTCTGATTCCAGGTTCTTACAGATCCACAGCATTAAAGCTGCCCTGTCTCTCGCCATAGTTCACGGCACAGTTTGAAAACTGTTCCACTCAGAATCCCAGGTTCGATTTTAAGGAATCCATATGGGAGCAAGTAGTGAGGACAAGGGAATTCTGGTGCAGTTGCTATTCATGGCTTCCAGACAGCTCTCTAACATGCCTAACATACTGAGCAATAACATTTTGGAAAAGAAAATAAATCTACATAATTTCTAAAAGAGACTTCACTCACCACTGGGTTTGGCACTGCTTGGGCGCCGGATTGCCACAGCCTTTGGCCGGTTCATCCTGGCAGATTATACACTTGCCTTTTTGTACAAATATCTCAACCTGTCAACAACAAACACAATTATCCAAAAATGTTAAAATGGAAAAAAAAATTTGCTAATGCTGGAAAATCAGAAATAAAATCACAAAATATCTGCAGTCCACCCGCATCTGGAAAAGGTTGTCCCCATTTAAGTGTGGACCTCTCATCAAAATTGTGGACCCACTGTCAGAACAGTCTAAGATATTAAGGCCTTTCAATTGGCACTGAACATTGAAGATAATTGCATCTTCAAACATTTGTTTTGAATTGCATTTTTTTTAAGTCCCTCTTCATCAATAAAGTGTCTAATACTGTCTGCCCAACTGGATGACAGGTTTGTACATCATTAGCTATTGTTCAGTGGCAGCATTGGCCATTCTGAATCAAAAGGTTCAAGTCCCTTTCCAGATAACTGGAGTGTAAAATCTAGAAGGGCACACCAATGCAGAACTGAGAGGTGTGCTGCACAATCAGAAAGGCCACCTTTCAATGAGATGGTAAATCAAAGTTCCATCTAACCTCTCAGGTAGATATGAAGATTCCCACAGCCACTTATACAAGGAATAAAGGAGTTTGCCCTGGCACTCTGGCAATCCACATGAATAGCTGGTCAGTATCAAACTGCTGGTTGAGGGATCTTACTGTGCGCAGATTGGTTGCTGAGTTTCCTACATTACAACAGTGGCTGCATTTCACTGACTGTTCATAGATTTTACAATGCAGGAGGCCATTCGGCCCATCGAGTCTGCACCAGCTCCTGGAAAGAGCACCCTATCCAAGCCCATACCTCCACCCTATCCCCATAACCCCACCTAACACTAAAGAAAGCCCTTTTCGAGGTTTCGAGGATGTGATAGGCGCTATTAAAATGTCGCTCGGTCCCTTCAGCCGAATTAAAGCGCTGCTGGCTCGTTGAAGCTTATTAGACGAAGGGCGGCCTATTTACAGAATAAGCTATGGACTCGCCGCCTTCCCTCTGGCCGGACTTCCTCGCTATCTGCCGGGCCAGATCGGCCTGAGCTGGACCGATCCTTGCCCGCGCCCAAACCCTTCCCCAAACCACACACACAGGAAACATTCCCACCCGGAGCCAGTGCGCCGCGGACCGGAAGTTGTGCTACTCGCTCTGACCCGCCCCTCTGCCAATCAACCGGACGCACGATATGATTGGTCCATCCCTGGGAGAGTGGGTGGAGCTACTCTAACGTCGATGAATTTGGATAATTGAAGGGCAGGTCGACAGAAGAATCAATGAGAAGGGAAGGGGTGATTCTGAGGGCTGAATGATTGAGACCTGGGCTGAGGTGGACTGGACTGAGGACTGGGCTGGGCTGGGGGCTGGGGGCTGGGCACTGGGCTGAGGTGGACTGGACTGAGGGACTGCACTGCACTGGGGGCTCGGCTGAGGGACGTGACGTGACTGGACTGGACTGGACTGGACTGGACTGGGCTGGGCTGGGCTGGGCTGAGGACTGAGCTGAGGACTGAGGGCTGGGCAGCTGTGACCTGGACTGGGAACTGAGGGTTGCGAGTTGGACTGTGACCTCTGAGTTGAGATCTGTGGGCTGGACTATGTAGCCTGGTTATGAGCAGGGTTTGAAAGTTGGGAGTGTGAACAGGGGCTAAGTGTGAGCAGTGAGTAAGTATTGGGCTGTGATTGTGAACAGCATGAGTGTAAATCTGTGGACAAAAGCTAAAAGTGTGAACTGTTGGTACGATGGGACTGAATGTACGTCAGAGGCTGAGAGTAAGGCCATTGTATAGACAACATCTCTGGCATCTGATTATGGCCACGTGCATGCCCTACACTTCTCTCCTAGTGTGTTGCATTTGGATCAGACACAGGTACAATGACCCTGAGAGATGGCATTGCTGAACCCCACTCTGACTTGAAGTCCAGGATTTGTTTCTGGTCAATGTCTCAGTTTTACCTTTAGGGCACTGCTCTCTTTTAGATGGACGGAAGAGCTGGGAAATGAGGTGGAGCAATAAAGGGCCAAATGGCTTCCATCTGTGCTGTTTTCTGTGTTTCAGAACTAGGCATCACAGTGAAGCGGTGGCATCTTGCAGATTTATACAACTTTTGTTTGTTCATTTTTTTTTTGATTCTGTTAGTTCCATGAGGGGCTCATTTGGTGAACTCGTTCTTTTACGGGCAATGGAGACCTGCAGGTTCAAAGTTTGATCTAAGGCTTTGCTACATTTGGTGGTCATAGCCCAGGCCCGTAGTGGTGATGTTCCAATCCGCTTAATGTCCTCCTGCATTAATAATAATAATCTTTATTGACACAAGTAGGCTTACATTAACACTGCAACAAAGTTATTTTGAAAAGCCCCAAGTCACCACACTCCTGTGCCTGTTCGGGTTCACTAAGGGAGAATTCAGAACATCCAAATTACCTAACAGCACGTCTTTCGGGACTTGTGGGAGGAAACCCACGGAGACACCGGGAGAACGTGCAGACTCTGCACAGACAATGACCCAAGCTGGGAATCGAACCAGGGGCCCTTGCACTGTGAAGCAATGTTGCTAACCACTGTGCTACTGTGCCACCCATTAGAGAAGAGAGATCACATTTCAGGTTTTTTCACTCTGGCCTCGGCTGCAAAATATACTCGTGCAGAATCCAGTTGAAGAAAGGCTCATTTTTACAGCACCTTTCACAATCCCATGATGCCCAAAAGTACTTTTTCAGTCACTGAAGTACTTTTACGGTGTCGGCACTTGTAATGCAGCAACAAATTTATGTGCACAAGCTCCCACAAATAACAATCAGGTGATGGCTACTTGATCTGTTTTTAGGTATTGCTTGTGAGATGATAAATGGCCAGCACATCAAAATATCTTCCCTCATTTTCCTCAATTTAGTCCCTTGGAAACCTTTACACCCAACTGAGATAGCTGATGGAATCTTGGTTGAATATCTTATGCAAAAGAGAGCACTCCCTCAGTACTACATCAGAAAGTCAGTCAGGATTTATGTGCTCCAGTCTCCGGAGTGAAACTTGAACCCACAATCTTTCAATTCCAAGTGCTACCCACCGAGTCACAGCTGCCAACGATGCCGACAATAGCTGAACAGTCGACACAAAGTGAGTTACTGGAAATGCTGCTGACTGACATGTTACTGCAGCCCAGCATCACCAGTGACATCAGGATAAAATTGGATGGTTATTAAATTATTAAAAATGCCAGAATGAAAGATGTCTCTTTAAAATCTGTTGTGTGCTAATTGGCTACTCGAAGAAGTGAGCCGGAAGCTTGATTTTTTTTTCATTCTGAGCTTTTTATTTCTGCTGATTGGGTTCACTGCTTGATGGCAACCAGTCTGCAACAGATATGCAAAAATAATTGATTATATTCTGTCTGCAAACGCAACTGTCTTGTCCTGTGACCAGTGGCTGATTTCTTTAAATCAGTCTGTTCAGCAACACCAAGTGTCAAGGGTTTCTCTTTTTTCCAACCACCAACAGCCCCTGCCTTCAGCGAAGATCGGCAGCAGCTTCTTGATCCACAACGATCAAGGTGGGGCAGCAGAACCCTGGAGATTAGAGCAGTGATGGGAGGAAATGTTATCTAAGGGACTCGGGAGGGATAGTGAGCAGGGCGTGGGACAGGAGTGGGTGGGGAGGTTTCTGAAATTGTCCGAAGGAGCTGCAGCGCATACTGAGTAAGATTGCACATGGAAATGTATTTGAGATTTTTTTTTTTTAAATTTTAGCGTACCCAATTAATTTTTTCCAATTGAGGTGCAACTTAGCATGGCCAATCCACCTACCCTGCACCTCATTACGGATTCTGGGGGTGGGACCCACGCAGACATGGTGAGAATGTGCAAAATCAACATGGACAGTGACCTGGGTCCTCGGCACCGTGAGGCAGCAGTGCTAACCACTGCATCATCGTCTTTGAAAATGGATTTGAGTAACACTTAAGATCCAGGTAAAATCAGGAAAATCTGAAAAATTGGACTGCACAGAATATGCCAGAGTTTTTAATGTAGTGCCTTATTCTAAAACAAGTCACAGACATGGGACACTTTTTGAAGAATTGTCACTATTGCAGTGCAGAAGCCGTTTAAGCATTGAGAGAGTTTCGTTCTTAGGGGTTAGATTATCAGAAAACAAGTTTCTAATGCAAAGTTTTTCCATTACAGTGTCAGCCTCACCCTGTCTAGTTGGTACAAGCCTGTACCTTACAAAGTGTGCCCTGCCTTACATCACGGTATGGGAACCCCACTGATGATTCACGTCAAAGCACGAAGCTCACCCTACCCGGAGTCACAGGTCGAGCGTTACCCTGTCCCTGACAACTATGTCAGCTGGAGCATCCCATGGGCAGAATATGAACCACTGGACTACACTGCTGATATCGTCAGGGCTGGGCCTGAATGGGCAGATCCTGACTTCAGGTAACATGGTGATAAAGAGTTAGGGTAAACTTCCTCAGTGTCCCTCGCTCTGAGTCTGCCTCCTTGAGGGTGCACCTCCCTCTGTCTGTCTGCCTCCTTGCTAGTCAGCCACTCTATGTCTGCCTGCCTCCTCGCGAGTGCCCTCCCTCTGTGTCTACCTCCCCGTGAGTGTCCCTTCCTATGTGTCTGCCTCCTCGTGAGTGTCCCTTCCTCTGTGTCTGGCTCCTCGCGAGTGTCCCTTCCTCTGTGTCTGGCTCCTCGCGAGTGTCCCTTCCTCTGTGTCTGGCTCCTCGCGAGTGTCCCTTCCTCTGTGTCTGGCTCCTCGCGAGTGTCCCTTCCTCCTCGCAAGTGTCCCTCCCTATGTGTCTGCGTCTTCGTGAGTGACCCTCCCTCTGTGTCTGGCTCCTCGTGAGTGTCCCTCCCTCTGTGTCTGCCTCCTCACGAGTGACCCTCCCTCTGTGTTTGCCTCCTCGCGAGCGCAACTAACTCTGTGCCTGTCTGCCTCCCGGCGAGTGTCCCTCCCTCTGTGCCTGTCTGCCGATATTTTCAGCCGATGGTATCCTCATAACTAGAGACTGCTGGGAGAGATGAGAAGCCAGACATTGCTGTGGGGCATGGGGAATGCACACATTACTTTCTCATCAATGTAGGAGGTGGGAGAGACATTGTGCTGCCATTCTCACTGTTGTACCTTTAGACTAACGGTGCAAAAGAAATAGATTGCTGTAATACATGAATTTGATGCAAGATTTAAAAAATATATTTTTTTAATTAACCTTTTATACAGAAAACAGACAACAACAGTAACCGTAAACTTAAAAATAACAATAAACTAATCTACCCAACCCCCCTCTCAGAAAGAACATCCCCTCCTCATGTGCTCACTCCCTCCCCTCCACCCCCCTCTAGCAGCTAACAGTGACCAATTCCTTGAAATATCGTATAAATGGTCGTCATGTCCAGTAGAACCCTTCAGTTGACCCCCTCACGGTGTATTTGACTTTCTCCAGGTGCAAAACTCCATTAAGTCCCTAACCACACCGAGGCAGTAGGTGGCGACACAAACCTCCAGTTCAATATGACTCTCCTCTGAGCAACCAACAAGGCGAAGGCAAGGACATCTGCTCTGGCACATCTAAGACCCCAAATATAGCTGGTAAAGAACTGGGCTCCCGCGCAATGTTCAGGATCGCTAACATGGTGCTGAAAAAGGAGTCCAAAAAACCCAAAAGCTTGGGACAGGACCAGAACATGTGCGTGTGATTAGCAGGTCCCCTCGAACAGCGCACGGACCTATCTTCAATCCCCGCAAAGAAACAACTCATTCTTGCTTTGGTAAGGTGCACCCTAAACACTACCTTGAGCTGGATCAGGCTCAGCCTTGCTCACGAAGGCATGGTGTTCGCCCTACGAAGAGCCTTGCTCCACACCTCTTCCTCTAATTTGGGCCTTTCCCATTTGGCGTTCACCCCCTCCACCAAGATGGAATCCTCCCGCAGAATCCGGCCAAATATGCCAGATTTACTACCCACTTCCAAACCTGAGCAGGAAAGGATCACCTCCAGCAAGGTGGATGGCGGCTCCTCTGGGAATGCCGGAAACATTCGTCTGACAAAATTTTGTACCTGGAAGTACCTCAACCAGTCCGATTCTGTGAACCCAAATTTCTCTTTCAATTCCTCCAGACTGGCAAACCGCCCCTCCAGGAATAGATCACACACACTATCTCCAGCCCCTTCCACTTCCACACCCTAAACATAGCATCCAATTGTGTTGGCTCGAACAAGTGGTTAACACAAATAGGGGCCAGCCTTGACACTGACCCCAGCTTGAAATGTTGACGGAGTTGCCTCCATATTTTTAAAGTGGAGACAACAACCGGGTTTGACGAGTACTGTGAGGGAGCAATTGGAAGAGAAGCCATCACCAGTGCTCCCAAACTGGACCCTCTGCATGACCCAGAGTCCATCTTCATCCAGATGGACCCCGGGTCCCCACATCATCCCAACACCTTCTCCGCGTTAGCAGCCCAGTAATAAAATATCAGATTTGATTTGATGCAAGGTTAATAGAGGCTTATTGAATAGGTCTTCACTGCAAGGTTTGGGACTTGTGCCACAAAAGCTCACAAAGTAGCCAATGACATGTAAGTCATGTGAGTCCATTCCTCGAGTGACCAACTTGGATATTAATACAAGCTAGTTATTACAATGGTGACCTATCTCTACTATTGTCTATGTTCACCTGTGCCCACTAAGTTCATACTCTTCCTCACCCTCCCACTGTGTCTAGGTGTATACCCAGGATCCACAGCTGAGGTTGAGGTGGCCTGCCGGCTTCCACACCCTGTGACCGTGGCAAAGGTCCCCTGGGGAGCCTGGACCTTAAGGGTCTGGGCCTGCTTTCAGGCTGCGCAGGTATTCCAGTGCCATCGTTCTCAGTATCTGGGGCTGGAAGTGTGTCGCTCAAAGGGAGGAGGTTGGTAGATGGGTATCCCCAAGGTCACCTGAGTGGAATGCACTGATCTGTGCCCCAGTCAATCCTCTTCCCTTTGGGTGCCCGTGGGCCTCTGGGCTCCTCCATGGGATGGAGGAGCAACTGGAGTAAGGTCAAGATGTCCTGCTGTCCTCTGACATGTGTGAATTCCCACTGATACCTACGCCATGCAGTTGAAGCCTTGCACCATGGAACTCATATCTTCAACCATGGAGGTCATGACCTGACCATGGAGTGAACGTCCCTCACCATGGAGTCCACGTGCTGCGCCAAGGTTTACACTGTGGATGCCACCATTGCAGTGCTGGCCTTGTTGCATCAGAGTGACGACACCGTCTCCTTGGACTGAAGGCGATGGGACTCCTCCAGTCAGCATTGAAGTCTGAGGAGGGATGCCGTCATCCCTTCCTGATGCTCATGATTCTGCCTTTGTAGCTTGACTAGCTCTGGAACAACTTTACCCAGGGTCAGGTCATCGGCCTGGGACTCAGCAAAGTCCCAGGCTCTGGCATCCTTCAGAGTGTCAAAACCCTGGGACATTCCCGCCTCTGCCTTCTGTGGATCAGCAGGTGTGAGTTGCTCACCAGTCAGTGACCCAGAAGCCTGCCTCCTCCCTATTCCCACCGAGGTGCAAGTATCTGCTCTGGTGGAGGATGCAGGTGACAGATGTGAGGTCTCTTCATTGCTGATCTCTTGAGATTTCTGCCTTCGAGTTGCTCAGTTCTATGATATCGAGGGGCCTCAAGGATGGTCCAGGCATTGACCTGCAATGGAAGAGAGAAGCATTGGTGCGAAACTGGGGAATACTGATAGGAGAAAGATCACTTGTGTGAGGCTTGTGCCATGGCTGGATGTGTTGAGGATTCTCACTTGCGTCTTTGGCCCCCACCTCGCCCTGTGCATAGGTGCAGTCCTGCTCCTTCCCAGCAAGCTCAAGGACTCATTTGCCGAATGGGGTTTGGGCCTGGCTGGCTGTGCCTGTTATGCTCAAATTTGTCCTGCGATGAGACAGATGGGGAGACTGTGGGCGGGTGTTGAACCAGGTCAGATGGTAATGTTGCGGTCAGATGGAGTGTTGTGTGACATTTGTGGGGGTTGAGTGGCAGCGAGGATGTGAAGAGCAGAAGAGGTACTAGGGAGGTGCGGTCGGCATGTCAAGTTTTGAGGCCCCGCGAGGTGGATGGGAGTGAGATCTTCGAGGAGATGTGAGGGGTTTGTTAGGGGGTGTTGCGGGAGACATGAGGAGGTAGACTTACGCTGGCTGCAGGAATGTCATTCATCTTACCATACTGCAGCCCCATTCACTTATGGAGTGAACTGGTGCTGACAGTCATAGCCACAGCCTCCCGGGCAGATTTATGACTTTGCTGGCAGGATGTCTGCCCGATCAAGGGCGGAGGGTCTCTCACCTCTGCTGGATCCCATCCAGAAGCTTGCTGAGGGTTTCTTCGTTAATGTGTGGAGCAGTCTTTCTGGCAGCCGTCACCCCGATTAGACTGGTCAGTGATCGGGAGATGTTTAAATAGTGAGCCCCACTGATTACAACTATTAATCCGTGGTGGAACAGCAAATCAGAGGCAGCCCGCCGCAATGTGCACGGCATGAACTCGTGAAAAAGAAAATTTGTAAAGAGGCTGAATATATGGCACCTTTTCCTGCAGATGGCGCTGGGGGGATTCTCTCCGGTTTTCTCACCGGGACAGCGCTTTGAAAAAAAATCAGAAGATTCTGTCTCTGGCTGTTAGTGTCTCTCCCTCTCTGTCTGTCTCTCTAGCTGTGCCTGTCCCTCCCTCTGTGTCTGTCTCTCTGGCTGTTAGTGTCCCTCCCGCTGCATCTGTCCCTCCCGCTGTGTCTGTCTGTCCCTGCCTCTGTGTCTGTCCCTCCCGCTGTGTCTGTCTGTCCCTCCCTCTGTGTCTGTCCCTCCCGCTGTGTCTGTCTGTCTCTCCCTCTCTGTCTGTCCCTCCCGCTGTGTCTGTCTGTCTCTCCCTCTCTGTCTGTCCCTCCCGCTGTGTCTGTCCCTCCCGCTGTCTGTCCCTCCCGCTGTGTCTGTCTGTCTCTCCCTCTCTGTCTGTCCCTCCCGCTGTGTCTGTCTGTCTCTCCCTCTCTGTCTGTCCCTCCCGCTGTGTCTGTCCCTCCCACTGTGTCTGTCCCTCCCGCTGTGTCTGTCCCTCCCGCTGTGTCTGTCCCTCCCGCTGTGTCTGTCTGTCCCTGCCTCTCTGTCTGTCCCTCCCGCTGTGTCTGTCCCTCCCGCTGTGTCTGTCTGTCTCTCCCTCTCTGTCTGTCCCTCCCGCTGTGTCTGTCTGTCCCTCCCGCTGTGTCTGTCCCTCCCGCTGTGTCTGTCCCTCCCGCTGTGTCTGTCCCTCCCGCTGTGTCTGTCTGTCCCTGCCTTTCTGTCTGTCCCTCCCGCTGTGTCTGTCCCTCCCGCTGTGTCTGTCTGTCCCTGCCTCTCTGTCTGTTCCTCCCGCTGTGTCTGTCCCTCCCGCTGTGTCTGTCCCTCCCGCTGTGTCTGTCCCTCCCGCTGTGTCTGTCCCTCCCGCTGTGTCTGTCTCTCCCTCCCGCTGTGTCTCTCCCTCCTGCTGTGTCTGTCCCTCCCGCTGTGTCTGTCCCTCCCGCTGTGTCTGTCCCTCCCGCTGTGTCTGTCCCTCCCGCTGTGTCTTCCCTCCCGCTGTGTCTGTCCCTCCCGCAGTGTCTGTCCCTCCCGCAGTGTCTGTCCCTCCCGCAGTGTCTGTCTGTCCCTCCCGCAGTGTCTGTCTGTCCCTCCCGCTGTGTCTGTCTGTCCCTCCCGCTGTGTCTGTCTGTCCCTCCCGCTGTGTCTGTCCCTCCCGCTGTGTCTGTCCCTCCCGCTGTGTCTGTCCCTCCCGCTGTGTCTGTCTGTACCTCCCGCTGTGTCTGTACCTCCCGCTGTGTCGGTCTCTCTAGCAGTGAGTGTTCCTCCCTGTGTGTCTGTCCCTCCCTGTAAGGGGCAGCACGGTAGCATGGTGGTTAGCATAAATGCTTCACAGCTCCAGGGTCCCAGGTTCGATTCCCAGCTGGGTCACTGTCTGTGCGGAGTCTGCACATCCTCCCTGTGTGTGCGTGGGTTTCCTCCGGGTGCTCCGGTTTCCTCCCGCAGTCCAAAGATGTGCGGGTTAGGTGGATTGGCTATGCTAAATTGCCCTTAGTGTCCTAAAAAATATAAGGTTAATGGGGGTGGGGTTGTTGGGTTACTGGTATAGGGTGGATACATTGACTTGAGTAGGGTGATCATTGCTCGGCACAACATCGAGGGCCGAAGGGCCTGTTCTGTGCTGTACTGTTCTATGTTCTATGTGTGTGCCTGTCCCTCTCTGTGTGCCTGACCCTCTCTGTGTGCCTGTCCCTCTCTGTGTGCCTGTCCCTCCCTCTGGCTGTGCCTGTCTCTCCCTCTGGCTGTGTCTGTCCCTCCCTTTGTGTCGGTCTCTCTGGCTGTGAGTGGTCCTCCCTGTGAGTATCCTTCACTGTGTGTCTGCTTCCTTGTGTATCTCTCCCTTTATATCTGTCTTCCTCCATATCTCTCCCTGACAGGGTGTCTCACCCTGGGTGCAACTTTGTTCCTTTTGAGTTTCATTCCATCCATCTGCTTTTAGTTAATTGCTCAGTTTTTAAAAAGTATTCATTTTCTGTCAGTCATTTGTTTCTTCTTTAACATAACACTTGTGGCACAGGGAAGAAGGACAATCTGAAGATGGTCCACGATTCAATACACTGGATGGCAGAATAGACCGGACCAGTTTTGTGGGTTGTTATGAGCTAGATGAGGATAAGTTGCCTCGGTGAGTACTGATCTCACTCATTCATTTCAATTTTGTGGTGATCTGTTCGAAATAGTGAGAGAAAGTCTCAAATGTATTTGCTCCATTGTTGGCTTTCAGCTGCCTGAGCCCTGAGCTCTGGAATTTCCTTCCCAAATTAAAATTTGTTTGGTAACATTCCTGTGAAGTGCGTTAAGGCATTTTACCATGTTAAAGGTGCTACATAAATGCAAGTTATTGTTGTATTTAAAGAAGAGTGACTGCTCCGCGGGCTGAGGTGCCAACTAGTGTGTAATTTTGGCACACCCCCATACAGAAATACCAATGGTTCAATCTCCATGCTGTGCTGAGTTTGCACATCTCCACTTGAATAGCATTAGGGAACAGTACAATTTGGCCTCAGTTCCCCTGAGATGAAGGGGGGGAGGGGGGAAATCTGCCCAGCTCCCAGTAGTGATTGCTATAAAATGACTTCCATTGGAAGCATGAGTCAGTGGCTGTTGGATGAAAAGCAGATTGCACTGAGCTGTGGCTTTCTGTTACTCAATGTCAATGCTGAACATGAAGAACTGTCATTAGAATGAGATACTAAAGGGCATCACGATGGCGCACTAGTTAGCACTGCTGCCTCATGGTGCCGAGGACCAGGGATCGATCCCGGCCTTGAGTCACTGTCCATTGGATTGGACTGGATTTGTTTATTGTCACATGTACCGAGGTACAGTGAAAAGTATTGTTCTGCGTAGTCTAGACAGATCATTCAATACATAAATACACAACATAAATACATAGACGCAGGCATCGGGTGAAGCATACAGGAGTGCAGTACTACTCAGTAAAGAAGATGCGTGGAGAGATCAGTTCAGTCCATAAGAGGGTCGTTTAGGAGTCTGGTAACAGCGGGGAAGAAGCTGTTTTTGAATCTGTTAGTGCGTGTACTCAGACTTTTGTATCTCTTGCCTGATGGAAGAAGTTGGAAGGGTGAGTAAGCCGGGTGGGAGGGGTCTTTAATTATGCTTCCCGCTTTCCCAAGGCAGAGAGAGGTGTAGACAGAATGGGTGGGAGGCAGGTTCGCGTGACGGACTGCGCTGTGTTCACGATTCTGTAGTTTCTTATGGTCTTGGGCCAAGCAGTTGCCATAACAGTCTGTGATGCAGCCTGATAGGATGCTTTCTATTGTGCATCTATAAAAATTGGTAAGAGTCAATGTGGACATGCCGGATTGCCTTAGTTTCCTGAGAAAGTATAGGTGCTGTTGTGCTTTCTTGGTCGTAGCGCCGATGTGGGTGGTCCAGGACAGATTGTTGATGATGTGCATACCGAGGAATTTGAAGCTGTCAACAATCTCCACCTCGGCCCCGTTGATGCTGACAGGAGTGTGTACAGTACTTTGCTTCCTGAAGTCAATGACCAGCTCTTTAGCTTTGCTGACTTGAGGGAGAGATTGTTGTTGTTACACCACTCCACTAGGATCTCCGTCTCCCTCCTGTACTCTGACTCATCATCGTTGTTCGAGATCTGACTCACTACAGTCGTGTCACCAACAAACGTGAAGATGGAGTTGGAGCCAGATTTTTCCCCATAGTCGTGTGTGTATAGGGAGTATAGTAGGGGGCTACGTACACAGCCTTGCAGGGCCCTGGTATTGAGGAGTTTGCCCATTCTCCGTTGTCTACATGGGTCTTACCATGTAGGTTAGGTGGATTGGCCACGCTAAATTGCCCCTTAATTGGAAAAAAATAATAAAGAATGAGGTACCAGAAGAGTGGACTGTATCCCGGCAGTGAGAAAGAAAAACTTGCATTTATATAGCAGCTTCCATTACCTCAGGACATCTCGAGGCACTTAATCTGGTTTTTCAATCCTGTTGCTTGATGGATGAATGTTGGCCAGAAAAATAATACCATGGATTATTTTACATCCAACTGAGAAGGCAGATGGGGCTTAGATTTAACATTTAATCTGAAAGACAGCACCTCCAATAATGCAGCACTCCCTCATAACTGCACCGGAGTGTCAGCCTAGACTGTGTGCTCATCTGCGGAATTCTCCGTCGGCAGGATCCTCCATTCCGCTGGCAACTCACCCACATCCGCACATTTCCCGATGACGTGGGGTGGCCCACAAGGGGAAACTCCATTGGCCCTGGGTGGGGTGGCCCACAATGGGAAACCCCAATGGCCCGGGGTGGGGTGGCCCACAATGGGAAACCCCATTGGCCCTGGGTGGGGTGGCCCACAATGGGAAACCCCATTGGCCCTGGGTGGGGTGGCCCACAATGGGAAACCCCATTGGCCCTGGGTAGGGTGGCCCACAATGGGAAACCCCATTGGCCCTGGGTGGGGTGGCCCACAATGGGAAACCCCATTGGCCCTGGGTGGGGTGGCCCACAATGGGAAACCCCATTGGCCCTGGGTGGGGTGGCCTACAATGGGAAACCCCATTGGCCCTGGGTGGGGTGGCCTACAATGGGAAACCCCATTGGCCCGGGTAATGGAGAATCCCGCTGTCGGCGGGGACGCAGGAAAATGCAGCTGGCGAACTGGAGACTCCCGCCCCATGTCTCTGGAGTCTTGAACCCGTGAGCTGCTACGTCAGTGCTACCCACTGAGCCACAGCTAATTATATGAGCGAGCACCTTCAAGAGGGATGTGGGTGTTGCTAAAAGGTAGCAGATTGATAAATGATGTTGGCATCTAAAGCCGCTGTAAGCTCCTGAAAATACACTCAACAGGCCGGTTCCGTTGAGCTAGGAGATGGAATTAATAGTTTGCGGAGGATTTACATCAGGACACCAAATGAGCAGAGAAATGGAAAATTAAACTTGAAGCCGAGAAAAATAGAAATAAATCTGAAGTGCGCGCTGCAGAATTAGCACAGAGAGACTGTGAGAGGTACTTAGGAGTAATAGTAAGCTCATCACTGTTAATGGGGCCTAGACAAGTAGCAGCACAATTTACAAAGCAGATATGCTTTTGGACTCAAGCCAGTGTGCTGAGTAACAGCCTCCAAAGGTTAAGCTGAAACATTGATCAGATTTCACTCAGCATTGCGTGGCCAATACGGCTGGAAAATGACATGTCTTCAGGGATGACAGTGCAGAGAAAAGCAACAAAAATAAAATCTCACATCTAAATGGGATGAGTGAGAAAAACAGGCTATAGAGATCTCCTTGAAGTTTAGAAAATATTAAATTATGTAGTTGTTGAACATTACTTCAAAGCATGCCAGAGAATAGGGCCACAGGGCATAATTTAAAATGAGAAAAAAGTACATTTAGAAGATACTGAAAATAATTATTTTTTTCAAAGTGATAATGGTCTGCTGGATAACAGGTCAGCATTCTTTAGGTAAAGATCTTGCATTTGGAATAAAAACGGAAAATATTGGAACTACTCGAGACTGGCAGCATCTGAGAAATGAAAAGCAGAGTTAATGTTTCAGGTCTGTGATCTTTCATCAGAACATCAGACGAACATAACCACTTTCAATGGCTCATGCTTCTGATGTTATCCATAGTAATCCAATGGGAAGAACGGGAATCACGTCTCGAGGACTGCTGGGAAAGTGGGGACCAAACCATGCTGCTGATCCTATTGTCACGAGGTACGTAACAAGCAGACTGCGAGGGCCAACCTGTCGTCAGTGCAGGATCACCACCGTTACTTTAGACTGACCTGGCTGAACTTTACATTGAGTTCACATAGTGAAAAAAAAGGAACTTACATTGATATAATTCCAACCTTAGGATGTCCCTTAGCATTTTGCAGCCAATGAAATATAGTCACTATTGTAATGTAGAAAATGCAGAAGCCAATTTCACACACCAAGACCCACAAAAAGCAATGACAAGATAATCTGTTTTTTGTTTACTGATGTTGGCTGAGAATTTCCCTGCTCTTCTCTGAATTAGTGTCATGGGAACTTTACGTCCACCTGAGAGGGTAGATGGGACTTTGCTCTAATGTCTCATCCAAAAGTTGGTACTTCAGACAATGCAGCATCCCCTCAGTACAGCAATGCTCAATACCTTGTTCTCGAGGTTTAGGAATGAGATCTGACCCCATGGCCTTCTGATTTGTGGAGTGAGAAGATGAGGTAGCTCTGCTGTACCATTAATCCTATTGTAGCTTTGAAGCCAGAGTGCAGTGATGAGAGGACGCTGTCTGATCTACAGAGCTACTGAGGAAGCAGTCAGAGAAAGAGCAGTCAAAAGTTTTCTGTCCGAGCTATAAATTTGCCTCGTCCTGTTGTCGCTTTTAAAATTTAAAGTACCCAATTCTTTTGTTTTCCAATTACGGTGCAATTTAGCGTGGCTAATCTACATACCCAGGTTTGTGGGGGTGAGACCCACACAGACACGGGAGAATGTGCAAACTCCACACGGATAGTGACCCGGGGCCGGGATTGAACCCGGGCCCTCGTCACCATGAGACAGCAGTGCTAACCACTGTGCCACCATGCCGCCTTTTCATCCAATTGTCCTGAACTGCTCATTATCTGTTTCCCTCTCGAGAGGGAAGCAGTTTCTCCTTATTTACTGTCTCAAAAGCCCTCGTAACTTTGAGCAGGGTGCAGGAAAAGTTTGTCATCTGATAGTTGGCCTCTGTCTCACCTGTGACCTCCAACCTCCCTGTGATTGCTTCAGTTTCAGTGGTCCCATTTTGTTGCTGACTGATGGATGTTTTCATTCTCTCTTTTAGGTGGAAGAGAGAGGCAGGCGAGAAGGTGATTCACGAGCAATCTGGCAAACCCATTCTGCAGTTTGTGGCGATAAAACGGAAGGATTGCGGGGAATGGGCGATTCCCGGGGTGAGGGAAGTGTGACAGTTGCAACAGAGCACATCTTTACATAGGCTAACTGTTCAACACCCCTCTCCCTGAATTGCACCCCCCCCAATTTTCTACGTGACACTATCTCTTTCGGATCCAGGCTGCATTTTCCTCCCTCAGTATCCTGACACAATGTCAGACACCATCTGCACTTTGCCTCCCACCAAGCTTAGCTATCAGGGGATATCATCATGCAAGAGTCAGGGGCAGGAAAAGACCAGCTGCTTCATCACGCCTCCCCCACACACTGTGCTGGCTAGAGAATACTGATGACACACTTTCTCTCTGCTTCAGTCTGGATTCAATAGGCTTCTGCTGTGTTATTGATTTTATTTTTGAATTATTTTCCTTGTACTTCCAATTAGGATTCTTCTCAAAACATCTGGCCCTGATCCTGGGGTGAAGATGGGGTCAGGGAGGTGCGCAGGAGCCTTTTTCAATCACCTGCCTTGTTCCCAGGCTGCCCGATCTCAAATAGCAAGTCAAGTTCATACATAACACATTAAACTTTTGAATGGTGGGAGCAGTCTGCTGAAGAGTGACACTGCAGTTTTTTTTAAACAAGTGTTACTTTACTCTTTCATGGGATGTAGATATTGTTGGCAAGGCCAACATTTGTTTCCCTTCCTAATTACTCTTGAACTGAGCTAGGCCATTTTAAGAGGGCAGGTAAGAGTCAACTACACTACACTGGGCCTGGAGTCACATGTAGGCCAGACCAGGTATGGATTATATATTTACTTCCCTAAAGGGCATAACCAGCTGGGATTTTACAGCAATTGATAGTTTCACGATTATCATTGCTGACAATACCAGGTTTAATTAATTGAACTTAAATTCCACCAGCTGCCATCTTGATTTGAACCCTTGTTCCCAGATCGGCGAGCTGGTGGCGGAGTGGTATTGTGACTGGGTTAGTAATCCAGAGACCCAGGGTAATGCTCTGGGGACCTGGGTTTGAATTCCACCACGGCATTTGGTGAAGTTTAAATTCAATAAAAATCTGGAATTAAAAATCTAATGGTGACCATGAAACCATTCGGTTCACCTTTAGGGAAGGAAATCTGTTCTCGGGAAGGTGTCCAGATCCACAGCAATTTGGTTGATTCTTGTGGTAGTGCGGCCCCTTTAAGGGGGCAGACTCCACGAACCACGTGACTAGCCCGGGTCCAACCTCACAGGAGCGTGTGAAACCCGGCCCATGAGAAGTTTGCGCTGGACCCTGGGAGCAGAACCCTCAGGCAGGGTGGACCAGGGAGCCGAAGTATTAAGACCTGTAGTGTAGTGTTCTGTGCCTGTTACTTAACTGCCTTTCATAAATAAATCCCTTTGTTAACTACTGGAAGCATCCAATGTATGGCTTGATACATCACAGCTCTTAAATGCTCTCTGAAATGGTCTAGCAAGCTTCTCCAATCAAGGGCGATTAGGAATGGGCAATAAATGCTGGTCTAGCCAGCAACACACAAATCCCACAAATAATTTTTCAAAAAGTAGTTAAGGCCTCTGGATACTAGTTTACTGACATTACCACTACACCACCACCTCCCCTTTCCTGGATCATTCCTTTTTTAGCATTAAGAGCTCCTACGTGGAGCACAGACAAACTTCTGCATTATTTTGACAGCCTTCTCCAGCATCAACTATGAACACTCTCAGGTTGCCAACTCTGGAGGTTTTGTCTCCATACTCCTGTCATTTGCCGCTCAATTTGTCTATTGTCATGGCGACCCAACTTTCCAAAGCCAGTTGAAAAGTAAATAGACTCTTCATTACGCGATGGAAAGATTCATGACTCCGTCAACCTTTTCTCCATATGCAATATTATTAGATTTCATATAATGAAATGGTCAAATATTTTAAATAGAATAAACACTATGATTTTTCTTTCCCCCGGTGTTCTCTCACAGCAGAGTCCAGGAGGTTAATGTTTAATTCCTGTAGGCAGGTGGGTTGACACACCTGCTCGGGTCATGTGGGATGCATTAAAAACAGAGTTGATGGGGCAGCAAGGTGCTGCCTCACGGCCCCGAGGTCCTGGGTTCGGTCCTGGCCCTAGGTCACTGTCCGTGTGGAGTTTGCACATTCTCCCTGTGTCTGCGTGGGTTTCGCCTCCACAACCTAAATATGTGCAGGTTAGGTGGATTGGCCAAGCTAAACTGCCCCTTAATTGAAAAAAATTAATTGGATACTCTAAATCTTTTTGAATAAAAACAAACAGTTGACATCAAATAACTCTGATACTGCACCAACTCCCAACTTTGTTCCCCCAACATCACCTAATTTCTTCCCAATCTAACTTCTACTCTTGACATTAACATTAAGCACCTCAGGATATTTTTCTGCATTGTGTGTGATATATAAATGCAAGTGGCTGGTGTTGCTAAGGTGCAGGATCACAAGTAACTCGAGTCCAAGGTCTCAGCAATTTGGTCATTCAGTTGCAGAGGGCCCATTGCTGCCTTCACCCAACTCCATGTCTCTGGGTAAAATATAACTTGGAGCAGCATCTCTGGATTATCTATTTTTCCCTCACATCTGGAGCCTCTAACTTATAAAGCAGGAAGGAGTAAATCTGATGGCTCCACTTTGCCCTCCCCATGAACACTTGTCCTGCTATTCTTCTTGGTGTAGATTAAAACTGGTGTGGATATGTAGGTCACACTTTAAGGATTCCATTTAATTTTCCCCTGAGCAGATTACAGGGAGAGATGCTGTCTTTAAGGAGCTCGTCTTTCTGAGCCCAGTTCCCCCCAGCATTGAAAGGCAAGCGGTTTTAATTATCTCTCCCTCTCATGGTAGGGAATGGTGGATAATGGTGAACTCGTGTCAGCGACCCTGAAACGCGAGTTTGGGGAAGAAGCGCTTGATTCTCTGACTGCCTCCAAACACGAGAAGGATCGCTTAAGGAGACTATTTCAAAGCATTTTCAGCAACGAGAAAGCCAAAGAGGTGAGCAAGCAGAGAGAATTCTTTTGATGTTATTTATCCAAACCTCACTCTCTGGGGCTGGAGCTGGGGCGGGATAGAGGACGAGGAGTGGGGTGGGAGCGGGAGTGGAAATTCAGGGGTATAGGGGCTCCTGTTTAATGCCAGGAAAGAAGGTAAATATCAGTTACATATGAACTATTGTCAGGAAACCTGGATTAATCTAGTCCAGTGCAATACACACATGTTCACCTGATTTGTTTCCTAACTTTATAATCCAGGTGTTTGCAGGCTACGTGGATGATCCTCGGAACACTGACAGCGCCTGGGTGGAGACTGTAGCAACAAATTTCCATGATGACACAGGTACATAAGAGGAGGAGAGATTGAGATGAGAATGGGTGAGAAGGGTGAGATGGAGGGGGGTGGATTTCCAATATTCAAACAAGGACAACACTCTTTCATTGGCTGTAAGATGCTTTGTGATATACTGAGATGGTGGAGATGCTGCAAATATACAATTTTTTTTTCTTTTTATAAGAACCAGTGGTGAAGAATCCATTCATAACTCTGGTACTAATATGTTGCCTCTCTTTTCAGGGGACAGTGTGGGACAGCTGGATCTTCAGTCGGGCGATGATGCTGGGCATGTCCAGTGGTCTGACATTGACCAGAAGCTGCAACTCTACGCCACACACTCCCATTTCCTGAAGAGAGTTACTGAGATGTGGGGTGCCCACTGGTAGCACGGAATGGTGAATGAGGTGGTCCAAGGGACATTGACTCAAAGTGAAGTCTACAAAGAATGAAGAAAATGGGTGTGGGCAGGGGTGAGGGGGTTTGGGAGGTGGAGAGTTAACAAAATTATCTTTTCAATGAGCATGCACTCACATTGTCTTATCTGACCAAACTCTTGTACAATTTCAAACCTGTATGTGCACAGACTTCAATAAACCCAATGAGAACATAAGATAGCAACACAATCCAAAATTGAGGATTAATTGTGAATCACACAGAGCAGAAAGAGGCCGTTCAACCCACCATGGCTGGGTGTTTGAAGATGCTATCCAAGTACCACTACATCCCATAGTCCTGCAAGTATTCTCTCCTTCAGATACTTATCCAATTCCTTTGTAAAATCACTGAGTCCACTCCCACCAGCCTTTCACACAATGGATTCCTGATCGCAATGACTCACTACTTGAAGTACAATACTTCCTCGATACTATCAATAGTTTTATTAAGTAGACAGGGAAACATGAACCAAAGTTAAAATGATTTAGTGCATCCACTTTATTTTTTTTCATATTTTTTTAACAAAAATTACACAATGGAGATTCTTTTCCCTTACGATTCAGTGTTTATACTGTCTTTTTTGCCGGGAAATGCGCTTGGATAAGGACAAGGGGTGAACTAATTTGATTTATCCTCACTTGCAGTACAAGCTGTACCTGCGTGGAAGCCTCATTTTACGCATTATCATAGTCAGCAAACTTATCAGCTCTGCCAAGCAGCACGCATTTAAATTGAGCACCAAGTTGGTGGAAGAAGAGGTAACGCTATAAAACAGGCTAAACTACAAAGAAGGGAAATCTGATATAAAAACCACAGATTCTGGAATGACACAGCAGGCCAGACAAGATGTAAATATTAAAAATAGTTTTTTTTAAGACTCACTGGCTTGTAAAACATTTTAGGACATTCTGATGAATTATGCTTATAAATACAAATTTGTTCGTGAGTGAGTTTGGAAGTATGGGCTTCTTCAAGGAAGGGTAAGCCCTGCCATGCTTTCTGTCCTCTACTGCCTGCTGTGTATTTTCAGAAGGTTCTGTATTGATTCAGACGGGTGACAAGCAAGGGCCTGCACTCCACAGCAGGATGAATCCTCAGTCTGAAGTTTGATCACAGACTTCAGGGGCAGCACGGTAGCATGGTGGTTAGCATAAATGCTTCACAGCTCCAGGGTCCCAGGTTCGATTCCCGGCTGGGTCACTGTCTGTGCGGAGTCTGCACGTCCTCCCCGTGTGTGCGTGGGTTTCCTCCGGGTGCTCCGGTTTCCTCCCACAGTCCAAAGATGTGCGGGTTAGGTGGATTGGCCATGCTAAATTGCCCGTAGTGTCCTAAATAGTAAGGTTAATGGGGGG
The DNA here is from genome assembly GCF_902713615.1 of Scyliorhinus canicula. Taxonomy (NCBI): domain Eukaryota; kingdom Metazoa; phylum Chordata; class Chondrichthyes; order Carcharhiniformes; family Scyliorhinidae; genus Scyliorhinus; species Scyliorhinus canicula. The sequence continues at coordinate 48,778,930 of NC_052160.1, read as the reverse complement.
ATTGTTGGGTTACGGGTATAGGGTGGATACGTGGGTTTGAGTAGGGTGATCATTGCTCGGCACATCGAGGGCCGACGAGCCTGTTCTGTGCTGTACTGTTCTATGTTCTATGACTCATGACCATGAGATGTGGAACCCTTTATCGAGGGGGAGATGTAGATTATTGACGGTCAGAACCTGCAAGGAGATGAGCACAATATATTCAATCACAACAGGGCTTTTACAAGCATCATTTAATTGATAACAGTTTCAGGTGTTCCAAAGAGTTATGAATACAGGATCTGCAATTGAACAATGCCGTGTATATGGCACCAGTCACAGCACCTGGTTTATGAGTAAAATGGCCCACGGTGCTTCATTGGAACATTATTAGAAAAAATCTGACACGGAGTTAAAGGAGGAGACATTAGGACAGGGGTGCAATGGGAGGGAGCTGGGGGGAGGCAATGCGTTGACAGTGACAGGGTTTGGCGTCAACAGGTTTGGGGGGGTGACAGATGAAAGGTGCAACAAAGTAGGGGACAACAAATGAACGGGGGTGTCAGGGGGGGGGGGGGGGGGTTGACCAGTTTGGGGCAAGAACAGAGGAAGGGGAAGAATGACTGGTGGTGAAATCCTGGTATATCTAGTCTCACCTGGTTTGAAGAGTAGGAAAATGAAACAAGCCCCTGATTTACGATAACCTTCGATGGTCTGAACAGGACACCATACACGCTTAAGGTGTTCACCTTGATGTAAGTAGCCTCAATGTTGACATGTACCACTTTGGAGATCAGTTCGTTCTAGAGTTAACACACAACACATCAAGAGGTTTAATCTGAGGGCACATCATTCGAGGGATAGAGGCGCAATAGCAAAACTGCTATCCTGGGCAGTCAGGGGTCACCATGTTGATCCAGCAAAAAGGACATTGGGGATAGATTAGATTCTCCCAGAATGGAACGTCAAGGGAAAAACGGGTTCGGCTCTGGGTGCTGAACCCGTTCCAATGCCTTGATCATCTTCCCCCACCAAGGGAATAAAGGGTCCCCCCCCCCCCCCCACAGCGCACACACATTAGGATGACCAACCACCCCGCCCCATCAGTCACCCCTGTCTGAAAGAGCAGCCCAGGCAGTAGAGTGAAAAATCACTGCATTATTACCTTTCCCTAACATCTGCTTCCTCAGACAAAATTGTTTCAAGCAGCACCTGTTACAAGTATCAGAGGCCTCCAAAGCAACGTACACATCAAAGGACTTCAAATCCCTTGACAGCCCTTGAAAAGCAACTCTTTCATTCAATTTCACACAATACATTTCACTAGTCAGCTATTGACAGTTTATTGGTCCAAAGGCAGTTGCTTAAGCCAGGGGTTTATCTATTTTAGCTTTCCCTTCATGTTTGAATGCATCTCAGTTACCCTGACTTAGCTGACAACAGTGTTTTCAAAAAACCCTTGCTCTGATTGAAACTTCTCACCACATCAAAAGGAGCTAAGTGGTTCCTGCTGAGAAAAAGAGCACTTATCCAGGCCGCCACCTAGGACCTGCAGAGATCAGTAGCGTTTCTCCTCTGGCAGGAGCACTTAGCCTCTAGAAGGGAGATTCCTAGCCCAAATCTTTGTCTAGTAAAATGTAAGGCCTCAAACCAAAGATTCAGGACACACCATTGGGACACCCCCGTTTCACTTGTGTGCCTTTAAAAGCTCTCCCCTAAAGGTTTCGCCTGGCTAGCGTCCATTCCAGTGTGCCTGGGATCCCAAGGAATTGGTGACAAATTTCCAGGACACTGTTTTGAGCAAACACCCAGGAGAAAAATCGCAAATGGATTAAAAAAAGGTTTTCATTCTCAGTGAAAGCTTTTGTTCATTAGCTGGTTAAATATCAAAGATGGGGAAAGAAGCCTGTTTTACTGACATCATATTCAGCAATAGAGTAGTGGAAGATAGTCATTCCCCATTTGACTGTGAAATGGTCAGAGTTGTGGGGTTGATGGGACAGGCAGCGAATAGCGGGAGAGTAAGGGCCGGTTGGAGGGCATATGATGACATCGCAGAATATGTCCAATCTTTTTTTTTTATTAAAGAGTACCCAATTATTTTTTTCCCCAATTAAGGGACAATTTAGCATGGCCAATCCACCTAACATGCACATAAGAACATAAGAACATAAGAAATAGGAGCAGGAGTAGGCCATCTGGCCCCTCGAGCCTGCTCCGCCATTCAATGAGATCATGGCTGATCTTTTGTGGACTCAGCTCCACTTTCCGGCCCGAACACCATAACCCTTAATCCCTTTATTCTTCAAAAAACTATCTATCTTTACCTTAAAAACATGTAATGAAGGAGCCTCAACTGCTTCACTGGGCAAGGAATTCCATAGATTCACAACCCTTTGGGTGAAGAAGTTCCTCCTAAACTCAGTTCTAAATCTACTTCCCCTTATTTTGAGGCTATGCCCCTAGTTCTGCTGTCACCCGCCAGTGGAAACAACCTGCCCGCATCTATCCTATCTATTCCCTTCATAATTTTAAATGTTTCTATAAGATCCCCCCTCATCCTTCTAAATTCCAACGAGTACAGTCCCAGTCTACTCAACCTCTCCTCATAATCCAACCCCTTCAGCTCTGGGATTAACCTAGTGAATCTCCTCTGCACACCCTCCAGCGCCAGTACGTCCTTTCTCAAGTAAGGAGACCAAAACTGAACACAATACTCCAGGTGTGGCCGCACTAACACCTTATACAATTGCAACATAACCTCCCTAGTCTTAAACTCCATCCCTCTAGCAATGAAGGACAAAATTCCATTTGCCTTCTTAATCACCTGTTGCACTTGTAAACCAACCTTCTGTGACTCATGCACTAGCACACCCAAGTCTCTCTGAACAGCGGCATGCTTTAATATTTTATCGTTTAAATAATAATCCCGTTTGCTGTTATTCCTACCAAAATGGATAACCTCACATTTGTCAACATTGTATTCCATCTGCCAGACCCGAGCCCATTCACTTAACCTATCCAAATCCCTCTGCAGACTTCCAGTATCCTCTGCACTTTTCGCTTTACCACTCATCTTAGTGTCATCTGCAAACTTGGACACATTGCCCTTGGTCCCCAACTCCAAATCATCAATGTAAATTGTGAACAATTGTGGGCCCAACACGGATCCCTGAGGGACACCACTAGCTACTGATTGCCAACCAGAGAAACACCCATTTATCCCAACTCTTTGCTTTCTATTAATTAACCAATCCTCTATCCATGCTACTACTTTACCCTTAATGCCATGCATCTTTATCTTATGCAGCAACCTTTTGTGTGGCACCTTGTCAAAGGCTTTCTGGAAATCCAGATATACCACATCCATCGGCTCCCCGTTATCTACTGCACTGGTAATGTCCTCAAAAAATTCCACTAAATTAGTTAGGCACGACCTGCCTTTTACGAACCCATGCTGCGTCTGCCCAATGGGACAATTTCTATCCAGATGCCTCGCAATTTCTTCCTTGATGATAGATTCCAGCATCTTCCCTATTACCGAAGTTAAACTCACTGGCCTATAATTTCCTGCTTTCTGCCTACCTCCTTTTTAAACAGTGGCATCACGTTTGCTAATTTCCAATCCACCGGGACCACCCCAGAGTCTAGTGAATTTCGGTAAATTATCACTAGTGCATCTGCAATTTCCCTAGCCATCTCTTTTAGCACTCTGGGATGCATTCCATCAGGGCCAGGAGACTTGTCTACCTTTAGCCCCATTAGCTTGCCCATCACTCCCTCCTTAGTGATAACAATCGTCTCAAGGTCCTCACCTGTCATAGCCTCATTTCTATCAGTCACTGGCATGTTATTTGTGTCTTCCACTGTGAAGACCGACCCAAAAAACCTGTTCAGTTCCTCAGCCATTTCCTCATTTCCCATTATTAAAACTCCCTTCTCATCCTCTAAAGGACCAATATTTACCTTAGCCACTCTTTTTTGTCTTATATATTTGTAAAACCTTTTACTGTCTGTTTTTATATTCTGAGCAAGTTTACTCTCATACTCTATCTTACCTCTTCTTTATAGCTTTTTAGTAGCTTTCTGTTGCCCCCTAAAGATTTCCCAGTCCTCTAATCTCCCAGCAATCTTTGCCACTTTATATGCTTTTTCCTTCAATTTGATACTCTCCCTTATTTCCTTAGATATCCACGGTCGATTTTCCCTCTTTCTTCCGTCCTTCCTTTTTGTTGGTATAAACCTTTACTGAGCACTGTGAAAAAATCGCTTGGAAGGTTCTCCACTGTTCCTCAACTGTTCCACCATAAAGTCTTAGCTCCCAGTCTACCTTAGCTAGTTCTTCTCTCATCCCCTTGTAATCTCCCTTGTTTAAACACAAAACACTAGTATTTGATTTTACTTTCTCACCCTCCATCTGTATTTTAAATTCCACCATATTGTGATCGCTCCTTCCGAGAGGATCCCTAACTATGAGATCATGAATCAATCCTGTCTCATTACACAGGACAAGATCCAGGACCGCTTGTTCCCTCGTAGGTTCCATCACATACTGTTCTAGGAAACTATCGCGGATACATTCTATAAACTCCTCCTCACGGTTGCCCTGACCGACCTGGTTAAACCAATCGACATGTAGATTAAAATCCCCCATGATAACTGCTGTACCATTTCTACATGCATCAGTTATTTCTTTGTTTATTGCCTGCCCCACCATCTCGTTACTATTTGGTGGCCGATAGACTACTCCTATCAGTGACTTTTTCGCCTTACTATTCCTGATTTCCACCCAAATGGATTCAACCTTATCCTCCATAGCACCGATGTCATCCCTTACTATTGCCCGGATGTCATCCTTAAATAACAGAGCAACACCACCTCCCTTACCATCCACTCTGTCCTTCCGAATAGTTTGATACCCTCGGATATTTAACTCCCAGTCGTGACCATCCTTTAACCATGTTTCAGTAATGGCCACTAAATCATAGTCCTTCACGATGATTTGTGCCACCAACTCATTTACTTTATTCCGAATACTACGAGCATTCAGGTAAAGTACACTTATGTTGGTTTTTTTTACCTCTGTTTTGAATCTTAACATCTCCAGTTTTATTCCTTTTGTTATTACTGGGCCTATTCACTGTGCTCCCCTCAGTCACTGTACCTTGTACTGTCGCCCTTATGGATTTCTGACTATGTCTTCTCTGCCTTGCCCTTTTCCCCTTACTTCCTTTTGTTTCTGTCCCTGTTTTACTACCTTCCAACTTCCAGCATTGGTTCCCATCCCCCTGGGTTGGGTTGTAGGGGCGAAACCCACGCAGACACAGGAAGAATGTGCAAACTCCACACGGACAGTGACCCAGGGCCGGGATTCCAACCTGGGTCCTCAGCTCCGTAGGCAACAGCACTAACCACTGCGCCACCGTGCCAACCTTCAATCAGAGTTCTCGTATGATTACACAGCCAGACACAATGTAAATGTCACCCACTGCCCACCAGTGTTTCCTAAACTTTTTCCCAGTGTGACCCCATTTTAATCCCCAGGTTTTGCATGACCCCAGAATGAGAATTCAGAGAGTACAAGGCGTTGTTGGGGAGGGGGCAGTGGTAGTCTTCAAACTGCTGGGGTGAGGGTGTTCAGCAGGAGGGGGGCTTCACCTGCTCAGGGGTTGGGGAGAGTGAGGGCTTTTTCCACATTTTTGTTTTGCAGCAGGAATCTGGCCTCGAACTTCTGTCTGTTCGGCCATGTTCACCATTGGAAAAAAAGAGAAAGGACTTAAAGGAGCTAAACAGCTGTTAACACTCAGTCTAAGCCTCAAAGTTTGTAACCTCAGATTCATCTCGTGACCCCACTGAGGTCCACATTTTAGGAAGAACTGGCATAGACTAACAATACAGTTATGAATGATGTTCAGGAGTCTGCCTGGGTCAGGCTCAGATCTGGAGACTTTCCTGAACTGTTTGGCTACTCGCCTATCTGTCTGACTGCTATACACTATGGACAAACGAGCATTGGAGCAGACTCTGATGCAAAGTGCTCCACTCGGCCGCTGGAACACATGTCTTAGGTCACAGGTGAGAAATGGCCACTTGATTGTGGTGAAGGTGAGGTTTTTTTTTGGGGGGGGGGGGGGCGGGAGTTTTAGAAAAAAATGTAGAGTACCCAATTCATTTTTTTTCGAATTAAAGGGCAATCCACATACTCTGCACATCTTTTGGGTTGTGGGGGTGAGACCCACTCGGACACATGGAGAATACAAACTCCACACGGACAGTGACCCGGGGCCGGGATCGAACCAGGGTCCTCAGCGTCATGAGGCAGCAGTGCTAACCATTGCGCCACCGTGCTGCGGGAGGAGTTGTTGATGGTGTAGGTGACAGGCACCAGAGGAGGCACAATCTTAAATGCAGAGCCCGGGGTGGTCACATGATGAGAGTGCAGGAGTGGATGCCTTTTCATGAGCTCTGGCTCGGCCATCTTGTAATCCTTTATTTTATCTTGGTGCACATTTTATATTAGTCTTTTCTTGGGATATATGTCATGTTCTATGTCCTTGGAGGATCCCGATCAGCATTTTGTGAAGAGAAGTGGAGATAAATTTTAGAAAATCATTGTTTGACTGCGGTGATTGGAGTAGGCTGGGGTGGGGCCCAGTTTAAAGTGGCATTATTGATGGTGAGCAGGCTGTCGCCTCAGTGGTGCTGTGTGTATCTGGATGATGGCCACCTTTGAAAATGTTTCTCAGGATGAGGATCCAAGTTCTGTGGTGCAGGTCCTGAGGCGAGGGTAGGAGGCGAGATTCCGTCGAGCTTAAAGATTGCAGGCTGGGTGCATCAGGTCTGACGGAGCACTATGTATCCGATCTTCGAGGCCTGGTGGTGGTTGGGCCCACTGACCCTATATTATCCTATCCTCTGTACTCGTCGCCACTGGTTGGAAATGGCCGAGCAAGTCGAGTCACCCCCCTCCCCCCACCCCCACCCCCAGGCTGGGGCCTAGGTTATGGGTTGCTTGGGTGCCAGAGCAGTGGCATGGTGGAGGTGAAGGTGTATCGTTTGTGGGAATCCTTTTTGTAATAAAGAGTGCCCAATTCATTTTATTTCCAATTAAGGGACAATTTACTGCAGCCAATTAACCTACCCTACACATCTTTTTGGGTTGTGGAGGTGAGACCCACACAGACACAAGGATAATATGCAAACTCAGCATGGACAGTGACCCAGGGCCAGGATCGAACCCGGGTCCTCAGCGTTAACTAATGCGCCATCATGCTGCCCGTTCGTTGGAATCCTTGAGAGATCCACAGGAGTGTTCATTGATTTTGTGTTGGCGCAGCCATCTCGAGCAACATGATTTCTGTCATTGTCCTGTATTTCTTCTCTAATCCTGGACGTTACTCCCTTGTGGTCCTGGGGTATTGAGTCCTGTGTATCGGGAGGTCCCTGGCGAGGCAAGGTCCGATGCTATGGCTGGTATCCTGTTCCTCCTGGAGCGTGGGATGTCCCTTCTTGAAGGTGCCTATTAGGGACGTCCAGAGAGGCTGGGTATTGCCACTGAGCCTGGGGTTGAGCTGAAACCTGTATTTTGGTTGACATCCTGTTGCCCCCCTGGTGGGTAGGAAGCTTTATTGGTTGAATGAGCAGCTTGTTCTCTTCCTTACTGATGGTTAGCGTGTGCCAGGGAACTATCAAACCAGGGCTGGGCCCTGATCCTTGGTTATCCTATATTTTACATCCGGTAGCTCTAGTTCTTTTTCCACTCTGTTTTTCTTGGGAGGCCCTGAAGGTTTGATCAAAATCTGAGCATGTTGTTTCTGGTACTCTTTGTACAAATAATGGAATGATGTTAGTTCTGTACCGGGCCTGAAACTGGGATTAAGTTGCTTTGTGTGATATATATGTAACTCCGCTGCAGAACTGGGATTTACAGGTATTTTCTTGTTTTTGGTTGTCAGCGTGGATAGAAAGAATTCGTAATTGGTTCCTGCATGCGTGCAGATGGGGTTGGTATCCAAGGAGAGGAGGCTGTAGTGTGTCATTTCAGCCTTTGGTGCTGCTGGAGTTGAGGGAGATGTAAATTGTGCGCGCCTGAACTTGGCGCGGACGATGTTATCCTGAACTCTTATAATAATTGCGAGCAGATGCATCGTGGGAGGGCATGCACCATTTTACCATGTTTTCATGGCTTTATCCTGTTTCTCCCTTGGTCTCTGGGGTTTATAGAGGTATCTGGATATGTCTAATGATTGTATCGAATCAGTTATAATGTCCTCCTGTTCCCCTCCGTATTCATGGATGTTGTGCCGTTATTCTCTGCTCATTGTGATGTATTTATTTTGTAATTTTGCAGTGTAGCTTGCAAAAATGTAATATCCGAATAAATACACTTAAAAAAAAAATACAGAGCCCAGCGTTGAGGAAGTCGGGAAGTGTTTTTACCCCAATAGAAATCTGGATTCTCTCTCCTTAAAAGGATGTGGGTGTTTGCGGTTAATTGGAATTTCAAGACAGAAGAATAGATTTTGTTTCTTGTGTAAAAGTATCAAGGGATACCATTCAAAAACTTAAATATGTAGAATTTTCAGAACATAAACAGGCCATTGGGCCCATCACTATACTAGTGTTTATGCTGCAAATGGACCTCGTCATACCTTGTTTTAAATTTTAAAAAAATTTAGAGCACCCAATTCATTTTTTCCAAGGGGCAATTTAGCGTGGCCAATCCACCTACCCTGCACATCTTTGGGTTGTGGGGGTGAAACCCACGCAAACATGGGGAGAATGTGCAAACTCCACACGGACAGTGACCCAGAGCCAGGATCGAACCTGGAACCTCGGCGTCGTGTGGCAGCAATGTTACCGTGCTTGGTCTAATTCCATAGGCATATCCTTTTATTACTTTCCCCCTCCTCCTGTCCCCTTTAAATGCTTTTGTGCATGTAAATGGTGTCAAAAGAAAAAAGGAATACAGCACAAAAACAGGTCCTTCGGACTCCAAGCCTGCGCCGACCAGGGTACCTGCCTAAACGAAAACTATATGCACTTACGGAGTCCGTATCCTTCCATTCCCACCCTAATCATATATTTGTCTGGATGCCCCTTAAATGCCAATATCATACCTGGTCCCACCACCTCCCCAGGCAGCGTGTTCCATATATTTACCATCCTCTGTGTAAATAAACCTGCCTCGAACATCTGTTCTAAACTTTTCCACATGCACTTTAAACCTATGTCACCTCGTACTTGATTCTTCTACCCTAGGAAAGAGCATCTGACTATCCACTCTCTCCATGCCACTCATAATCTTGTAGACCTCTATTAGGTCGCCTCTCGACCGTCGAGGTGGTGATCTGTATGATGCAACTGAATGGTCGATCAGATTGAAAGGAATGAATATCCTCTTCCTCCTCCTCCTCCTCCTCCCCCCTCCCTCCCCTCCCCTCCCCCCCTTCCCTCCCCCCCTCCCCTTCCCTCCCCCCTCCCCTTCCCTCCCCCCCTCCCCTCCCCCCCTCCCCTCCCCCCCCCTCCCCCCTCCCTTCCCCCCCCCTCCCCCCTCCCCTCCCCCCCCTCCCCTCCCCTCCCCCCTCCCCTCCCCTCCCCCCCTCCCCCCCCCCCTCCCCTCCCCCCACCCCCCTCCCCTCCCCCCACCCCCCTCCCCTCCCCTCCCCCCTCCCCTCCCCTCCCCCCCTCCCTCCCCCCTCCCTCCCCCCCTCCCTCCCCCCTCCCTCCCCCCCTCCCTCCCCCCCCTTCCTCTCCCCCTCCCTCCCCCCCCTTCCTCTCCCCCTCTCCTCCCCCCTCCCTCCCCCCCTCCCCCTCCCTCCCCTCCCCCCCTCCCCCCCTCCCCCCCTTCCCCTCCCCCCCTCCCCCCCCCTCCCCTCCCCCCCCTCCCTCCCCCCCTCCCCCCTCCCTCCCCCCCCTTCCCCCCTCCCCCCCCTCCCCCCCCTTCCCCCCCTCCCCCCCCTCCCCCCCCTTCCCCTCCCCCCCCTCCCCCCCCTTCCCCTCCCCCCCCTCCCTCCCCTCCCCCCCCTCCCTCCCCTCCCCCCCCTCCCCTCCCTCCCCTCCCCCCCCTCCCCTCCCTCCCCTCCCCTCCCTCCCCTCCCCTCCCTCCCCTCCCCCCCCTCCCCCCCCTCCCCTCCCCCCCCCCCTCCCCCCCTCCCCTCCCCCCCCTCCCCCCTGACTAAAATATGTTGGAAATATCAGTTAACGTTCCAGCAGCAATCGATCCTCCCTTGAATGAAAGCCTCTCCTGAATTAGGGAGTTTTGGGTTCAGGATCATACCTTGTCAACAGAAAATTCCACATAAGTGTAATCGTTCCTCTCGTAAGTATCCAGGCTCTCTCCGTCATCCCAAAAGAGACAGCCCTTTGCTGTTGCATTCTGGGACAGAGCCACAAACAGGTGAAGAGGGTTGCCACTGCTCACCCAGATTGTTGTGGCAGGTTCCTGTTCGGAAAGAGAGGCAGAGCATCAACCTGGGAATGGAGAGAACTTTGTCGGCTACAAATCTAGGAATATGGACCTAAGGTGGGTAAAAGGAGTTGAAGTACAAATTAGCCATGATCTAATGAAATGGCAGAGCAGGCTTGAAGGGGCTGAATGGCTTCATTCTGTTCCAATGGAGAACTGCCAAGACTTCCAGCTCCATGAATCCATATAATTGGTAAAGGAAAGAAAGAACTGTAGCACTTTTCAAACTTCAGGACATTGCAAATTGCTTTACAGACAATGGAGTAATTTATGAAGTGCAGTTGCTATTGTAATGTAGAAATTGTGACTGATAGCTTGCACAGAGTAAATCTCACAAACAGGAATGTGACAATGACAGATAATCTATTGTCCATAGTGATTCTGCTTGAGGAGTAAGGGTTGTTAGAACTTTTTTTTTAAACTTAAAGTACCTGATAATTTTTTTTCAACTAAGGGGCAAGTTAGTGTGGCCAACCCACGTTCCCTGCAATCTTTTGGATTGTGGGGGTGAGACACGGAGAGAACATGCAAACTCCACACGGACAGTGATCTGGGTCTGGGATCGAACCCAGGTCCTTGGTGCCATGAGGCAGCAGTGCTAACCACTGCGCCACCCTAGGTTGTTCGAACATAAGCAGAAATCTCCTGCACTTCTTCAAAGTAGTGCTAAGGGATCTTGGGCTCCTCGCCCCCTATTCTCCCTGCCCTAGGGGGCGAGAAGATGCATTGTGGGAAACTCGGCCGCCGGGCCTTGACGTTTGCATCAAAGCGGCGCACCGAGAATGACGCGGCCGGCGGCGCCTAAGTTACGTCAGCCACGCATGCGCGGTTGCCGTCTTACCATCCGCTGCCCCGCAAGGCGTGACGGCTTGATCTTGTGGGGAGGCGGAGGGGAAAGAGTGCGTCTTTTAGAGACGCCGGCCCGACGATCGGTGGGCACCGATCGCGGGCCAGTCCCCTTACGAGCACGCCCGTGGTGCTTGATCCCCTCTCCGCCCCCCACAGCCCCCACACTTACCTGTCGCGCGATGTTCACGCCGGCAGCGACCAGGTGTGGTTGCCGCCTGTGTGAACCCGTCGGGGTCGTCAGGTTGCTCAGCCCATCCGGGCCGGAGAATCGCCGGTCGCCGGGAAAAACGGCAAGCGGCGATTCTCCGAGCGGCGTGCCGCAAAACGAGACACGCCATTTGGGGCGGGGGGGGTGGTGGGAGAATCACGGGGGGTGCCAGAGCGGCCCTCCCGTGATTCTCCCACCCAGCGTGGGGAGCGGAGAATCGCGCCCCTTGTACGTCTACATGAAAGGAGACGTAGAGCCTCATTGTTACATTTCATCAAATAATGGTACTGCCAACTGTGCTGCATTTCTCCAGTACCAAACTGGAGTGTCAGCCTCGATTTTAGGATAAAACAGATATGAATTTTGAATGAGATATAAATTTATTTTCATTTGTTCATTAGGGATATGAATGTCACTGACACAGCCCAAAAGGAGAAAAACAGTATAACTTGAAAATGACTGGTACTGACCCGAACTGAGTTCTTTGTTTTTCCCAATTAAGGGGCAATTTAGCGTGGTCAATCCATCTACCCTGCACATCTTTGGGCTGTGGGGGTGAGACCAACACAGACATGGGGAGAATGCTCAAACCCTATACGGACAGTATCCCGGGGCCGGGATCGAAACCGGGCCCTCGGCATAGTGAGTCAGCAGTGCTAACCACTGCACCACCATGCTGCCCCTCTCTTTGGCCAATGATAACTCCCAGTATGTTGATGATGGGGAATTCTTTGATGGTAATGCCATATCGAGAGAAGTAGGTTGGATTCTCTCTTGTTGGAAAGGGTCATTGCCTGGGTAAATGCATTGGCATAGGAAAAAAAAACAAGAAAACTAAGCACAAAAGTGAAAGCACTGTGGTGGGTTGCTATGAGGTACCTGTGTGGGGATGATTGCTCCCTCTCGAAGGTGAAGGTTGATGGTGTCCAGAGGAGCAGCAAGTTTGACATATTCTCCCGTGCTATTGAAAGCTGAACCCTGTTGGCAAAGAGAAAGTTACTGAGAAGGTGATTGAGACAGAAGTCAACACAGTCCCCCCAATATCTGGACAGTTTTGTACATGGGTACAAGACATCAATGCCCATACTTCAGGGGAGATTGGATAATGGGGGTAAAAATAAAAGTTTCTGGCTGGTGAAGTTGAAAAGATTGTTCCTGGATGAAGAGTCAACCGACTATTGTGTGAGCTGTGGGGCAGTTGACAGAGCCCTTACCTCCGTGACAGTAGGTCCTGGGTTTAAGTTCCATTTCAGAGAATTGAGCCCACAGTCCATGCTACCATACAAAGGTAACGGAGTGCTGCACTGCCTTGGGGCCATTACAGCACAGAAGGTGGCCATTCATCCCATCAAGTCCATGCTGGCTCTCTGTAGAGCAATCCAATCAGTCCCATTTCTCCACTCTTATCCTCGTAGCTTTGCAAGTTTACTTCCCTCAAAAGCCAACCCAATTTCCTTTTGAAAGAATTACTAATTTCCATTTCTATCATCTTTGTGTGATGAATGTAAGAAATTGTTGTATTTTATATTTTTTTGCAGTCTGATGGCTGAGGGACAAATATTGGCCCCAAGGCACCTGCTCTTCTTTGGATAGTGCCATGTGAACTTTGATGTCCACCTCAGGGAGCCCCGGTAAAGAATCCCCAGTTAAATTGAGTTTGCTGCATTTCATTGAATGACAAATATGGACTTGGTGTTACCCATATTTGCCTTAGCCAATGATCCCAGTGGCAAGTTCATTCAGGTGAATGGTGTCAAGTTGCCAACTCTTCAGGATATTCCTGGAATTAGCACACAGAAACAGGCCATCATGGACAACCAACCTGTGTTGGTGCAGATGTCTCCTCCCATTTACCTCATCTCAACTTTTTAGCAAATCCCTTTTCTCGTCTTGTGCTCATCTAGCTTCCTTCTGAAAGCAGCTAAGTTTCTTTCTCAACCCATTCCTGGGGTAGCGAGTCCCAAATTCGAACTACAGTCTGAGTTGATCTCCTCATTTATTGTGAAGGGTAAAGAGTGGGAGGAGTTTCTGAAATGTGTTCAGGAGAACCTCCCTGACCTGCATGTTCCCAGTCCAACTAGGAAGGAGATATAGCTGTAGCTGGGGAATGAGGTGGGTCAAGTGACCATGGGCTGGATTCTCCATTTGGGAGACTAAGTCCCCACGTCGGCGTGGAAATGGTGCTGTTTTACGCCAGTAAAACAAGTTCCCGGAAGGGGGGGGGGGGGTTTAGCAGGGAGGTAGCGTACAGTTCCCAGCTCTAACTGCCGATAAGGCCCAGAGCATTGTCGCACATGTTTCATGGCGGACCCGGACTGCAAAGAAATAGTACCCCCCTTCGGCCGCTCGCGCGCCCCGGACTGCCCGCCCACAGTGCCCACAGCCCCGAATGAAGCCCCCCCTTGCCCACGGATCTGCCCTCCAACTGTGGTTGTGCCAGACTGAGTCCGCAGCCACCCCGCTGAGTTCACAACGGGCGAGACCACACGTGTCCCACACCGTCGGGAACTTGGCCGATCGGGGGCGGAGCGTCGTGGTGCGGGCCTTGGCCTGAGGCCGTGGATAAGGCGTGTGCTGTACTCCTAGAGGATGCTGCTTTTCAGGGGGCGGAGCATCGCGAAAGCGTCGCCACCCCCGATTTGGGCATCATCAGGGATTCTCTGCCCCCTCGAAGAAGGCGAGTTTGGCCTGAATCCAGTGAATGTGTCCATGGGGTGATCTGTCAGGTAAATGCGATCATTGTATTAAAGTTTAGATGGCAATGGAGAAAATCAAGAAACAATCTAAAGTAGAACCTGGATGAAGGAAGGAAGCCAGCCAGGATAAATTGATAGCAGGGATTTAATGGAAAGGCTATCTATGTTCAGAGTGGATAGATCACCTGGTCCACATGGATTATATCCCAGATTGCTAAATGAAATAGGAATGATTGTAGTGGAAGGGCTTGCTACAATATTCCAATCTTCCCTACTGCTTTTTCGATATTTATATAAATCACTTGGATATTGGAATACAGAGAAAAAAATTCAAAATTTGCCAATGACATCAAACATAGAGGCATGACAAACAGTGAGGATTATACCAAGTCATTATAAGAGGACACAGACAGGCTATCAGAATGGACAGATAGGTGTGTGGTGATGTATTTTGTTAAAGGGATAGAGGGAGGTGATCTAGACTAAATGACAGTAGTAAAGACTACACTGGGATAGGGAGATCTGGGAGTTTCTGTGCTTAGATCTTTGAAAGTGGTCGGACATATTGAGAGAATAAGTAGCAAAGCAAATTGAATCTTGGGCTTAATAAACAGAGATACTGAGTACAAAATCAGAGAAGTTATATTGAACCTGTATAAAGCTCTGGTTAGGCCCCCAAACTAGAGTATTGCATCCAGTTCTGGTCATCACACTTTAAGGAGTGAAGGTCCGCGAGAAGGCGCAAAGGAGATTTTCCAGACTGGTTCCAGGGATGAGGGAATTTAGTTACAAGGTTCAGTTGGAGAAGCTGAGGTTGGTCCCCTTGGACCAAAGGAGATTGAGGGGAGATTTGATAGAGACGTACAAGATTATGACAGGTTTTGATAAGGTAGGCAAAAAAAAGTTGTTCCCATTAGCCAACGGACAAAACAACATAGAATTAAGGTTTTGGGAAAGAGATGCAGGGAGTGGGGATGTGAGGAAGCATTTTTTTTATACAGCAAGTGGTAACGACCTGAGGTAATGAGGGCGGTGGAAGCAAAGATGATGAACGATTTCAAAAATAAATATGGATGGATGTTTGAGGGAAATAAAGTTGTGGGACTACCAGGATAAAGCAGGGCAATGGGGCTGATTAAATTGCTCGACCAAGAGCTGGCATAGGCCCTTTGAGCTGACTGGCATCCTGTGTTGTAATGATGATTTTGTATCTAAAACAAAACAGAAAATACTAGACAAAGGGGCTTTTCACAGTAACTTCATACTTGTGACAATAAAGGGTTATTATTATCTCAGCAGGACTGACAGCATCTGTGGAGAGAAAAGGGAGCTAACCTTTTGAATCTGTATGACTCTTTGTCAAAGCTGTACTTACAACACTTAGTTTTGGATTCTCTCACAAGTGGAAACTTTCTCTCCACATCTACCCATCACAATGTTAAAGACCTCTATCAGGTCATAATTAAGTCAGAATTCGCAGACATTGCTGTGAGCAGCAATCAGCAGAAACCAAATCATAGGAACGTTTTTAAAAATCCATCCTCCATATCCAATTCTGTTTATTAGGGGCTGGTTTAGCACAGTGGGCTAAATACCTGACTTGTAATGCAGAACAATGCCAGCAGCACGGGTTCAATTCCCGTACCAACCTCCCCGAACAGGTGCCGGAATGTGGCGACTAGGGGCCTTTCCATAGTAACTTCATTGAAGCCTACTAGTGACATTAAGCGATTATTATTAGTAAGTAAATCATTGGAAAATGGGAAAAGACTTTTTGATTTGTCAGGCTGGTTGGAGGCAAACCTTTATAGGTCCAAACAGAGTTGGTAACATGAGCGAGGGCAGGATCAGGTTTTGCAATTAAACCACAAACCACTTCATGGCCAGTGTTCAGAAGGTCTTTCTTCACCAACACGGTCATGAGAATGTCACTTTAAGAAATGTTTGAATGCTCATGTTGCTGCAGTGATGTCAGAGTGTGAGTGAAGCTGAGCTCTGGCTCTGTTTCTTAGTTTCACTTTGAGAAAAGTTTGGGTGTATCTGTGTCTTTTTGGTTTTGTTTTCAGTATTGGAGCTGAAGCCAGACAAAGCAGATGTACTGCTGTTCTCTCTGCCATGAAAAAACTATCTCTTGATCATTTGGTGAATTCAGAATTAAACATGTTTTCAGTAGTGAATGTAAACCTGATGTGCTTCTGTTAAAAGGTGTTTTGTTTGTTTTCTGGATGTTGTTCGGGAAGTTATTAAGGATTACTTAGTGTTGTATTCTTTGGGGTTGTATTTGAATTAATGGTTGCCAAGATGTTCACTGTATGTTTTACAAAGGTTAACTTGAGTTCATAGAATAAACATTGTTTTGCTTTAAAAAATACTTTTCCATTTCTGCTGTACCGCTCCTGTAGAGTGGGCCGTGTGCTCTCCATACCAAAATCTATTAAAGGTTGTGGGTCAGGTAAACTCCATGATACACTTTGGTGTTCTCTAAACCCTGGCCCATAACAGCACTCTGTTCTTTCCTCCATACTCACTGATTGACTGGAAGCCCATACTTACTGTGTAAAAGTTGTACCAAATCCCTTTGGGGAAGTATGCGGTGACAGAGACTGCCCCTGGTTCTAACGCTGGGCTAATGAGGAGGCTGCTACCCCACAGAAACTGCCTGTCGATGGAGTAAGTGTTTCTATCTTCAGGAAACCTGAATTGGAAAAAATAAGGAGCAACTTCAGAATGTCACCTGCCAAAAAACCCCACAAAGTT
Source organism: Scyliorhinus canicula (assembly GCF_902713615.1). Lineage (NCBI taxonomy): Eukaryota > Metazoa > Chordata > Chondrichthyes > Carcharhiniformes > Scyliorhinidae > Scyliorhinus > Scyliorhinus canicula. The sequence continues at coordinate 48,761,973 of NC_052160.1, read as the reverse complement.
CTCCACAAGTAAATTGCACCTCAGCCACTTGCCCTGGAGCAGTGCCGCATTCTGGGAATTAACTGAAGTAGGGTCCGGGGACGTCATTATTGGACACAGTGTTCAGAGATAGTGAGGATGGGGATTTTATTCATTATCGCTGTACAAACAAGCAGAATTTACACTTGGAGAGGCTAAGACACTGGTTGGTGATCCCGACCCCATTCACTGCTGTTTCTGGAGTAACGTGCCCACCTCCTGCTAGGTACAGACCAGGGCACGGTGAATCAGACAGGGGGAAGGGTCAGGGAAAAGCAATCTTCGGAACAATAATCAAAAAACATAACAGGTGGGCAGCAGGGTCGGAGCCCAGGGCCATAGGCCCCCCCATAGTGCCGGGAACCGATGGGGTGCAGGGTCGGACATGCAGGGGCAGGGTCCACAGTGCTAGCCGGGGCCACAGTGTAGCCCGGTGGACCTGGTTGGGCACAGAGGTAGGCAACATGCTAACATGTTGGGTCTTTCACCCACTGCGGACAATGGAAATTGGAATTAAACCAGCAATGGTGACCTTCCTCCTAGTCGCCGCAGTCCTGGGGGATGCACTGAGGCTGTACGAGCTAGAGCTGCTCAAGGAAGTAGACATTGCAGCAGCGGAGCCTCCAGGACCAGCTCCATGAAGGAGATGAGGCTTCTTAAGTCTGGCACCCCACCGCCAGTCTGCACCTTCTCCTGCCAATTATGGGGGAGCTTTTCCTGAGGAGATACTGAGAGGGCATCGTTAGCCACACGCGTGGTTCAGTGTTGTGGAGGTGGGAGTGTGAAGGGAGGGTTTAAGGGGGAGGGAGGGTTGGGGGTCGCCTTGGGGTTTGGGCGGGGGGGGGGGGTGTATACTCACTCATGCTGTCCGGTATAGGTCGTTGACCTTCTCCGGCACTGAAGGCCAATCCATCTGGTCACACTCCCCGAGCCGTCTGCTGCCGTCACCTCGGTCCCAGGCAGCACTGGCTGCCTTGTGGCTCTCCCTCCCGGGGCCCCGGGGGAAACAGGGCATCCCTCCTGGCCTCCACCTTGACCAGGCGCCTCCCCAGGTCAGCATCCCCAAATTTTGGGGCTGGCCTCCTTGGCGCCATTATTGCGAGCAGACTGGGGTTGGCTGAGCAAGTGCAGCTTAAGAGCTGTTCGGCCTTGTTAGCAGGGGGCTGGCGAGTGCGGTGCCAGTAAATCAGCTGGCGAGCCGTCATTTGTGGCGAGAAGCTCGTGAGGCCTTGTTAAATGGATCAATTAAGGTTAAATAGCTTTGCGAGCCTCGCTGGGCTGAGCATCGGGAAGCTCGCAGCAATTCCCGCTCACCAGCACACTTTCCAGAAATCTTTCCAGAGAATCATGCCCATAGTCTCAGGAACGGAGAATCCGGCTGAATAACTTTATTACATGTTGCCCTCCTTTAGGTAGAAACTATGGACCATCATTGGACCAACCAGACTGGGAAATCACCAAAAACTGAAAAACTGATTCAATAGCAGAGGCTGAGTCCCCCATACCAGATGGAAAGAGGTGAATATCAGGGAACGATAAGCAGCAACTTACTCAAAGAGAATTGCTCTGGCAACTGTTTCTCCGAGGACATGCGAGCGATGAAAGAGAGTGTAGAGGTATGGGAATAGAGTGTAGCGGAGCAGGAGAGCACATTTCATTGCTTCCTGAGCAGATTCACTGAAAGCCATAGGGTCCTGAGCCTGGAAAAAAAATAACTTTCAACATTAATTACAGAGTCAACTGCTAAATTGTTACTTTATATTAATGACCTTGACTTGGGGGTGCAGGGCAAAATTTCATAAGGGCATCGGATAAATATCCGGAGAGAAAATATCTGCAGGCTCTGGGAAAGGGTGGGACTGGCTAAGCTGCTTTTGTCAAGAGCTGGTACAGTAGGCCACGTGACCTTCTGTGCTGTAACCAATCTATGGTTCAATAAGTCACTTTTAATCCCAAAATATTGACAGGCGGCAGGGCAGTTAGGCAGAGCACCATCGGGTTCAATGTCACAGGGTTCCACCCAGCTTTCCGGAGACTCTGATCTCAGACCCATTGCTTGGGTAAGCAGGATATTATCCTGCAGAAAGGAGATTGAAGGGGAAGAATTCCGAGGATGGCATTTTGCTCTCCAATTCTGCTGCCCATGTTGGACTGTATGTCGGATAAATGCTGAATTTGGTGTAGTAATGGAAGGGTTGCTTTAACTGCAGACTCTGGAATAGTACCTCTGGCTACAACTTTCACTAGGAAGAGGAGACTCTGGCTTGCGTGATTGCTACTCAATGCCAACTCCCAACGAGGGCAGTTGGAGCTCCTCCAGTGTTCAGGGCGAGTAAGGGAAGTCCCACCTCAGAATGTGAAAGCGCTATTGTTTGACTTGGTATGAGAGTGTGCCTGGTCTCTCAGACGGCAAACTGCCTATAGTTGCTTAGCTAAATCAGGAGCACACTGAGGAAGCTAAATGAGCCCTGCACCCCTTCACTCCACATGGGAGGAAACCCAAGAGTGATCCCCTCAACAAAGTCATCACCTGAGCTCTTGAGCTGATGAGCAAATGCTGGCATGGAGTATCTGGTCTGATATTCCCAGTATAGTAATAAAGAAACACTGCACCTTTTGGCCAAGACATTCAGCTGAGGTCCCATTGAACCCTCAAATGGAAGCTACAAATTCTGTGGCACTTTTTACAGCGGAGTTCTCCCCTGTGTCCCGGCCAATCATTTTCCCTCAACCAACATCACAAAAAGTAAATTATCTGGTAATTTAACTCATTGCTGTTTGTGGCCCCTTGCAGTTTGCAAATGGGCTGGTACATTTCCAACATCACAACAGTGTTTTAAAATTCATTTAGGGGATGTGTGCTTCACTGGCTAGACCAACATTTATTGCCCATCCCTAACTCCCCTTGAGAAGTTGGTGGTGAGCTGCCTTCTTGAACTGCTGCATTTGCTGTGGTGTAGTTACACCCATAGTGCTGTTAGGGAGGGAGTTCCAGGATATTGACCCAGCAACAGTAAAGGAAGGGCGATATATTTCCAACTCAGCATGGTGAGTGGCTTGGAGGGGAACCTGCAGCTGGTGGTGTTGCCAGGTATCTGCTGCTCTGGTTCTTCTAGATAACAGGGGTGGTGGGTTTGTAAGATGCTGAAAGGAGCCTTTTGTTGGTGGAGAGGGAGTGAACTTTTGTAGAATGAAATGAAATGAAATGAAAATCGCTTATTGTCACGAGTAGGCTTCAATGAAGTTACTGTGAAAAGCCTAGTCGCCACATTCCGGCGCCTGTCCAGACCCACTGAGTCTGCACTGGACGTCCGAAACAACACCCTACCCAGGCCCACTCCCTGACCCTATCTAACCTGCACATCTTTGGACACAGTAAGAAGTCTTACAATGCCAGGTTAAAGTCCAACATGTTTGTTTCAAACACTAGCTTTCGGAGCACTGCTCCTTCCTCAGGTGAATGAAGAGGTATCTTCCAGAAACATATATATAGACAAATTCAAAGATGCCAGACAATGCTTAAGAGTGCGAGCATTTGCAGGTAATTGTATCTTTACAGATCCAGAGATAGGGGTAACCCCAGGTTAAATAGATGTGAATTGTCTCCAGCCAGGACAGTTGGTAGGATTTCGCAAGCCCAGGCCAGATGGTGGGGGATGAATGTAATGCAACATGAATCCCAGGTCCCGGTTGAGGCCGTACTCAGGTGTGCGGAACTTGGCTATAAGTTTCTGCCCGGCGATTCTGCGTTGTCGCGCGTCCTGAAGGCCGCCTTGGAGAACGCTTACCCGGAGATCAGAGGCCGAATGCCCTTGACTGCTGAAGTGTTCCCCGACTGGAAGGGAACATTCCTGCCTGGTGATTGTCGTGGGATGTCCATTCATTCGTTGTCTTAGCGTCTGCACAGTCTCGCCAATGTACCACGCTTCAGGACATCCTTTCCTGCAGCGTAGGAGGTAGACAACGTTGGCCGAGTCGCATGACTATGTACCGCGTACCTGGTGGGTGGTGTTCTCACGTGTAATAGTGGTATCCATGTCGATGATCTGGCACGTCTTGCAGAGATTGCCACGAAGAAGATGTCGTAGTCGAACGGGATATGGAGCTCGACTCACGATCGCCAGTTTCAACGCGCCACAGCAAAAAAAATGACCTCCTCAGAAGACAAACACGGGACACAACTGACAGAGTACCCTTCGTCGTCCAGTACTTTCCCGGAGCGGAGAAACTACGACATCTTCTTCGCAGCCTTCAACATGTCATCGATGAAGATGAACATCTTGCCAAGGTCATCCCCACATCCCCACTACTGGCCTTCAAACAACCGCGCAACCTCAAACAAACGATTGTGTGCAGCAAACTACCCAGCCTTCAGAACAGCAACCACGACACCATCCAACACTGTCGTAAGCATTCTCCAAGGCGGCCTTCAGGACGCGCGACAACACAGAATCGCCGCGCAGAAACGTATAGCCAAGTTCCGCACACATGAATGCGGCCTCAACCAGGACCTGGGATTCATGTTGCATTACATTCATCCCCCACCATCTGGCCTGGGCTTGCGAAATCCTACCAACTGTCCTGGCTGGAGACAATTCACACCTCTTTAACCTGGGGTTACCCCTATCTTTGGATCTGTAAAGATTTAATTACCTGCAAATGCTCGCATTCTAAGCATTGTCTGGCATCTTTGAATTTGTCTATATATATGTTTCTGGAACATACCTCTTCATTCACCTGAGGAAGGAGCAGTGCTCCAAAAGCTAGTGTTTGAAACAAACATGTTGGACTTTAACCTGGTGTTGTAAGACTTCTTACTGTGCTCACCCCAGTCCAACGCCGGCATCTCCACATCATGGATATCTTTGGACACTAAGGGGCAATTTTAGCCTGGTCAATCCACCTAACCTGCACATCTTTTGACTGTGGGAGGAAACCAGAGCACCTGGAGGAAGCCCACGCAGACACGGGAAGTGGTAACTCCACACTGACAATCACCAGAGGGCCGAGTCAAACCTGGGCCCCTGGCGTAGTGAAGCTGCAGTGCTAACCATTGTGCCACCGTGCTGCCTAAGCAGCTGACGATGGCTGGGCCAAGGACACTACCCTGAGATGTATGACATTACTCCTGCAGTGATGTCCTGGGACTGAGATGATTGACCTCATGAGGTTGTGAAAGGTGCTTTATAAATGCAAAGTTATCTCTTACTGCCGCTTTTCAGTTATTAGTTTCATATATATCTAAACATAAACACAAATATATCCGGCAAACTCCTCACAACCTTCTCCTTTTCGACATTGTGGTTTCGCGAGAATGGGTAGAAGGCGCCAAGCTGCATCCATCGGATACACAATTCTTCTGTGGTACTCCCTCTAAATCCACAAATATCCGCTCCCACAAGAGGAATTCCAAACATATTGAAGTTCAGGATTCCTGCAGAATAGAAACGTTCAAGAGGTTCAGGGGGTGATAACACCAAGCCACATAGATGATATTAGGACAGGTTGGCCGAAGGGGAGGTGTCTTGAAGAGGGAAAGGTGGAGAGATTTGGGGATCAAATTCCAGAATCTAGGCCCAAGCAATCTAGGTGCGACGCATTCATCCATTCATCTAGATCCGTGTTTTTCAAACTTTATTTCCAGGGACCCATTTTTACTAACCAGCCAACCTTCAGGACCTAAACCGGCCGATCTTCGCGACCCACGGCGGCCAACCTTTGCGACCCACGGCGGCCAACTTTTGCGACCCACGGCGGCCAACCTTCGCGACCCACGGCGGCCGACATTCACGACCAAACCCGGTCGACCTTTGCAGCCCACGCCGGCTGACCTTCACGACCCACCATTTTCTCTTACCTTGCTTGCTGCTGACAAAATGGAGGAATCGCATTTGCGCCCAAAGCACGTGATGTCAATGTTCGGGGGGCGTGACATGCTCTCTGCCTCCCTTCAGGCAGAAAGATTACATAATTTTTTTTAAAAAATCTTCTGCGTCTCCGATTGCGCAAATTCGCGGGCAACAGCCGCAGCAGCCGGCTTTCTTTCTACAAATTCTGGGGAGATTTTATTTGATAAAGTTTAACAGGAAAAAAATGCAGAAACTGAAAATGTTTTCATCCTCTAGAAATTGGAGGTTCACCACATTTCACCTAAACATTACAATTAAAAATGTTTTAAAAAAGACACTTAAAAATCAATTAATTGATAAAGCTTCCAAATACGACCTGCAGGCACTTTGTTTTGGAATGTTTAAAAATCAAGACTTAAAAAGTTGACATCTCTTGGTTGAAGTTACAGCTGCGGTGAAACCATCGTTGGATCACTCAACATTCTGGGAGTAAGAGACTTCATCAGCATCAAAGTTCAGAAAGCAACCAATCACATCATTCTCCCCGAACCTTTTGCAGCTGATTTTTAACAAGGCTGGCTGCGAACGGCCTTCAAAAAGACTGCGACCAGATTTGTAAAAATACTACCGCACTGCGCATGCGTGCCCGCTCATCAGTGCGCATGCGCAAAACTCTGCGCAGGCATGCATGCACAGTGCGGCCGCATTTTAAAAAATATGTTCGTGGCCATTTTGAAGGCCGCTTGCAGCCGGCATTGGTAAAAGTTGGCTGCTGTGGCTGTTGTGAACGGATTTGCGCGGTCGGGAGCGCCGCAACAGACGGCTCCGCGACCCTCCCGACACCCACCCGCGACCCATCCGTGGGTCACGCCCCCGATTTTGACAATGCCTGATCTAGATGCATTCATCCATCACAAATGATGGAGCAATTAAAATTGGGAATGTCTAGGTGTGTGTGTGTGGGGGGGGGGGGGGGGGGGGGGGGGATGGGGTGGGGGGGGTGGATTTGAACCAAAGGACGAGGCTTACAAAATTGACGTACTGATGATCAATGGATACAGGAGTGATGGATGAATGGATAACACACACAAAATAGGTTGGCTCAGATAATAATGATGTACAACACCAAATACATATGCACACTCAAACTTGCACACACATGCACAACATATCTTGTGGGTCCATATATCATGCCTTTTCTCTTCTTTCTTGGGATGTGACAGATGGCAATTCTGTTTCTTATTCACTGATTGCCCATGCCTAATTGGCATTGATGGTGAGCCACCTTTTTGAACCACCGCAGTTCATGTGGCCTAGGTACACCCAAAGTGCGATTAGGGAGGAAGGCCTATTCATTCATGCAGGACATACCCGCACTCATATACACGCATGCTCACCCACATGTTGAGGATAAGCCACTCAGTACCTGCAATAGAAAAGTACATGTCCTTCCATTTACTCTCGTTGTCTCCCAGCCAGTGTCCAGAGTACCTGCCTTGACTTGGGAATGTTGATCGAGAAATTACAAATGGGCGCTTGTTCCGGATTTTGATTAAAGCACTTGGGCAAAGAAAAAGTAACATTTCACCCAATCAACACAGAAGCATTATTTGGTTATCACTTTAAATACACTGATCACAGTCCTCACACTGATCACAGCCCTCACACTGATCACAGCCCTCGCACTGATCACAGTCCTCACACTGATCACAGCCCTCACACTGATCACAGCCCTCGCACTGATCACAGCCCTCACACTGATCACAGTCCTCGCACTGATCACAGTCCTCGCACTGATCACAGCCCTCGCACTGATCACAGTCCTCGCACTGATCACAGCCCTCGCACTGATCACAGCCCTCGCGCTGACCACAGTCCTCACGCTGATCACAGTCTTCACGCTGATCACAGTCTTCACGCTGATCACAGCCCTCACACTGATCACAGCCCTCGCACTGATCACAGCCCTCGCACTGATCACAGTCCTCGCGCTGATCACAGTCCTCACACTGATCACAGCCCTCGCACTGATCACAGCCCTCGCACTGATCACAGCCCTCACACTGATCACAGCCCCCACACTGATCAGTCTTCACACTGATCACAGTCCTCACACTAATCAGTCTTTACACTGATCACAGTCTTCACACTGATCACAGTCCTCACACTGATCACAGCCTTCACACTGATCAGTCTACACACTGATCACAGTCCTCGCACTGATCACAGTCCTCGCATTGATCACAGTCCTCGCACTGATCACAGCCCTCACACTGATCAGTCTTCACACTGATCACAGCCTTCACACTGATCACAGTCCTCACACTGATCACAGTCCTCGCGCTGATCACAGTCCTCACACTGATCACAGCCCTCGCACTGATCACAGCCCTCGCACTGATCACAGCCCTCACACTGATCACAGTCCTCACACTGATCACAGTCCTCACACTGATCACAGCCCTCACACTGATCACAGCCCTCACACTGATCAGTCTTCACACTGATCACAGCCTTCACACTGATCACAGTCCTCACACTGATCACAGTCCTCGCGCTGATCACAGTCCTCACACTGATCACAGCCCGCCGCCCTGATACAAGCCCTCGCACTGATGCACAGCCTTCACACTGATCACAGTCCTCACGACTGATCACAGCCCTCACACTGATCAACAGCCCTCACACTGATCACAGCCCTCGCACTGATCACAAGCCCTCGCACTGATCACAGCCCTCGCACTGATCACAGCACCCTCCGCACTGATCACAGCCCGCGCACCTGATCACAGCCCTCGCCTGATCACAGCCCCTCGCACTGATCACAGCCCTCGCACTTGATACAGCCCTCGCACTGATCACAGCCCTCGCACTGATCACATGCCCTCGCACTGATCACAGGAGCACCACAGATCACAGCCCTCGCACTGATCACAGCCCTCACACTGATCACAGCCCTCGCACTGACACAGCCCTCGCACTGATCACAGCCCTCGCACTGATCACAGCCCTCAGCACTGATCACAGCCCTCGCACTGATCACAGCCCTCGCACTGATCACAGCCTCGCACTGATCACAGCCCTCGCACTGATCACAGCCCTCGCACTGATCACAGCCCTCGCACTGATCACAGCCCTCGCACTGATCACAGCCCTCGCACGTATCACAGCCCTCGCACTGATCACAGCCCTCGCACTGATCACAGCCCTCGCACTGATCACAGCCCTCGCACTGATCACAGCCCTCGCACTGATCACAGCCCTCGCACTGATCACAGCCCTCGCACTGATCACAGCCCTCGCACTGATCACAGCCCTCGCACTGATCACAGCCCTCACACTGATCACAGCCCTCGCACTGATCACAGCCTCGCACTGATCACAGCCCTCACACTGATCCAGCCCTCGCACTGATCACAGCCCTCGCACTGATCACAGCCCTCGCACTGATCGACAGCCCTCGGCACTGATCACAGCCCTCGCACTGATCACAGCCCTCGCACTGATCACAGCCCTCGCACGATCACAGCCCTCGCACTGATCACAGCCCTCGCACATGATCACAGCCCTCGCACTGATCACAGCCCTCGAACTGATCACAGGCCCTCGCACTGATCACAGCCCTCGCACTGATCACAGCCCTCCGCACTGATCACAGCCGCTCGCACTGATCACAGCCCTCGCACTGATCACAGCCCTCGCACTGATCACAGCCCTCGCACTGATCACAGCCCTCGCACTGATCACAGTCTTCGCACTGATCACAGTCTTCGCACTGATCACAGTCCTCACACTGATCACAGCCTTCACACTGATCACAGTCTTCACACTGATCACAGTCCTCACACTGATCACAGCCCTCACACTGATCACAGTCTTCACACTGATCACAGCCCTCACACTGATCACAGCCCTCACACTGATCACAGCCCTCACACTGATCACAGTCCATACGCTGATTGCACACCACACGCTGATTACACGCCCCGCATTGATGGCAGACCGCATTGACGGCAGGCCTCGCGCTGATTGCAGGCCCCACGCTGACCGCAGGCCCCACCCTGACCGCAGGCCCACACTGACTGATGGCCTTACACTGACCAAAGGACACTGACCGCAGGTCCCACATTAAATATCCTTTTATTAATCACAGGCCTGAAACTGACTGTAGGGCCCACACTGATCCCGTTCTGACCTCAGTCACCAGTGACCATAGGCCCTGCACTGATCAATCCCACAGTGACCACAGGTCTTCTCATGGACACCGCATGCAGACCCAACACTGACTGCAAGCCCCACACTGAAGATGCCACACCAACATTGCAAGCCCAAAACTGACTGCAAAGCCCACACTGACCACAGGCATCGCTGGACACAGGCCTCACACTGAACACAGGCATCACATTAGGACCTGCACTGACCGTAGACCCTACAATGACCGCCAGTCTGGCTTAGATAAAGTCAGCCTCAGATACGGCCGAATGTTGGATCCCAGAAATGAAAGAATCCTGTCTACCAACTGCACCAATCACATATATATTGGTTTAGTTTTACTTCAAAGATTTCTAAAGGATTAATGCCGATCTTTCTGTCGGTTAATAATCTTTATTAGTGTCACAAGTAGACTTACATTAACACTGCGATGAAGTTACTGTGAAAATCCCCTAGTCGCCACACTCCGGCGCCTGTTTGGGTACACAAAGGTCGAATTCCGAGTGCCCAATTCATTCAACAAGCACGTTTTTTGGGACTTGTGGGAGGAAACTGGAGCACCCAGAGGAAACCCACGCAGCCACGGGGAGAACGTGTAGACTCCGCACAGACAGTGACCCAAGACAGGAATCCAAACCAGGTCCCTGGCGCTATGAAACAACAGTGCTAACCGCTGTGCTACCGTGTTGTATGAAAGTTTACAACAGACTTACCTTGCGGAGGCTTTGGCCTCCATTAGCCCGTACAGACTGTGCACATTATAATGTGTTGATGCGTTCTGCTTTGCTGAGGCACAAATAGTTTGACTGCGTAAAATGCCGCCCAGTACACCTGACAGAGAAACCCAACACAGAGTCACAGAGAGCAGCAATAAACACCCCTCACTCCACACCCTACCCTACATGGCTCTCCATTCCTACCCCGGACTCTCCCCCCCTCCCCCACTCCAGACAATTCCCACCATCCACTTGGATCAATCCTAAAACTACAAACTATTGGTACTGTTTGCATCAAAATCAAGAACTTGAATTATAATTAGATTTTAGTTCAGAGTGAATAAAGTGATATTCCTCTGCCACCCCTCTCTCTATTTCCATCAGTATGACCCATAGATGTGACTCAGGTCTTACCTGGGACGTATGGTGGGTTTTCAAGCTCATTGGAAGGGCACCCACTCTGCGATCCATCCACAAAGTTCGAGGGTTCATTCATATCCTAGAATATTCCAGAGTGGTGTGTTTAAAAAAAATTAAAATGAGGTTCATTTCTAAATTGAAGAATATTGAAAAGCCAAGAGGCATGTTAAACATGGTTAGACCACACTTGGGAGGTACTGCACACAGTGTGGGTCTCCAGAATATAACAGTGATATAGAGGCACTGGAGCAGTTGCACAAAAGATTTACAAGCAGGATACCAGAACTGAGAATTCTACCTATCAGGAAAGACTGAACAGGCTTGGACTCTTTACTCCAGAAGAAAGAAGGCTTAGGGGCGAGTCTGATAGAGGTCTTTAAAATGAAGACAGGGTTTAATGGGGTCGAGGTTGGGAAGACGTTTTTGTTGTGGTTGAGTTTAAATCCAGGACCATAAGTGTAAGATAGTCACTAAAACCTAGAACCAGAGGACACCATCTCAGACCAAAGGGACGATCCTTTAAAACTGAGACGAGGAGGAATTTCTTCAGCCAGAGGGTGGTGAATTGGTGGAACTCTACTGCAAAATGCTGCGGCGGCCAATTCGCTGAGTGTCCCTAACGCAGAGATAGGTAGGTTCTTCATTAATAAGGGGATCAGGGTTATGGGGAGAAGGCAGGAGAATGGGGATGAGAAAATATCAGCCATAATTGAATGGTGGGGCAGGCTCGATGGGCCAAGTGGCCTAATTCTGCTCCTATGTCTTATGGTCTAATGGTCTAATACATCTAATAGAAACTAATTTGGCCAGAACGTGGTGAGAATGGACAGCAGCTATCCAGTATCCTACCAGTCACTCCTCCTCTGGACACGACATTTGTTTCTTGTTCCATTAGCTCTCACTTTTGATCTCGCATCGTGAAACTTTATCCTTGAATTTCTCTTGCCCCCCATGATCTTCCTTTCACAGACTTAACTCTCTTTCTCACTCCATAGATACTGTCAGAGCTGCTGAATATTCCTAGCATTTTCTGTTTTTAATCTCTGCCATATGAGAGGTTTGAAGTGAATAGCATAGATGTGTTTGAGGGGATACCAGATAAACACAAGGCAGAAAGGAATAGAAGGACACGCTGATCATATCAGATGAAGTAGGGTGGGAGGAGGGTCATGTGGAGCATAAACACGGTCATTGTCCAACATCTGTATAAAAATGGACAATTATTTGTTGTGGTTTGAGGATAAGAAATGCTGAGAGGATGATATTGGAGTCATTATGTGGCAGCAAAGTTTGACCTTGGGTGTAAATGCCTCAGGTTATTAGGACACACCGAGGAAAGCAAGGCCCCAGTCTGAGCTTAGGGCCTTTTTCAGTCTTGTATATCGCCTGAAACGTGGTATTGGAGTGGTGCAAAACCCCCACCAGTGCCGAAAACCTTCCACTGTACATCCAAAAAGAGAGAAGACGGGTTTTTAAATTCTTACATTCAGGACCGACGATCACTCCCTGCTGGTTTCCCCCTCCTGGAAGGTACAGTAAGTGAGGGCGTACATTTGCTCAGCCCACTTTACTGAGGAAGTGCCGGTGTAAAAAGTAAAGAAAGATTTGCATTGATGTATTATCATTCGCAACTGGCTCACTACATAAATGGCCATGAAAGCTGCTGGATTATGGTTAAAACTCCAATTGATTCACTAATATGCTGCAGGGATGAGAACCTGCTGCCTCTGTACTCAGTCCCATACTAAATAGGTGGCATTAATGTCTTTGGGGGCAACAAGGGATGGGCAATAGAGACAGCCTTGCCACCATACCGCACATAGCGAAACTCTGTCTCCTCTGGTGAGGGATTCAAGAACAAAGGGCCATAATCATGAAATGAAAACTAAACCATTGAGGAGCAAAGTCAGGAAGAGCTTATTAACAAAATCGATGGTAGAAATTAGAAACTTTCCATCAGAAGGCTGTAGGGTACTAAGAGCCTTTAAGACTGAGAATGATCAATTTTTCTGATGTAAGATTATCAACAGCCAGGGCAGCACGGTGGCGCAGTGGTTAGCACTGCTGCCTCATGCCGTCGAGGACCCGGATTCAATCCCGGCCCCGGGTCACTGTCCGTGTGGAGTTTGCACATTCTCTCCGTGTCTGTGTGGGTCTCACCCCCACAACACAAAAAGATGTGTAGGGTAGGTGAATTGGCCACGCTAAATTGCCCCTTAATTGGAAAAAGAAGAATTGGGCACTGTAAATTTATTTTAAAAAGGTTATGAACAGGTAAGCAGCAAAGAAAGATAGGTGAATGGAGTTAAGGTGCAAATCAGCCATGATTTAATTGATGGAGGAACAAACGGGTTTTGGGCTGAATGGTGAGCATCTGTTCATATAAATGGCACTTACAATCCAGAGCCCATCAAAGGGCACAGCTTTGTGGAACTGCAGCAAGTTCTCGAACCACCATTGGTGTGTGTTAGAATTTGTGAAGTCAGGGAATGCTGTCAATCCAGGCCAAACCTGTAACCCCATGAAATAAAAGAAAATCTTTTAAAATTCAAGCGTCTATCTGGCAGGAAAAAGTACATTCACAACAAGATGACGGTCGTTCATTGTTTAAACAGCATTCACATCTTGGGAATACTGACTCCAATATTACTTTCAACCAGTGGGGGCATTGGGAAGGAGCCATGGCCAGCTTCTCCCAGGAATTTCTATCACCTCTTTTGGGACTCCAAGACCAGCCAGCGGGTTTAGTTCACCCTTATTCCTGCCCCATATTTTTCCAGCAGCATGCCCCTCCCCCCACCACCGCCTGCCAAACCCAAGTCCGGCAGTGTAAAGTAGATAGATAGGCTGTCACCCCTCCTGGCTGCTGAATTGCACGGTGGCACAATGGTTAGCACTGCTGCCTCACGGCGCCGAGGTCCCAGGTTCGATCCCGGCCCCGGGTCACTGTCCGTGTGGAGTTTGCACATTCTCCCCATGCCTGCGTGGGTCTCACCCCCACAACACAAAATGATGTGCAGGGTAGGTGAATTGGCCATGCTAAATTGCCCCTTAATTGTAAAAAAAAGAATTGGGCACTCTAAATTTACAAAATAGAATAGAATAAAGATTGGGGCCCATCCATTGGCTAAAGCACAACAAGAGATGCATTGACACATTGAGTCAGGAGGGGGGCTATTTGCCTTTCACTTTACTTCAGAAATTTGGACAGCACAGTGGTTAGCACTGCTGCCTCACAGCGTCAGGGGCCTGGGTTCAATTCCGGCCTGGAGTGACTTTGTGTGTGGGGTTTGTACATTCTCCCCGTGTCTGTGTGGGTTTGCTCCAGGTACTCCGGTTTCCTCCCACAGTCCAAAGATGTGCAGGTTAGGTGGATTGACCATGCTAAATTGCCCCTTAGTGTCCAAAGATTAGGTGAGGTTACAGGGATAAGGCGGGAGAGAGGATCTAGGTGGCGAGCTCTTTCGGAGGGTCGGTGCAGACTCGATGGGCAGATTGCCTTCCTTGGCCACATTTGGAGTACTGTGTGCAGTTCTGGTCGCCTCATTTTAGGAAGGATGTGGAAGCTTTGGAAAAGGTGCAAAGAAGATTTACCTGGATGTTGCCTGGAATGGAGAGTAGGTCTTACGAGGAAAGGTTGAGGGTGCTAGGCCTTTTCTCATTGGAACGGAGAAGGATGAGGGGCGACTTGATGGAGGTTTATAAGATGATCGGGGAATAGATAAAGTAGACCGTCAGAGACTTTTTCCCCGGGTGGAACAAACCATTACAAGGGGACATAAATTTAAGGTGAATGGTGGAAGATATAGGGGGATGTCAGATGTAGGTTCTTTACCCAGAGAGTAGTAGGGGCATGGAATGCACTGCCTGTGGAAGTAGTTGAGTCGGAAACATTAGGGACCTTCAAGCGGCTATTGGATGGGTACATGGATTACGGTAGAATGATGGGGTGTAGATTAATTTGTTCTTAATCTAGGACAAAGGTTCGGCACAACATCGTGGGCCGAAGGGCCTGTTTTATGCTGTATTTTTCTATGTTTATGTTTTGCACTGTAGGGATTATATGATTCTCTAAATTTGTTACAATCCTTGATATATCTTTGGATCCATCCTTGACCTATTCTCCTTCCGCCAAGTAGTTTGGTGAGCACCAAACCAAGAGTAAAATCAATATACTGATTGTGGTGTCAACAATTCTTTGACAGTATTTACTTGGAAACACGTCAAAGACTGTTGCTGAATAGAACTTATATTGGGCTGAATTGCCTCAATAACCACTGCCGTACATCATAACGTTTTATCAAGTGTTTTTTTAAATATTTTTTATTCTCCTCCTTTTTCACATTTTCTCCCAAATTTACACCCAACAATAAACAATAATCAGTAACAAATGTAATGTCAATCCCCATATCAATAACAACGAACCCAACTTCCCACCAAGCCCCAGACATTGGCCCGCATGTTAACATAAACAAATGACAAAAAGAAATCAGGAATCACCCATAATCACCATTAACACATACAGTCTCCCTCCCCGCAACCCTCCCAGCACCCCCCCCCCCAATGTTCGATGTAATCCAATTCTCAAAAGTGCATAATGAATAACACCCATGAATTGTAGAACCCCTCCATCCTTCCCCTCAGTTCAAATTTGACCTTTTCAAGCGTTAAGAATTCCAGCAGATCCTCCCCCCCCCCCCCCCCCCCCCCCCCCCCACCACGCCAGGGCACAGGATAGAGAGGTTGATCTCCACCCTACCAAGATCCGTCTTCAGGCGATCAATGAGGCGAAGGCTGCAACATCTGCCTCCGCGCCCGTTTCCCTGGCTGGTCCGACACCCCGAATATGGCCTCCCGAGGGCCCGGATCCAGTTTCACGTGCACCACTTTAGAGATTACCCTAAACGCCTCCTTCCAATAATCCTCCAGCTTTGGACAGGACCAAAACATATGAACATGGTTTGCGGGGCCTCCCCCGCAACGTTCACACACATCTTCTACCCCCTCAAAGAGCCGGCTCATTCTCACCCGAGTACGGTGCGCTCTATACACCACCTTCAGCCGTATCAGCCCCAACCTCACACACGAGGTGAAGGCGTTCGCACTCCGGAGCACCTCACACCAGAACCCCTCCTCCATAACCTCTCCCAACTCTTCCTCCCACTTTGCCTTGATCCCTTCAAGTGGCGCCTTCTCCTCCTCCAAAATAGCCCCGTAAACCACCGATACTACCCCCTTCTCCTGTCCTCCTGTCGTCAGCACCTCCTCCAGCAGTGTGGAAGCCGGCTCTACAGCTCTGTATCAACTTTCTGGCAAAGTCTCGAACCTGCATGTATCTAAATATTTCCCCCTGCTCCAGTCCATACTTCGCTCCCAGCTCCTTCAATCCCGCAAAACGACCCCATGAAATAAATCTTTTAGTGTCCTAATTCCTTTCTCCTCCCATCTCCGAAAAATTCCATCCCACTTCCCTGGCTCAAATCTATGGTTCCCCCGAATCGGCATTTCCCTTGACCCTGCCCCCAACCCGAAGTGCTGTCGAAACTGCCTCCAAATTCTCGACAAAGCTATTACTGCCGGACTCCCCGAGTATCTCCCCGGGGCCGTCTGGAGCGGCCTTCAATCCCGCCCCCCTACACAAATTCTCCTCCATTCTGACCCATTGGGAGTCACCCCCTCTGACCCAGCTCCGTACCTTCTCCACATTCGCCGCACAATGATAATATATCAGGTTTGGAAAACCCAAACCCCCTGCCTGCCTTTCTCTCTGTAGGAGCACCTTTTTAGTTCTGGCCTCCTTTCCTCCCCATATGAACGAAGTAATCATTCCTTCAATCTCTCTAAAAAATGCCTTTGGCAGGAAAATCGTCAGGCATTGAAAAATAAACAGAAATCGTGGCAGCACATTCATTTTAACCGCCAGTACCCGACCCGCCAGTGACAGAGGGAGACCATCCCACCTTGCCAGATCAGCTTTCACTCTCCCCATCAAACTAGAAATGTTGTGCCTACGTAGCCCCACCGCCCCCAATCTTGAGCAACTTGCACCCCCAGGTATCTAAAGTGAGTCCTTGCCTTACGGAATGGCAGCCACCCTATCCCTGCCCCCATCCAGGCTGAGACACCACAAAATATTCACTCTTGTCTAGATTTAATTTGTACCCTGAGAAAGCATCTCCAGTATTACCCTTATTGACACACTTGGTTCCGACATGTATAATAACAAGTCATCGGCATATAAGGACATCCTGTGCTCTATCCCACCCCGCACTATCCCTTTCCATACCCCCAAACTTCTTAATGCGATGGCCAATGGCTCAATCGCGAGTGCAAACAGCAGGGGGAACTTAGGACATCCCTGCCTAGTCCCACGGTGGAGAGGAAAGTATTCTGAGCTGATGTTATTTGTGCGGACACTAGACCTCGGCTCCTTATATAATAGCTTGACCAAGTCCACAAACCTGGGTCCAATTCCAAACTGCTCGAGAACTGCCATCAGGTACTCCCATTCTACCCAGTCAAATGCTTTCTCAGCGTCCAATGCCACAACCACCTGTTTCCTTCCCCTCCGCCGGTACCAATTATTCCAGTGTTTATAACCAGCATAGCCTCTATGAGCAACCCCGTACCTTCCCGATCATAGGACTTCCAGATATATTGTTGATGAAAACTCCACGTTTCAGGCCTTCATCATATGGCCAGTAAGAGCCTGGTGGTTGAACACTGCTGATCGCTGGGTCCTGCAAACACAACAGATACTTTCAACTTCCCACAGCGGAAAAAGTGGGGAGTAGTTCATGTTACATTTTTGCACCTTTTGCATCTTCTCTCCCTCCCAAAACCATGTACCAATTCATTAAAAACAATCTCGTTTCATACCAAACTAACATAGGAGAGAAAACACTTGCATTTATATAGCATCATTCATGACGTCCCAAAGCCGATAAACAATTCAGTGATGTCAGAAACCCAATGAGAAATTTATGTGCAACCTGATTCTATAAATTGCAATGTAATAATGATCAGGTCTCCAGGCTTCATAATTTCAGTTGAAGGATAAAGATTGGCCAAGACAGCAGGGAAACCCCCCCACTCAACTGCAAAATGTGACAAGGGATCTTTTATATCAACAGAAAGGGCAAATAGGCGATTGCGCTTCTCACCATGCTCCAGTCCCCCAGCATTGCAGTGGTGTGTCGGTCTGCACTCAAATCTCTAGAGTGGGACTTGAATCCATGATCTTAGAGACAAGAGTGTACCACTGAACCAAAGCTAACACCATTCACTGCTGCTATCAACAGAGGTGTTCCTCTGGGCCTGGGATAATGGTCCTCAGTCCATCAGAGTGAATTCAGTCTCGTCATCGTCCCCCACCCCTCATCCTTTGCCTCATCCTCTCCCTACAAACCCAAAGATGTGGGTGACCTTAAAATGCTTGCTACAACAAATGATCCTGTACTTGTTGACCTGCTCATGAACCAAAGTCCACTATACGGCGGCAAGTTGGCTGCCAGTAATTACCACAATCATGACGTATTGTTGTCCATGGGAATGCAGGTCTGCGACCATCAGAGGGAGGCTAGCAAACCTCTGGGGATCAAAGGTGAAATCCCGATAGTTGACCATGTAATCAATATCATTCCACTGAGCATCCTGGAGGAGAAGTGGAAAGGTTTATTCATTAGAACAAGTCAATGTTAATGTCTCAGCAACTAGGTCAGTCAGAAAGTGGACTGAACATTCTAGTGATTGTTCAGTCCAATAAAGCCATCCCCACATTCCAGCAAAATCATCCCCACATTCCAGCAAAGTCATCCCCACAAACTCCAGGCAACAACAGCCAATTTCCCACAGCTTGGTTCCAAGGCTCAACGTGCTCATCCTGCCAGTCCCAACCCACCACCCGCCAATCCCGACACGGCATCCAATATTTCTGACGTGATAACTAAAGAAATAAATTTCATGAACCTGTGGTATTCCGGCTTTTCTCATCTGCTTCACCACTTCCCAAGTGGCATTACTTGACCCATATCCCCAGCGGCAGAGATGGAATCCAAGGCCCCAGGCAGGCACCATCGCTGGCAAACCTGACACACACAAAGCAAAAAATATCTCACAGGAGCAGCAAGGTAACCAAGACAACAGCAACACAAGGAGAGAATGACACAAATGTTCATAAAGAATAAACCACAGTGGTGCTTTGGGTTAAACCATGATGATAGGACAAAGCTACAAGCACGTAAACGGAGAGTCAGAAAATCGTGTCAGAAAACAGTTCTTCACCCAATAGATCTCCAGTACTTGAGACAGTCTCCAGTGACAGTAATGGGGGAAATCCTCTGGAATCATTCACAGGGCAATTTGCCATGGAGATGGGCAGAGGAGAAAGAGGGAACTTACATTTCAATAGTGCCTCACAAACTCAGGACATCCCATGCACTTTACAGCTAATGAATTACTTTTGAAGCACAATCACTATTGTAATCTAGGGACTGGAAACGAGGAAGGGCATAATCATTGGTTTCTACAAAAGGAATGTAAGTCCAAATGGCTGCCTTCATCTTTGTGATATTTTTGTGGCGTTCAGCTAAAAATGTAACATCGTGACTATATAATAATATCTGTAAGCATATTAACATTCTGTGTATAGCATACACTTCTTGAAAACACTTTGGTGCAACACTTCCTCTAACGCTTTTCTGCAACACTTCTGAAATCACACTTAATCATGGTCAAATTTATTCTAACCTCAGCAAATTTATTCTACCACACGTGATTACTTTGGTTTTAACATACGATTCACTGCGAGCCCTCTCTTCCCCTTTCTCAGGAACTACAGTTGACTGAAGTCACAAAAGAATAAAAAATAGGAGCTGAATCGACCATTTGGCCCCTTTGAATCTGCTCCACCATTCAACAACATTATGTCTGGTATTTTACCTCAACTCCACCATCCCACACTAGCTTTGTATACCTTAATTCCAGAGCCCCAATTTCTTATGACTGGTCTCTCGGTGAGGTACCCCAAAGTTATTGACCTGGATGAGATCCGTCAATTTCTTATCATTTGGCTGGGATCGCCCCAAATCGTTATGCCCCAGGTGAGGAAGGATGGGCTCCCTTTGTTTCTCCAACCCTCCTCTGCTGGCCAGAACAAGTTGGTGCGCTTGTCCAGAATTCTAACAATCTGGGGGCTCGTGGTCCGGAATTTGTTCCCACAGGTCAAATGAATGGATTAGAGTGGGGAAAGTAAATTCTTCCTTGAAACCGATTTTAAGAAACTAGCAAGGTTTTCTTCAGTCTGTACTATTAAACTGTAAAAATGTCCACTTTTGATGTCAGTACTTTTCTAGCAGAACTGGAGGAAGTTACTTTTGAGGATTTAAAAGTTTGGTCCCTCGAACAGTTAAAAGATCAAGTGTGACACTTGGGATTAGAATTTCAGCCGAAAGCCAGGAAACCTGGAATTTTAAAAGAGGTGGAAAATGGTCGACAGGTGGAAATTAAGGATGAGCAGAAATTAGATTAAATTTCAGGAGAGAGAAAGGAAATGCAAAGGAAAAGAGGAAAGGGAATTTAAGAATTGGGGACGAAGGGAAGAGAGAGAATTTCAGGAAAGGAGAAAAAAGATCAAAGGGAGTGTCAACTAAAACAGCTCGAACTGAGGAGCCAGAATCCGGCTGTGTGCCTTGAAGACACCATTAGCCCAAATTTAAGAGTTGAGGCAAGCCGGTTTGCTCATTCAATCCCTACTTTTGATGAAGCAGAGGTGGAAGCTTTCATCATCTCTTTCCAGCGGCTAGCATAGCAGTTAAATTGTCCAGTTCAATAGTGGTCCTTATTACTGCAGAGTAAGCTTTCAAGGTAAACTCACAAGGTTTACTCCCACTTTCCCGAAGAGTGTATGGCTGGCTCTTTAAAAAAATAGAATCCCTACAGTGCAGGAGCCCATCAAGTCTTCACTGACCCTCTGAAAGAGCACCCTAGCTAGGCCCACTCACTCGCCCTAACTCCATAACCCTACCAAAGCAGGACACCAAAGGCAATTTTTAGCATGGCTAATCCACCTAACCAGCACATCGTTGGACTGTGGGAGGAAACCGGAGCACCCAGAGGAAACCCAAGCAGACATGGGGAGAAATGCAAACTCCACAGTCACCCTAGACCGGAACGGAACCCGGGTTTCTGATGCTGTGAGGCAGTAGTACGAACCACTGTACCACTATGAGGCAGTGAAACTACATACTAGTCAGTTCCGAAGACATACTGTCAAAAATTTCAGACCCTCAGGAAACACCCTGACCAGATGTACCTGACATTTGAAATGCTTAAGAAACGTGTTTTTGACCAGTGGTTGCAGGAACCAAAACAGAAGCCACTTACAAAAGCTTCCACAAATAATTATCCTTCGAAGTTTAAAAATTCTATACCCTGTCCAATACGAACATACCTAGAGGAGCAAAGGGCCACACTAGCCAACAATCAGGAGCTATCCACAAACTCTTATTCTAGAAGAGTCCCTCCACTCTTCACCCCCAACCAACTGGGAAGGACTCCACCTTCTCACGCACTATCCATGTATCTCTTAATTCCCTCAGTACTCCAAAACCTATCAATCTTCGTCTTGATCATAGTCAACGAGTGAAACATCCACAATCCTGTGGGGTAGAAAATTGCAAAAATTCACAAACTCTTTGAGTGAAGAAATTTCTCCTCATCTCCATCCCAAAATAATCAATCCCTTATTCTGAGGCTATAATCTCGTGTTCTAGATTCCACAACAAAAGGAAACATTTTGTCGGTGTCTCTGCTGCCAAGCCCCTTCAGAATGTTATATGTTTCAATAAGATCACCTTTCATTGTTCTAAACTCCAGGGAATACAGGCCCTCGTGGGACAATCCCTTCACACGAGGAATCAGTCTTGTGAACCTACGTTGCACACCCCCTCAGGACAAGTATGTCCTTCCTTAGGCAAGGAGTCCAAAACTGCACAAAATATTCCAGGTGTGACCTCTCCAATGCCCTGCCTAATTGTAATAAGACGTCTTTATTCTTACAACACCCTTATAACAGAGCTAAAATGCCACATTTTCTTCTTAATTGCCAGCTGTACCTGCATGTTAACTTACTGTGATTAATGTGCCAGGACACCCAAATCCCACTAAACGCAAATATTTCCCAGTCTCTCACCATTAAAAAAATTCTGGACTGGATTCTCCCTTCCTGAGACTGTGTTGACGCCAGGGCAGGATTTATGAACTTACATGACAGCAAAACTGGTGCTAAACATGTACCGATTCAGCAACTGTTAAGGGGCTAGCACTGGGGCCACGTGGAACACAATCGATTCCAATTAAAAACAGTATGGGATTCGGCGGGTCCATTATTGACACTCGGGAGGCTGACAAGCTGCAGCCGCAAATACACATTACAATCCCCACGGAAACTCATTCCAGCCAATAAGATGGCACTGGTTGTGCTGGAGTGCGCCCATACATCTGATGGGTGGGTTGGGGCCAAAGGGCACCTAGGGGTGTGGCCTGAGTTCACCCTATACGACCCTAAGTTCACAATGGGCTGTCAGCGGTGTGTGCAGCTTCATGGTTGCCTCTGGCTGCGGCAATGGTGTTCCGTGCCCATCCACCCCGACCTGCGAATATTCTCCGGGGCCTCTGCGATTCTCCACCTCTGATGGCCCGAGTTCCCGACGTCGCAGTTCACTTGTGCTTTCAAAAATCGTGAAACCCGCTAATGATATGCAAACGGTGTTTACTGTACGTACATTCTGAACTGCATTGACGTCGCTGTCGAGGTGATGGAGAATTGCGATTTGATGTCAAACAATGCCTGCCGCGATTTTGACGTCGGAACTATTCTCCGCCCAATCACGTTTCCCGATTTCGGTGTCAGCCAATGGAGGATCCCACCCTCTGTCTTTTTAGTTTGCTTACTGAAGTGGTACTACAGATTTGCTGTTCTATATAAACACAAACATTTAACAATGAGCTTATCACTCCTGTAACCTTCTCTAACTTACCGATGACCTCTAGATACTGCTGGATGACTGAGTTAGGGTCAGGTCCCATGAATATGTAAAAATCAAGAATCCCTCCAATTGTTCTCCAGGTCAGGGCAGGAGCAGGCTGGAGGACCACATCTGCATCAGGAAGAAATATTGTTAATGGCATTTTTAATGTTTTTGAAGCTCATTTCTTGACTCCACTTCTCTGTCCAGTAGATTGTTTGACATCCTAAATCCATGTAGGAATAGCACTTAACTCCTTTTGTTTGAGTTAGGTTTTCCATTCCCTAATCTGGGAAATCATTTTCCCCATGTCTCTCTGATGTGACCAATTTGGGTACAAGTGAACAACTTTAAGTAATACTCCATCGAATCATTCCATTATCTCCCCTCATGGGCATAGACTGACCTCTGCTCTTCTCCACACTGACGTGCTTAGAGCCTTCATGCATTTCAGTATCACAGAACAGAGTTGGGAATCCTGTGATGAATAATTTTCCTCCTGATTCCCCAAAGCCTGTGCACTATCTACACGGCACAAATCAAGAGTGGAATAGGCAGCACGGTGGCACAGTGGTTAACACTGCTGCCTCATGGCACCGAGGACCTGGGTTCGATCCCGGCCCCGGGTCACTGCCCATAAAGAGTTTGCACGTTCTCTTCATGTTTGCGGAGGTCTCACCACCACAACCCAAAGATGTGCAGTGTAGGTGGATTGGCCACGCTAAATTGTCCCTTAATCGGAAACAAAAGCATTGGATACTCTAAATTTGTAAAAGAAACAAAAAATCTGGAGTGTAATGGAGTACCCTCCACTTGCCAGGAGGAGTGCAGCTCCAACAATACATCATCCTGGACATAGCATGCTTGTTTGGCACCCCATCCACCACCTTAAACATTCATTCCCTCCACCACCGATGCATAGTGGCATCAGTGTATACCATCAACAAGATGCACTGCAACAATTTACCAAGACATCTTGAAAAGCACCTTCCAAATCTGTGACCTCTACCACCTAGAAGGACACGTGCAGCAGATGCGTGGAAATATTAACACCTGCAGGTTCCCCTCCAAGTCACACCCATCCACCTAATTACTTTCCTCCAATGCATCAAACTCCTGGTACTCCCATTGTGGGTGTAGCTACATCACATAGACTGCAGTGGTTCAAGAAGGCAGCTCACCATCTCCTAAACAGCAATTCAGAATGGGCAATAAATGCTGGCCGAGCCAATGATTCACACATCCCATAAAAGACATCCCATGAAAGAAAAAAATCAAACCCAGATTTTCACATCTTCCTGCAGAAATCTGTCCATTTGTAAACCTAGCCATACCATCAAAAGAGGCACCTAGAACCCAAGCATGACCTAACATCCTGCCATCAAAACCCAAACCCCATCACCAAAACCCAAACTCAAACCCTATCACCAAAATTCACACCAAATCCCCGTCACCAAAACCCAAACACATCACCACAATTCCAAAACTCGAATGGAAACCCCATCACTACACCAAAACTCACAACCAATACCCATCAGCAAAACTCACACCCAATCCCCATCACCAAAACCCAAACCCAATCCCCGTCACCAAAACCCAAACTCAAACCCTATCACCAAAATTCACACCAAATCCCCGTCACCCAAACCCAAACCCCATCACCAAAACCCAAACCCAAACCCCATCACCAAAACCCAAACCCAATCCCCATCACCAAAACCCAAACTCAAACCCTATCACCAAAACTCACACCAAATCCCCGTCACCAAAACCCAAACTCAAACCCTATCATCAAAACTCACACCAAATCCCCGTCACCAAAACCCAAACCCCATCACCACATCAAAGCTCAAACCCAAACCCTATCACCAAAACCCAAACCTCATCACCAAAATGAAAACCCAATACCATCACCAAAACTCACACCAAATCCACTTCACCAAACCCCAAACCCAATCCCCATCATCACACCAAATCCCAAACCTAATCCCCATCACCAAAACCAATCCCCATCACCAAAACCCAAACCCCATCACCAAAACCCAATCCCCATCACCAAAACCCAATCCCCATCACCAAAACCCAATCCCCATCACCAAAACCCAAACCCCATCACCACACCAAAACCCAAACCCAATCCCCATCACCAAAACCCAAACCCCATCACCAAAACTCAAACCCAATCCCCATCACCAAAACCCAAACCCAATCCCCATCACCACACCAAAACCCAAACCCAATCACCAAAACCCAAACCCCATCACCACACCAATACCCATCACCAAAACCCAAACCCAATCACCATCACCAAAACACAAACCCAATCCCCATCACCAAAACCCAAACCCAATCCCCATCACCAAAACACAAACCCAATCCCCATCACCAAAACCCAAACCCAATCACCATCACCAAAACACAAACCCAATCCCCATCACCAAAACCCAAACCCAATCCCCATCACCAAAACACAAACCCAATCCCCATCACCAAAACCCAAACCCCATCACCAAAACCCAAACTCAATCACCATCACCAAAACACAAACCCAATCCCCATCACCAAAACCCAATCCCCATCACCAAAACCCAAACCCAATCCCCATCACCAAAACCCAAACCCCATCACCAAAACCCAAACTCAATCCCCATCACCAAAACCCAAACCCAATCCCCATCACCAAAACCCAAACCCCATCGCCACACCAAAACCTAATACCCATCAC
Source organism: Scyliorhinus canicula (assembly GCF_902713615.1). Taxonomy (NCBI): domain Eukaryota; kingdom Metazoa; phylum Chordata; class Chondrichthyes; order Carcharhiniformes; family Scyliorhinidae; genus Scyliorhinus; species Scyliorhinus canicula. The sequence continues at coordinate 48,736,007 of NC_052160.1, read as the reverse complement.
CGTAACACCAAAATTCAATCTCAATGCCTATCAACACGCCAAAACCCAAATCTAATATCCAGATTGTCAGCCAAGAAGCATTTGGTAGTCTCGCCTCTGTGTTAAATGGTTGTGGGTTCAGTTCTAACTTCAGGGATACATTCTAGGCTCATGCTCCAGTGCTGCACCGGGGGATAGAGATACAACATAAAGAAAGGTTTTGTGAAGTTACAAGATTTCCCACTGCAATCAATAATAGCTTGTGGGAAAGGTGTGAAAAGCAATACTGTATGAGCTATAGATTCCCATCTCACCATGAATGTCTCAGCCAACTGGATGAGACACCTGCCTATTATAGATGGAGTCGACTGGCATTCCCACAATGTTTTGCTTCCTCCCACAATCCCCTGTGCTTACCCATCGCATTGCTGTTGAGGAGGAAAACGCCATGTGACATTCCATCCGGCTCCAGCGACAGATAAAAAGGGTGGACCCCATAGAGGTTAACAAACTCCTACAGGGCAAGAAGAGGCAGTATTCAAAACAATTATTCACATCACACACGAGAAGCAGCTCTGGTTCGTGGGATAAGATTAAGTGCAATTTCTACACAGTGGAGTTAGTCAATGTAGGCCCAGATGTTCACTGGGGGATACAAGGTATCCATAGAACAACATGCATTCAAATGTAGAGGAGGTAGTGACATAGTGGTATTGTCATTGGACTAATAACCCAAAGACCCAGGATAATGCTCTGGGGACATGGGTTCAAATCCCACCATGACTTTGGTGGAATTTGAATTCAATAAAAAAAAGTCAAATGACAACCATTGTCGATTGTTGTAAAAACCCATCTGGTTCACTTATGCCCTTTAGGGAAGGAACTCTGCCGTCCTTGCCTGGTCTGGCCTACATGTGACTCCAGACCCACCGCAATGTGGTTGATTCTTAAATGCCCTCAGGGATGGGCAACAAATACTGATCCAGTCAGCGACGCCCACATCCCATGAAAGAGAAAGTAACACTGTTAACATAGTAAAATATCCTCATGCACTTTGCAGAAGTGACTGTCAAACAAATTAAACATCAAGCCATATAAAGACATATCAGGACAGATCAAAAAGCTTGGTCAAAGTTTTAAGGAGAATCCTAAAGAAGGAATGAGAAGAAACTAAACGGAGAAGTTTAGGGAGGGAATTCCAAAACTGATGAGCAGCTGAAGACCAGAATTAGAGTACCGAGACCTGAAAGGCTGTAGGGATAGAGGAGGACAATCGTGTTAATCATTAATTTGGCCATTGCCTTGAGTGCTGCCGATTTGCAGAACATCCTCAAAAGGGTTGAATGGTCATTGTGATGTTACTGGCATTGTTAATCAGCCAATTCTCACCCATACCTCAAGTGGTAAAAAACAGCGTTTGGCTGGTGTACGAGAGAAAACTGGCACCTATGGCACTGTAATGCAGTCCGAATCTTCAGGGGAAGTGGGGAAAAGTATAGGAAATGAGATGGTTCATGGTGTGGCTTATAGATTTGACTTAACACATCCTGTTAATTATCCTGTAATGGTACAATGCACTGCGGAAACCCGATTAATTCTTCAACATCCACAAATAAAGTTACTTCCTTGGGAGGGTTAATTGATATCTTCAACCTGATTAGATCTCAGATAGTCTAGATCAATGTTTATTTTAAACTTGTTAACAGGTTGATCAATAACTACAGCCTGAGTGCTATGTGAATGAAAGGCCTGGGTTTTTGTGCTGATTTGTCTTTTCTCAATAAAAGTGTTGTCAAACCAAAACCCTTCGCTAAAGTTTCCCTTTGTTAGAGACGCGGCTAATAAAGAGCTGACAGAAGCTGGATGATGTACAACCCTTCAGATGTTAGGTAGGTCATTTTTAAATGTAAATTTAGAGTACCCAATTATTTGTTTCCAATTAAGGGGCAATTTAGCATGGCCAGTTCACCTACATTGCATATCTTTTTGGGTTGTGGGGGTGAGACCCAAAAAGATACGGGGAGAATGTGCAAACTCCACATGGATGGTGACACAGGACGGGTCCTCAGCGCCGTGAGGCAGCAGTGCTAACCACTGTGCCGCCATCCCCCCCTGGAGATTTCACCGCAATTTCCCACCTCTAACTGCCCCAAACTCCAGTGACTGGTCAATCCTCATGGCCTACCCCTTTCCCGTGCCAATTTGACAGTGAGTAGTAGAGTCTTCCTTATCCCACTGGATAAACGGTCAAGCAAACAATCTTTTTTTCTCCATCTCCAATTACTTACTAAATAGTATGAAAATAATGAAAAAAAAATGAAAAGAAACAGAATGGCTTTCCTCTCAGGTGTTGCAGGGTTCTGGGAAATGATAATTAATTCCTGGGTACTTCCTATCTTTCAATGATTCTCCAGGTTGTTAACCTGAAGGGTGTAGACTGGCTGAGCTGTAGCTGAGAAAGAAAATGGCTGCCTGCGTTGCCAATAATAACTAGATTTCTCCCCAATTGAACACTAACACAACGTCGTTTCTGGAATGTTCCAATTCATACTGTACCCTAGGAACGCTGTCACGAGCCCAGAAGGTCAGGGTGTTCCACTGAACGCTTTGCAAGAAACTGGCCCGGTGTTCCCCAAGGCCGTAGAGGTACGTTGAAGGCAGCAAGGTCGACACCTGTATGAACTGGTCAGCGAAGAAGAGAGGAGCCACTGTCGTGTTTAACCTGCTTCAAAACATGCAAAGGTCATCAGGGTCCAACTGCCCTGCAGTTTACAGTTAACATACGTAGGAACCTACTGTCTCCGACTGATGGAGGCGGCACAATGCAACAGGCACATGAGGGCTTCAGTGCTGAGACAGCCCGTGCCCCAGGAGTGTTGGGTCACAGTGACTGCTCACATGCTGCATTATTCATCCTGGGGCGGGGCGGGAAAGGAGAGGCAGGTGGGAACAGATTATTCTTTTTAATCCAGCGAGTTGTGATCTGCAATGCATTGCCTCAAAGGGTAGTGGAAGAAAATTCAATAATAACTTTCAAAAGGGGAATTAGATCAATATTTGAAAATAGTTTGACAGTATTTAATCTCCCCCTTGGTCTCCCTCCAATCTCAAATACCACCTATATGACCCCCCACCCCCCCCCCCACGCCACACCACAGACACATACACACATAACATATACGCACGCACACACACAAAAATATATATATCCACAGACATATACACACATAAACACATGCATGCACGTCCAACACACACATACATAAACACACACACGACTTCCGGTGACACAATGTAAGGAGAGGACATGCACGAGGTGACTCCCACTCAAAAGCCGCTATTTTTAACCCTCGTCTGGTGTCACAAACCATTTACCTTTTAAAAACCCAATAACGTAGTAGAATAGTGCATCTAACTTTTGGAGATGCCCAGGAAAGATAAAAATAACAAGGTTTCAGGCCGAAATACAGCAGCGGATTCTGAAACTTTGTATGATTTGGGTGAATGCCCTTGACCATTTTACTGGGCCATTCAGACTGCAAACATTCCAGGTAGCCAAACGAATTGGAGATCTCCCACCGCTCCTTTTCTGATCACTCCACTCACAGCCGAGAATCTCGGTCATATTTTGACGAGTGAACTGGAGAAACATCGTCGGAGTTTGGCGGTAGATGCAAAAAGATCGATGGAGGAAGCCTTGGCCCATATTCACTCAACCTTAGAAAGTACGAAAAAGACCACCGATGCTCACGGTGCCACAATTACAGGCATCAAGCCCCCCCCCCCCCCACCCCCAAGAGTTAGACTGGATCCATCGCTCTCTCCGATTGAAGCCTCGAACTGGAGATGGGCCTTGTGTGGTTATCGTAAGATTTCAGTTTCAAAGAAAAGGAGCATCCTTCACTGGACTGGAGAGCATCGAGATGTGAAGTGGGAGGCCACTCCATCAGGCTATACCAAGATCTGAGTGCAGAGCTGGCAAAACAAAGTGCTGCCTTCAACAGAATGAAACCACCTTGTATGAGAAATGGAGTCAGATTAAGAAAGTTTTTTTTTCTTTTTAAAAAAATTTAGAGTGCCAATTCATGTTTTCCAATTAAGGGGCAATTTAACGTGGTCAATCCACCTACCCTGTACATCTTTGGGTTGCGGAGGCCAAACCCACGCAAACATGGGGAGAATGTGTAAACTCCACACGATCAGTAAACCAGAGCCGGGATCGAACCTGGGACCTCGGCGTCATAGAATCATAGAATCTACAGTGCAGAAGGAGGCCATTTGGTCCATCGAGAGTGCACCGGCCCTTGGAAAGAGCCCATACCTCCACCCTATCCCCACACCTCCACCCTATCCCCACACCTCCACCCTATCCCCGTAACCCCACCTAACCTTTTTTGGACACTAAGGGTAATTTAGCATGGCAAATCCACCTAACCTGCACATCTTTGGACTGTGGGAGGAAACCAGAGCACCCGAAGGAAACCCACGCGAACACGGGGAGAACGTGCAGACTCCGCACAGACCGTGACCCAAGCCGGGAATTGAACCTGGGACCCTGGAGCTGTGAAGCAACTGTACTAACCACTGTGCTACAGTGCTGCCCTAGATTCAGGATGGTTTACCCAGCTCGCCTTCAGGTGACTGTTGGTGAGAATGAACGTTTTTTTGATGTGCTGGAAGATGCAGACTCCTTTGTTCGAAAGCTCAAATTAAGCACTGTTAATTCTATAGAACATAGAACATAGAACAGTACAGCACAGAACAGGCCCTTCGGCCCTCGATTTTGTGCCGAGCAATGATCACCCTACTCAAACCCACGTATCCACCCTATACCCGTAACCCAACAACCCCCCCTTAACCTTACTTTTAGGACACTACGAGCAATTTAGCATGGCCAATCCACCTAACCCGCACATCTTTGGACTGTGGGAGGAAACCGGAGCACCCGGAGGAAACCCACGCACACACGGGGAGGACGTGCAGACTCTGCACAGACAGTGACCCAGCCGGGAACTGAACCTGGGACCCTGGAGCTGTGAAGCATTTATGCTAACCACCATGCTACCGTGCTGCCCTAAATGTTTAATCTATTTGATGGCTTTGTAGATGAGCACTTCATATTTTATGCTTTTTCATGTTCGGGCCTTGGGCCTTTGGTTAAATTGGAGGGTTTGCTGCTATTAGGTCCTTTTTAAAATCAATTCATTGTTCATTTCTCTTTTCATCATTGTTGTTGGGCTTGATAATTCAGTACTAATGTGGTGTTGTAAACTAGATGAGGTTTTACTTTCTAGTTGGGAATCTTCCTGCTAACAAAGGGGTCAGCTGACAGAAGTGGAGATAGAGGGTTTTCTGCAGCCCTTCACAATTGGCTGTGAGAATGAATACTCAGCAATTGTTATCTCCAACCAGGCCCCACATTTTGTTGGTCTATTGTAAAAGAGTCCAGCCTTGCCCAACGCCCACCCTGGAGACTAGGTACTACTCTGTTGTCAGACAATAAATTTTGTGGAGATTTTGTCTACCTCCACAGAGATTATATTAAAATAAGCAAATCAGACTCATTTCTCCCTCCACACTTTGGGAGGTTCTTGAAGCCGTCATTAAGGGGGGAACTATTTCTTAGAGGGCGTATATGCAGAAAATGTAGAAGTTGGAGCAGCAGAGGCTGGTGGATTCCATCCTGGAGGTTGACCACCAATACTCATTTGATCCTACTCCGTAGTTACTGACAAACAAGAAAGAATTACGGACTCAGTTTGAGTTGGTGTCCACTGGCAAAGATGTGCGTCAGTTACAACGCTCCACGGGTACGTTCTATGAGCATGGCATGAAGACTAGTCATCCTCTGGCTCATCACGGGAGATCCTGAGGATACACAATAAGGACGGCAATCTCATTTCTGCCCCTCTCCACGGTAACACAGTTTTAGATCTTATCACTGCGTCAGAATCCCCTGCAGATAAAGCGTTCATGGCTGACTTCTTGGATGGTCTGCACATCCCAACTGTTGAAGTGGGCAAGAGCTAGGAATTAGATTTCCCATTCCACCCAGATGAGATTTTAAAATGTATTTGGCGGATGCAACCTGGCAAGGCCCCGGGTCCTGATGGCTTCCTGGCCGAGTTTTACAAACATTCTCGGAACAACTCGTACCCTTAATATTGGAGATGTTTGATGATTCACTGTCTCGGGGTTCATTGCCTCTGACCCTCACTCAAGCCCCAATTTCTTTGCTCCTTAAGGGGGGCAGGGACACTGCCGAGTGTGGCTCACATTGACCCATCTCACTTTTCTTTAAAATTTAGAGTACCCAATTTTGTTTTTCCAATTAAGAGGCAATTTAGCATGGCCAATCCACCTAATCTGCACATCTTTGGGTTGTGGGGGTGAAACCCACACAGACATGGGGAGAATGTGCAAACTCCACACGGACAGTGACCCAGGGCCGTGATTCGAACCCGGGTCCTCAGCGCCGCAGTCCCAGTCTATCTACTGCACCACCTGTCGCCCACCCATCTCATTTTTAAACATGGACGTTAAGCTATTGGGAAGATCCTGGCCCTCCGGCTGTAGTCTTGCCTCCCAGGTATAAGTTCAGAGGATCAAACAGGCTTTGTAACAGGCCGACAATTATTGGCTCATATATGTCACCTTTTAACCATTATTCCTTCCCCCTCCCCAGCACCAGGGCCTGAGGTTATAGTATCTCTGATGTAGAAAAAGCATTTGATAGGATGGAAGGGTGGAATGGGAATATCTATTCGAGATTCTCAGGAGATTTGGATTTGGCTATAAATTTGCCTCCTGGCTTCGTCTGTTGTATAATGCCCCTAATGCCAGCGTTCACAGGGACATTCTACACTCAGATTACTTCCTCTTGGGTAGGGGCACCAAACAAGGCTGCCCTCTTTCCCTATTTTTGTTTGCCTTGGCAACAGAGCCTCTATCTATAGCGTTGAGGACCTCTTATCAATGGAGGGGCATTTGTTGAGATGGAGTAGAGCATTGGTATCACTTTATGTGGATGACTTACTTCTGTTCATTAAGGACCTGGCTCCCTTCATAGACGGCATAATGAAGACGCTGAATACAATTGGCTCCTTCTCTGGTTATAAATTGAATTTAGCCCATAATTTGGCCTCACTTCATAAATTAAACTACTCAAGCCTGATCAAAAATGTCAGAGCAGGTCTACAGAGGTGGAACAACCTCCCTGACTCTGGGTGGGATCCAAACAATGAAAATGAATGTACCTCCTAGGTTTTTCTTTTTCTTTCAATGTATCCCTATTTCTTTTGCCCAAATCCTTTTTTATTTTGGTTAACAAACTTTCATTTGGGCAGGTAAGAGTCCCGGAATAGGTAATGTTCTGCTTCAGAGAGGCAAGCGGGCGGGAGGCTTGGTCCTCCCAAATTTCTGTTTTACTATTGGACTGCTAACATGCAAAATGTTTTGCAGTGCATAAGTGACCCCAACTTGATTCAGGGTGGAATGTACCCTGAATCGTTCATGCACTACCTCTACTCTTCATGGCATAATTACTTCACCAATGCCCTTCTTTCCTGCGAGATTTTCCTCAAATCAGGTGGTGGTTTTTTCCCCTCGGGATCTGGAAATAGTTTCGGCAGCACTTTAAGCTTTTTCACGGTCTTCTTTAACCCCTATTTATAACAATCATCTCTTCTTACCCTCTGGTTTGGGCCCTTAATTTAAATCTTCAAAGGCGAAGGGCTTGAGTATTTTACGGACTTATTTGCAGAGGGGAGATTTTCCAGTATTTGAGAGGTTGCTGACAAGTTTCAATTGCCCAATTCTAACCTTTCATTATTTTCAGATCCATGACATTTCGCGTAAAGTTTTTCCTTCCTTTCCTTTGGCCCTATCCTCCTCCTTGTTGAAGAAGATTTTATCCTTGGCTCAAATGGCGAGGGGTCTATTTCGGACCTATATGGTTATATTCTCTTATCGAATCCCGTACCATTTGACATGGTGAGGGTGAGATGGGAGAGGGAGTAAGTCTTATGCTTACTGATGAGGCTGGGAGTGAGACCTTTTACAGGGTCAACGCCACTCCTCTTGTGGCCGGTTGAGTTTAATCCAGTTCAAAGTGTTACACAGGACGCACTTGACCACGGTAAGGATGAGTGGGATTTTCCCAAACGTGGAGGACGAGTGTGATCATTGTTCGCTTGCCTCAGCTGACCACAAACATATGTTTTGGTCCTGCTCCAGACCTGCCAGATTCTGGGTTTCCCTTTTCAACACTATATCTGAGATTGGGTGGCTCTAGCCATATCCATCAGTAGCCATATTTGGGGTCTCAGACTCACCGGCGTTTCACTCCGGGGTAGGGCCAGATGGTGTCACCTTTGCCTCACTGGTAGCCCATTAAGGCAAAAATTGCTTAGCTGGAGGTCTCCCATTCCAGGCTTCGGCCTAGCTGGCCAATGTAATGACAGTCCTGCACTCAGAAAAAGTTAAATATACCATCAGGGGTCAGTGAGGAGGTTCTACCTTAGATGGTAACCTTTTATTTCCTTGTTTAAGAATCTAGACACCGTTAGGGATTTGGTTATAGTGTTCGGGTTTTATTGGGGATGTGTTTGAAACGTTTTGAAATTGTACCCTTATATCCTTATTCGTTGATTGTTGTATTGTTAGTGTTATTATATAAAACCTCAATAAATATACTTAAAAGATATATATTCAATAAATTCAATAAAAATCTGGAATTAAAAGTCTAATGATGACTATGAAACCATTGTCGATTGTCATAAAAACCAATCTGGTTCACTAATATCCTTTAGGGAAGGAAATCTGTCATCCTTACTTGGTCTGGCCTACATATGACTTCAGATCCACAGCAATGTGGTTGACTCTTAAATGCCCTCAGAGATGGGCAATAAATGCTGACCCAGCCAGTTACACCCACAGCCCATGAACAAAAAAAAAGCCCACACATAATCACACAAACAGACTCACTCACTCACATTCATTCACACTCACTCACTCACTCCTAGATCCAAAAGCAAAGAATTTCTCTATCCCTTCTCCCATCCCAGTCCGATTAGAAAGTTCTGGTAAGTGCACTGGGAAATAGAAATCTTTGAAAAGCATACAGCACTGTCCCAGTGGATTTCCTCTTCACGATCATTCCAAATGGATCCTCGGAATATTCCACGGTGTACAATGGATTCTTGGCTCTCTGCGTTGCCTTGGGAACCTCGATGGGGACCTCATATCGCAGATTTGAGAAATCGTTTATCTAAATTGTGTCACAGAAAGAGAATCAGTATAAAGCTCCTGACTGCCTTACATTAACTTTGAGAGACCAGCGATGTAATAGAAAGTGGGCCAAAGCTCTTTATGAGATACTGGCTGATAACATTCACCTGATTTCTGCCTGATTTCTGTACAGTGCAATGAAGTCATTACTCATTTTGTTTGAGTCTGCACACAGTATTAGCCAGCTACCACACTACTGATAGCAAGCAAACCACACACAATTCCATGTGTCTCGCAGGTCAGAGTCAGAGATAAAAGGGGGAGATATTTCATAAAACATGTTTATCGTGAAATCATGTTTATTGGAGTTAACAAGCAAATTTAAATTTAAGGAAAACTTAGTCTGGGCATTAATTTAGATGGTTGGGGCTTGTGTGCAAATTGGCTGCTGTGTTTCCCACAACAGTATCTCATTAACTAGAATATGCGATGGTATGTTCCTGAGGTCCATAAAGGGCGCTATATAAATGTAAGTCTTTCATTTATCAACTGACCCAATCATCCAGAGAATGAGAGTTCGAATCCCACCATGGTAGTTTGAGAATTTGAATTTGGTTTTAGGGCAGCACGGTGGCACAGTGGTTAGCACTGCTGCCTCACGGCGCGAGGTCCCAGGTTCGATCCCGGCTCTGGGTCACTGTCCGTGTGGAGTTTGCGCATTCTCCCCGTGTTTGTGTGGGTTTGGCCCCCACAACCCAAAGATGTGCAGGCTAGGTGGCTTGGCCACGCTAAATTGCCCCTTAATTGGAAAAATGCATTTGAGTACTCTAAATTTATTTTTAAAAAAGAATTTGGTTTTTAAAAACTGGGATTAAAAAAGCTGGCAGCAGTAATTGTGACCATAAAGTTGCTGGATTGTCCTTTAATGGAAGGAAATCTGCAATCATTACCTGGTCTGGCCTACCTGTGACTCCAGTCCCACACCAACATAGTTCACTCTCTGCAGTGGCCCAGCAAGTTGTATCAAAGAAAGGAAGAACTTTCATTTATATAGCACCTTTTCTCAGGATGTCCCAAAATGCTTCACAGACAATGAAGTATCAAGTTTAGCCACTATTGTAAGAATAATAAAAGTGTCCACTACCACCAGGACAGGCATTAAACAACACCCATATCCTGAGAATGATCTTTTAAAAAAAAAACTGAGGCAGCTTTACCCAAATACGTTGCCCTGAAAACTCAACTAGTTTTTACTGATATCCCATTAGAGAAGTCCAAAGATGTGCAGGTTAGGTGGATGTATGGGTTTATAGGGATAGGACGGTGGAGTGAGCCTAGGTGGGTGCTCTTTCAGAGGGTCGGTGCAGACTCAATGGGCCGAATGGCCTCCTTCTGCACTGTAAGGATTGCAAGGATTCTATGGAAGGATAAACCTGACATGGTGAAAACCTGCAATCCTTCATGGGTGCAGGTGAACTACAGCTGTTCGTGAAGGCCCAGCATCAGTACCATCCAATCAAGGAATGACTCTTGATGGGCAATAAAGCCTAGCCTTGCCAAATCCTCAAAATTAGACTTTCACCCTCGGCAAAAATAACTTTTTCAGATTAGACGGACGTTCCTCACCTGGATGTGAAGTCTGTTGTCTGCCTCATACATTACGTTCAGCTGGAGTTTCCAGACATCCCCAGGGTAGTAGGTTTTATTCTTTCGCATCAGTTCTCCCACTTCGCCTAGCTCTGTGGGTGTCCGGTTTCTCAGGGTGTAACTCGGAAAGTTTGGTGGGTAGAAGCACCATGGCACCCCAGCCAGATTCGAGCCTACCTGGATAAAACAGCAGGCGCGCTGCTCACACAACTCCCGGGTGACCACTCTATCCCTCTCAGGGTAACAATCAAACCTGTGCCATTCTGGGATTGAGGAGCAGGTGTCCAGATCTGTCAGTCCATCCCCCTGGCCGGTCCGAGGTCGCACATGGCGCACCCACATCTCCGGACCCTCTACCCGCCTGTTAGCCAATTGCCGGACTGTCCGCCCTCTGTGCCAGGTGCTGGTTAGAATGAGAAGAAGAATCACAGTGGGTATCAATGCCCACAGGTACCAGCGGGGATGGGTAATCCTCACATTTCCTTGGTACGCTTGGCGAGATTTCAGGCATTCTTCATCCACCGAGGGATCCAGCCGGAATTCCTTCTTAGAAGACATCTCAATGACACTGAAAATTATAAAGAATATAATTTGCTTTCATTCCAATTTCTTCCCCATATGCCCGATTCTGCCAAGGGGAGAGGTCAATGGGTATGAGCTGCCCTCCAATACTGCACCCATGTGTCCATTTGCCATGTTGGACATTAAGGTATGCCACCACCCAGCTCAAGGTCTTGGGTAACTGAAGGAACAAAGAGAGCACTTTAGGAACAAAGTCCCACACGTGCAGATACCTAAACTCACTCCCCCTCAGGAATTGAAATTTCTCCATCATCTCCTCCAGTCCTGCAACCTATCTTCAACAAACAAATCCCTGAACCTCTCAACCCCCTCCCTCTTCCAAATCGTGTACACTACATCTATCCCTTAGGGGGCAAGCCTATGGTTCATGCAGGTTGGTGAGAATAATGGCATGGCCCTCAATCTAAAATGCTGCCGAAACTGGTTCCAGATTTTCAGAGACCACCACCAGCACCGGGCTCATTGAGAACCTGGCCAGAGAGAAGGGAAGAGGGGTAGCCAACGCTCACAGACATGAACCTTCAAGGGAGGCCTCTTCCATCTGCCCCCACGCCGAACCTGGCTCTTCAAACCACGCTCACACTTTATCAATGTTTGTTGCCCAGTAATAGAATATTAGATTTGATAGTGCCAGTCCTCCCAAATGCCATCCACTCTGCAGGAAGGCTCTTCAATTCCTGGGAGTCCTACCTGCCCACACAAAGGCTGAACTTGTTCACCCTAACGAAAAAAGATCAAGGGACGAAGATGGGGAGACACTGGAACATAAGTAAGATCGTCTGCACTCTAAATGCCCCGGATAGCGGGAGGGCATCTCACCTTAAAGTCCCCCTTCACTCACTCTGTCTACCAGATTGACCACATTCAATTTATGCAACAAGGCCCAGCCATGAGCCACCTAAATCCCTAAATAGCCAAACTTTGTCTTGGCCAGCTTGAACGGCAGCCTCCCTAACTCTGCCACCCTCCCCAGGGGATTCACCACGAAAACCTCGCTCTTGCTCTCATTCATTTTGTACCCTGGGAAGGATCCAAACTTCCTCAGCAGCTCCATTATCATTTCCCACACTGGGCAGAGGATCAGAAACGTACAACAACAGATCGTCTGCATACAGGGACATCCTATGCTCCTTGCACCCTCCTCTCTCAGTCCACCCACTTGACTACCTAAGCGCGATGGTCAAAAGCTCAATCACCAGCGCAAACAATAGGATCAGCGGACATACCTGCCTTGTGTCCCTATACAAGCGGAAATACCCTGAGCCCACCACGTTAGTCCAGACACTTGCCATGGGCCACTATACAACAACCTCATCAGGAGATAAATGTTGGCCCAAACTTAAACTGTCCCAGACCTCAAAGAGATACCTCCACTCCACCCGATCAAAAGCCTTAGCTGCATCCTTGGAGATGATTACCTCAGGTACCTTCCCCACAGAGGGCGACAGGACCACATTCAACAGTCTCCAGATATTGGCCGACAACTGTCAACCCGTCGACAAACCCTCAGAGGTCACCTCTGGCAAGAACCCCTCTAGATGCTTTGCCAGAACCTTAGCTAATACCTTTGCATCAGCATTCAATAGTGAAATAGGCCTGTAAGACCAACACTCCATGGGATTCTTGTATTTTTTGGGGGATCAGGAAGATAGACTGCGCCAATGTGCCCGGCAGCACCCCCCGGGACAGAGACTCATCGAACATCCCCAATAAATGTCCCCCCACCCATTTGCTCCATGAACACTGCCAGTTCTTTCGCCATCCCCGAAGTTCCTAAAGACTTGGGGCGCGATTCTCCGCCCCCCATGCCGGGTGGGAGAATAGCGGGAGTGCCTCCTGACATTTTTCACGTCCTCCCGCTATTCTCCCCCCCCCCACGCCCGACCCACGACATGAATCGCCGCTCGCCGTTTTTTACGGCGAGCGGCGATTCTCCGAGGCCGATGGGCCAAGCGGCCGGGCCTTCACGCCCGTTTCAACACGGCAGCAAACACACCTGCTCGCTGCCGTCGTGAAACGGGTGCCAGATGCCTGTTTGGGGCATCTAGGGGCCCGATTGGCATGGCAGTACAACGGCCGTGCCAAGGGGGGCATAGGCCCGCGATCGGTGCCCACCGATCGCGAGCCGTGCATCCGTAACAGACGCACTCTTTTCCCTCCGCCGCCCCGCAAGATCAAGCCGCCACGTCTTGCGGGGCGGCTGAGGGAAAAGATGGCAACTGCGCATGTGCGTCAGCCGGCGCTCCTAGCTCCGCCCGGGGGGGGAAATCGGTCCCGGAAGTGGGCATGAAGGCTGCCGTGGGTCACAGCCTGTCCCACAGCAGCCTTTACAATTCTCCGCATTTGCGGAGAATCTCGCCCTTGGGACTTAACCAGTCCATCCTCAGGTCCAATACATAATTGAAATCTGACCCATGATCAACTGATGCAAGTCAAGGTCTGGATGGCCACCAACACCTTCTTGGTAAAGTCTGTGTCATCCCAATTCGGAGCATATGGGCCCAATCTCTAACCAAATGGAACAGAATCCCATAGCAAGCACATTTAGCCACGTGTTTCCCAGGGTTCGCAGCACTGAGAAACACAACACTCTCTGACGTGACTCTGGTTAGATACGAGGTCTCAGTTGGAACGCACAGCCGAGGGCGCACTTAGTCCTGTTTCCTGAGGAGCCGCACTCGCCACAACTCGTCAGTGCAGGGAATGATTGGGACGCCATTTAAAAATGGTGTCCCAATCTCCCAAGCCCCCGACACGACCCCCAAACCCCAACTCAACTAAGGGGGTCCATGGCACCCCCCCTTCCCCCCACACACATACACACCACCTTACATGCATATGACACCCCTGGGCCTGATCCCCATCAGTACAAAAATGCCAGCATGGTACGATGGCAGTGCCTCTTCCAGCTGGCAGTGCCACCCGGGCACCTTGGCAGTGCCAGGCTGGCACGCAGGTGGCACTGCCAGGGTGCCACATGCACCTGGGGGCCTCCGATCCCCTGAGAGACCCCACGAGAGCTGTTCGGTCTGGCCCAGCACCGAACGGCACTCGCCCAAGGTCTTCGAGGCAAAGGGGATAGCCAATGCCTCGGTTACCTCAGGGAACTGCATATTAGTGGTCTCACTCCAATATGCAGATTTGCCAAAAAGTCATCACATCACGAAATCGCTAACACAATCTCACGAGTCATAGTGAGCCGGATAGATCCCAGAAGCGGAGTATTCCGGCATCTTCCAGCCACATTGATCTGCGGCACACTGACTTTTGAAATGAAATGAAAATCGCTTATTGTCACGAGTAGGCTTCAAAAATGAAGTTACTGTGAAAAGCCCCTAGTCGCCACATTCCTGCGCCTGTTCGGGGAGGCTGTTACGGGAATCGAACCGTGCTGCTGGCCTGCTTTCAAAGCCAGCGATTTAGCCCTGTGCTAAACAGGGCTAATGGTGAAATGTGGCCGCTCACCGTCACATACCGCTCCCCAGGGTCCATCAAAATACTGGCTGCTGTAAAACCATCCCCCTGTTCAAAAAGATCACCACCCCTCTCAGCCTTGCATCAAAATTTGAGTGGAATGCCTGCCCCAACCAACCCTTCCTTGTCTGAACCCTAACCCTCAAATGTTTCTCCTGTGTGATGAACGGTTACTGTGTTACTGTACCCTTATCATCATGTAAGGTGATGTCCCCTTTAAGACCGGGCTTGGAACCCTGGGGGACTCCGCCTCCAGCTCCGCCCACCAGGGAGTCGTATATAAGGGGACGCTCTGTAGGCGGCACCCAGTAAGCACCCGTCTCGGCATCAGGCTAGTTCTCAGCTTATTGAAGCCTTCTTTACCGTTCTACTCTCGTGCCGTTATTGAGCGTACTACATCCTGCAAGAAGACTACATCGGCTTTCAAGCTCTTCAAGTAAGCAAACACATGGGACCTTTTAACCGGATTATTTAACCTCCAATCGTTCCACATGACCATATTCACAGGGGGTCTTTGAGCCCCCTCTATTAGAATCAGCCATATCCCCTTGGTGGAAATTCAACTGGGCCCAAACCTACCTCGACTCCAGGCCCACCCAAAATGGCCACTGTCACTGTCCTCACACAAATCCATAAGCAAAAAAACCTGCATCACCAGCATTCTATTCTCCCCCCTCCCCATCGGCTTCCTATCGACCACACCTCCCCCCACTCTCTCCCCTTTAACAGCCAGCCAGTCCACAAGCACTCTTTCCCCCCACAATAAACAAAGAAAACCCAGCCGACCTCTGTGTGTTACCTTACCCCAAGGTAACCAGCCCCCTCCCCCACTTTTCTCCCTTTAACTAGCATAACTGTTGGCATGGTGATCCCCACTTGCGAAACACAAACCCAAACACCTCCTTCCCCCACTTCCTCATCCAAAATGGTGTATACCGGGAAGACCTAACCCATAACCCCCTTCAACAAGACAAAACTACCCCATACTACCATAGGAACAATAGAACACAGAAAAAGTCAAGAAACATAAACATGTAAAAATTCAAAACCTCCATAACATCTCATAACCACAATCAAATCTCCTCCTGTCCATCCTACCTCACAAAGTCATTCGCCTCCTCCGGCATATTGAAGTAATGGTCTCTGTCCATCAACGTGACCACAATCGAGCCCGGTACACCATTCCGAACTGCACCTTGTTCTTGTAGAGAGCCGCCTTGGCTTATTGAACCCAGCTCGCGCTTAGCCAATTCTGCCCCAAGAGTGTCCCTCCCAGCTGCGTGACCTTCGCCCACTTTAAAATCTGCTGCTTGTCCAAATATTTATGAAGCTGGACTATTACCGCCCATGGCGGGTCCCCAGTTCTTGGCTTCAGTCGCAATGACTGGTGGCCTGGCCCACCTCAAGAGGCTTTGTAAAGACCCCTCCCCAACCAATTTCCCGAACATTTTCGCCACACACTCAAGTGGCATTCGTACCTTCAATGCCTTCCGGTACCCTGACTATTCTCAGGTTCTGATGCCTGGGCCTGTTCTCCTGGTCTTCCATTTTGGCCTCTAAAGAGAAAATCCAATCGCTGTGGCCCAAGACTGGCCTCCCCACCTCCCAAATTGACGCACGGCTGCTCCACCCTTTCTAAAGCAATGTGAAGGTGAGCCACTGCTGCCTCAATCGCCTTGGACGTCGTCTGTCTTTGTTTCTGGAATTCCGCCATAAGGAACTCCACTAACCTCTCCGTCAGCCATCAGGAGGGCGTTGATGACACTGAGGGATCCGCCATGTTCTCTTCCACTCCACCACGAGGATCTTCTGAATCTGGTGCAGAGTCTTTACTCGACTTCAGCCTCGTATTATATCCTGTGGACATCCCACAGCGGAGGAGAAACCAACAAACCTCAGTTACTTTGCCTTTCTTCCCACAACTACCCCCGTTTAGAACATAGAACATAGAACAGTACAGCACAGAACAGGCCCTTCGGCCCTCAATGTTGTGCCGAGCCATGATCATCCTACTCAAACCCACGCATCCACCCTATACCTGTAACCCAACAACCCCCCCCCTTAACCTTACTTTTATTAGGACACTACGGGCAATTTAGCATGGCCAATCCACCTAACCCGCACATCTTTGGACTGTGGGAGGAAACCGGAGTACCCGGAGGAAACCCACGCACACAGGGGGAGGACGTGCAGACTCCACACAGACAGTGACCCAGCCGGGAATCGAACCTGGGACCCTGGAGCTGTGAAGCATTTATGCTAACCACCATGCTACCCTGCTGCCCAGCTGTTTACTGGGTAAAAAGGGCCAAAAACTAAGTCTCCAAATGGGAGCCACTTTGTGTGCGACCGCTCACCTCCGAGCCGCCACCGGAAGCCTCCCCTTTGTAACAATTGTCTCTTCATAATAAACAAAGGGGCCTGAGAGGAAATCACGTCTTCAAGATGACATTATGTGCCTCGTTCTGTTTGCATCCTCATAGAAATCAATCTTATTTCTCCATCTCCTATTCTGTTTCGTTCTTCTCTCAACCTTGTGAAACTCTTCTCCTCCCTCAGCCATTCTCCAATCTGGAGTGTTTTAAAGACCCACCTTTAGTGTCTCCCTCACATTAATCAACCAGTTTCTGGAACTCTTCTCCTACATTTTTCATCAAAATATGGTATTGCCCAATTTAAAAAAAAACAGTAATTGAGTCAGAGACAAGTCACATGCTTCACATAATGAAATAGGTCATATAAAGGCTGCTTACAGACTTGATGACTGGAGAGAAAGTGGGAAGTAACGTGAAACCTTGGGTGGACATGGGACTGTGCTGCTCACCCCCAAATGAGAACTGAAAAAAACGTCATTAATATGCAGTGGGAGAATATTTCATAAAGATTATAGAAAGAGCTTACAGTATGTTATGGACAGGGAAAGAAACTCCAATACTGGGCATCAGGTCATGTTGGTATTTGCATAATACAACGGCAATGGAGTTGGTATCAAAGGATAACAATCACTTAAACTAAAACAGACCCAAATGTGAGGCGTGGCGAGCTTTAGGAACCAGAGTGACAAAATCATCTGTGTTCCTTATCTCTGTAACCATCTCGTCTGCTGCAACATTTGTGACCTTCAGATATCTAAACCCTAAACTCTGGAATTCCCTCACTAAACCTCTCCACCTCTATCTTCTTCTTCAAAATGCTGCTCAAAACCTACCTCTTTGTCCATGCTTTTGGGCACTGACACTCACGTTGACTTTGGTGGTCCAGTGACAAATTTAGTTTGACAACATTGCTGTGACGAACCTTGGGACATTGGCTAGGTTAAAGATGCTATGGCCACACTTCACCCATGTAGATGATGGGAGAACAATGCTGGCAAGCTCACTCTTATTAAGTTCATCCCTTTATCACTCTGGTAAATTTACCATGCGCTTCCTCCAGCTCATAGTGCAGAGTTCCTGACAGCAATGACTGCTTGATGATCAGCAGCAGGAACTCTCGTCCATTTTCCCTGGTCTGACCCTAGAGTTTCCAGTGCTGCGTTGCACCACCAGCTCTGACTCAGTATTGGCTCTCCATGATGAGGCAGAAGATTATGAGTTCAAGACCCACTCCAGAGATTGGAGCACATCATCTAGGTTCAAGCTCACTTCGTGCCTCAATTCCTCACTTGTGCCTCACACACCCTGATCCAAGAACAGTGATGGAACACAAGATTCTCATCATGCTGGATGCCAGGGAGTCCCAAATGGTTGAATGAATATGGTCAGTGGCACTTTATTGTCGGATCGTTAAGCTCCACTGATGACGCAGATACCAACTACACTGCCCTCTGAGATACTGACTCCCACAGTTAGTGTCAGAAAGATGTCTGTTCAAGCCCCACTGCTGGGACTTGGACACATAATGTACGCTGACACTTCAGTATAGTAATGAGTGAGCGTTGCAATGTCGGAGATGCAGCTTTCAGTGAAAAAAATAAACAGACACCCTGTCTGCCCGCTCAGGTAGATTTAAAAGATCTTACAGCAATAAAACCAAATTAGCTGGTCATTATCTCATTGCAGTTGGTGAGAACTAGCTGTTTACAAATTGGCTTTTGACATAGGAACCCAAGGAGCTAATTTAACCCCTCCAGCCTGTTTGCCATTCAATGCAACCTTGGTGACCTAACTCCATGTAGCCATCTTTGTCCAAAACCCTTAAATTCACAATTACCAATCGCAGATTTAAGATTAACAATTGGTTTTGCATCAGTTGTCTTTTGCAGAAGAGAGTTCCAAACTGCCATTTAATGTGTAAAAGTGTTTCCGACAATCACATTCCTTAAAGATCTGGTTCTCAGTTTTAGACTATGCCTCCAGTCCTAGACTCCTGAACCAGTGGAAACAGTTTCTGCCAATCCGCCCCACCCCCTCAAATCCTGAAAGTTTCAATGAAATCACCCTTGACTGTCTAAATTCCTGGGAATACAATCCCTAGTTTCTGTAATCTCTCCTCGTAATTCACCCCTTTCTCATTCTGGTAAATCTATGCTGAACTTCCTTTAAGGTCCATACAGCCTCCCTACCAGGTGTGGTCTCAGTACTCCAGGTGGGGTCTAACCAGGGCTTTGTACAGTTGAGCATCACTTCTACATGTTTACATTTTCCATATTATACACTTCACTAGTCTGTTGGATTTAAAGGACTTGGCGGAGTTTGAGGTCCTGCAGAATGTTGACTTTAATAATAATGTCACAAGTAGGCTTACATTAACACTGCAATGAAGTTACTGTGAAAATCCCCTAGTCGCCACATTCCAGCGCCTGGTCGGGTACTCAGAATGTCCAATTCACCTAACAAGCATGCTTTCGGGAAACCGGAGCACCCGGAGGAAACCCACGCAGACAAGGGGAGAACGTGCAGATTGTGCACAGACAGCGACCCAAGCCGGGAATAGAACCCGGGTCCCTGGCGCTGTGAAGCAACAGTCCTAACCACTGTGCTACAACTTGAGTCATTTCAGGCTGGCAACTGGATCCTGGGAACTTTGGATTGCAGGCTAAAGGTTCGATCAAGCTACTTATACCAGGCAAAAATAGATCCGCAGGTTTTCGCAGAACACAGTTGCAAGCCAAATTTAAACAATAATTCCCCTTAAAGATCAGCACTTGCATAACCTGTCATGCCTGCATTGACTTATATGAACAGCAGGGTTGATATGCTCCACTGTCAGCAGTGGATATTTTATCTTACCCGGTCACAGGGCCCCCTCTGCATTAACCTCATACAGCCAGCCCAATGCAGTATATATGTAATTCCTGTAAACATCGAAGAGCACTCTTTCATAAACCTGCAGCAATGTAGAGAGAGGAATTCTTACTTCACGTTTTGTTGCTGGGTGAACAGTTCCTGTGGATCTTGAAAACAGATAACGAGCAGTTTGTGTCTCGTTCACCCTGCCTCTTGTCGGGTTTTGGTTCGCCCTTGGCCTTTGCAGAGTATTTGATTGCTGCATTGAGGGCCTTTCTCATGTACATGTCACACTGCTGCCCTCTGCTGGAATCATTGCAACCTCACATCTTCCTGCACAAGGACTATTGCAGGAGGATATTGGCCCCAAACATAGTCGGTGGGGGTGAATTCCCAATGGAGTTTAATTCACTCCAGTTAACTCTGTGCTTCTCATTAAGTATGCTACCTTAATGCAGTTATGTTAAAAAATAAAATTTAATGCAGTTAGTCACAATTTTAACATATTAGAATAAAAACAGATTTTTTTACCTAAAGACATCAAGCATTGCAATGGGGAAATCCAGAACAAAATTAGAGCCAAGCCATTTAGGAGTAAAACCAGAAGCATTTTTTGACATAAAAGATGGCAGTAGATGTACCATATACAAGATACGCTGCTGCTCATCAAAGCATCTTTGACAATACCCTCCAAACCCATGACCTCTGTCACTTACAAAGGCAGCAAATGCATAGCAACACCAGCACCTTCAAGGCACCCCCCACCCCGCCCCAGCTTGGAAATATGTCACTATCCTCCACTGTCGATGGGTCAAAATCCTGGAACTCTCTCCCTAACAGCACTGTGGGTGTTCCTGCACCCCATGGACTGAGGTGGTTCAAGAAGACCACCTTCTCAAGGGTAACTGAGAATGGGAAAAAATTGCCGGCATTGTCTGTGATGCCCACATCCGATGATAAGAAAGTTTTAAAACACCATGGAACTATCTCCTTTAAAAAAGGCTGCGGACGCTGGCTCAAACACTTCAAATTAAAGGAATAGGTAAAAACCATTCAGCCAAACTGGTCTCCATCAATGGTTATGAGCTTCATCTCACCATATCTAATAATAATAACCTTTTATTGTCACAAGTATGAAGTTACTGTGAAAAGCCCCGTGTCGCCACATTCCGACACCTGTTACCAGAAGCTGCTACCGGAATTGAACCCACTCTGCTGGCCTTGTTCTGCATCACAAACCAGCTGTCTAGCCCACTGAGCTAAACCAGCATCCTCCTGCCTCGGGTCCTCCTTAATGTGCATCAGTATGTGCCTTAACTACCCAATGTTAGGAAGAAAAAAGGATTTGCATGTATATAGCACTTTCATGACCCTTTGATGCCAAAAAGCGCTTTATAGCCAATGAAGTGCTTTTTGAAGTGTAGTCACTGTTGTGATGAAGGAAATGTGACAGCCACTATGTGCACAGCAAGCATCACAAACAGAAATGTGATCATTATCAAACAATCTGCTTTAGTGATGTTGATTGAGGGATAAATATTGGCTAGGGCACTGGGGATAACTCTGCTGCTCTTTTTCAAAATAGCGCCATGAGGTCTTTCACATTCACCCAAACAGACAGATGGTCCCTTGGGTTAACATTGCAGCCAAATGATAGCACACATGCAGCGCCCCGTCTGCACTGCACTCAAGTGTCAGCCCTGAATTTTGTACTCAAGTCCTGGACTGGAACTCTAAGACAGGACTGCAACCAACTGAACCACAATTGGTTGTGAGTTTTGAATTCTTACCATTCCGTGGGTAACAAATTCCTTATTGGATTTATTAGGGATTATCTTGCATTTTTTCACCCTAGTTTGGACTTCCCAATAAGTAGAAACATCTTCACTGCGTTTGGCCCAACAAACCCCTTCAGAATCTTCTAAACATTTCTGAGGTCACTGCTCATCCTTCTATTTTCTAGAGAAAAAGGTCACAGCCTGTTCAACCTTTCCCGATCATTATAACCACTCTGGTTCTGTATCAGCTTTGTAAATTATTGATGCAGCTTCTCAAGTGCCTCTGTATCATTTTCAGAATATGGAGACCAGAACTGCTGAAGCTTTCAAGACCACAATCTTGAAGGGAACCAAGGGATATGGGGCCAAGAGCTGGAAAATGGGATTTGAATGGTTAGGTGGTTGTGAAAAGGGCCTTTTCTGTGCTGTATGATTCTGTGACTCTATGGGCTGATGCGACCATCAATTCACACGAGACAGAGAGTTGAAGTGAACGGTGGCTTTAATCAACTAGAACAGTGCCTGCCTGCGACTGCTCTGCACTGAGAGCCGCCTACAGGGCAGCTGCTCTCTATACCTTCCCTCAAGGGGGTGGAGCCAGGGGCGGAGCCCACAAGGGCACCAACATGAATCAATCGGTGTAGTACAGTACAATGGTCCATAGGTGGAGCCCACATGCGCAACAGCATAGTACAATGTAGTGCAGTGGTGAATGGTTACCATAATACATTCACAACAGGAGCAAAATGGCATTGGGGTGAAGATTAGCTATGATCGTCTTGAATGTCAGAGCAGGCTCAAGGGACTGAATGGCCACCACCTGGATGAGGCCGAGGAGAGATAGTGAAACAACAATGTAAGGGCCTGGGAAAGAAAAGGGAGTTTGGAGATGGGGTTGGAGGTAACTTGCAAGGACAAAATGGCCAAGAGTGGTTTCTTTGAAGAGGAGTCTGACAATATTGAGTTTGAAATGAAACAGGACATCTATTAACTGAGGAAAGGGAACTGTTCACAATGTCTCCTCCAGTCGGGGTCCGGGGGCCAGGAAGGGAAGTTGGGTAGTGGTCAGTACTCTATCAGGAATAGGGTTGAGGGAGCTGGAAGCGAGCTTCTTTGATTGAATGAGTTCATAGAGAGCGTGAGGGAGATGGGAGTGGAATTTAACATGGATCTGTTCCGATCCCTGTAGAGATAAATAATTGGGAACAAATGGAATTCCCAAATAATGCCGACGAATAGAGTAGAGGGAAAAAATTGTAAATTTTAAAACGTTTACTGTAACTATCAAACCCAAAATCAATGCAAAATTAAGCATGCATTAACAGATACTTGCTCAGATAAATTCCACTTTCAATTGTTAATACAACAAAGATACATCTTACAAAACTACAAGCATTTGCTTCACTTCCCACATATATGTGGCACCATGTGCAATTTCAAAGTTCTCTAATTCGCTTGGATCTATCAACTTTCCCACTCAATTGATTTGTTCACGTTCATGGCAGCTGTCATGATATGCAGACATGCAGATAATGATATACAGACAGGCACACACAGGCAGCTAATGAACACAGAGAACAGGACATGACCAATGAGCAGGCAGGATACTCAGGGGTGGCATCTCACTATAAAAGGCACGAGGCACTCACACTCTGCCTTTTTCCACTGATGAACATCTACAGAGTGAGTCAGGGTGTAGGTACAGTATCACACCTTCAGCACGTGGCTAAGAGCTAGTCTGGTTCAGTCAGACAGAGTAACCACACTTAGGTTAGCAGAGAGTCGAACTCATAGAGAACTGTGCTAACCGTGCTACTGGTTCAATAAAGCAGATTGAACTAACTTCAAGGTCT
Organism: Scyliorhinus canicula; assembly: GCF_902713615.1. Taxonomy (NCBI): domain Eukaryota; kingdom Metazoa; phylum Chordata; class Chondrichthyes; order Carcharhiniformes; family Scyliorhinidae; genus Scyliorhinus; species Scyliorhinus canicula. The sequence goes on along the minus strand of NC_052160.1, from coordinate 48,712,238 downwards.
GGAGTATCTTTTGGTTAAAGCTGCATCCAGTTGCAGCCTGTGTTATCCCAGAGCAGCCACAACAGCAGCCATCTTCTATCTGAGGTCTTCAGACACTTTTACCACCAACAAAGTGCACATCTACACACTCTCTCTCACTTGGATCAATCGTGATGACATAGCTTTGCAGAGTTAATTTTCAACCAATCAACCAACAAAACCCAGTTCACAGTCTGACTGTCTGACACAATCTCTCAACTCATTAGCATTCCTGAGCTATTCACATTGCTCTTGTGATTCAGGCCCTTTTAGCTCTCTCACTGCCAAACAGAAAACAAACCTTTTCAGAAAGAGCTTTTGCTTGTTTCCCCTCACGCGAATTCTGTGTTTTGTAGCAGAACAAGCTAAAACAAGACACTGTCCAATTAACTCAAGGTGGCCCATGGCAACCTCGACCAGAATTTAACTTCTCAGAAGTGATGCCATACCCAAGTCATCCAGTTATTCCCCCTTTTCAGAATTATTTTTCATTTAACTTTGGACTTAAAGGGACATCTCACAAATACAAGCTCTCAACCAAGTACGAAGTTCATCACAGGTACATACGCCTAAGTTATGTGCCAATTCAGAGGCATGAATGAATATCATTCTGTCATGGGTTACTTAAGCCCTGGTGCACCATGCTCAAAAGTCTGGTTCACAGGTGATGGCCATTCCTTAACCTGATGTACTCATAACATATTGAGACAAAGCCATCTGGTGGATCTTAAAAAGTGACTTTTTCTCTAGTTGCAGAAAAATCCAATTAAGTACCTTCAACAATAATCAAAGTCCTCATTGTCGTGTTAGGTACACTGGAATAACACTGGCTGCAACTTAGATCAAAAAGATACTCCAGACCTTGAAGTTAGTTCAATCAGGTTTATTGAACTAAAAACACAGTTAGCACAGTTCTCTGTGAGTTCGACTCTCTGCTAACTTAAGTTTGGTTCCTCTGTCTGACTGAACCAGACTAGCTCTTAGCCATGTGGTGGAGGTGTGAGATTGTAACAACACCCTAGACTGACTCTCTAGACATTCATCAGTGGAAAGAAGCGGAGTGTGAGTGCCTCGTGTCTTTTATAGTCAGATCCTACCCCTGAGTGTCCTGCCTGCTTATTGGTCATGTCCTGTTCTCTGTGTCCATTAGCTGCCTGTCTGTGTCTGCCTGCATATCATTATGTGTGTGTCTGCATATCATGACACTCATCTGCACACTTAAACTTCTAATAAACCTGCTTGCCCCAGTTCATGATGTTTTAATACCAGCTAAAAGTGCCATCTATCTCTTGGTCAAACATCTGGATTTTACCTGGATGTTTATTTTGCTAATTTTGTGTGTTTAGACAAAGCAGCTTCTCTGGATCAATCTTCTGATTGGGATGCTAATAATCTTGAAATATTGCACAAAGAGCTTCCTCATGAAAAGGAAGTGGAATTGCGAAACACTTTTGGTTGTAATCTCATTTTCTCTCTCGGGTGTTGTAGGAGTACAGGAGTCACACCATTCAACGTTATTAGTTATCCCCTGGTGTGCTCACTGACCGATGTTGGCTTCTATTCCAGCAATTCCTCGATTGTAAAATTTCCATCCTTTTTAAAAATCCCTCCATTAGACCATTTCTCTTTCCTCCTCCAGCCCTGCAACCCTCTGAGCTCTCTGCAATCCTCTAATTCTGGCCTCCTGTGCAGGCCTGATTTTCATCACTCCACCATCGATGACCATACTTTTAGCTGTTGATGCCCTAAGCTCTGGTATTTGCTCCTTAAACCTTTCCACTTCTCATCAACAACCCCCCCCCCCCCCCCCCCCTCTTAAGACACTTCTTTAAAAAAAATACCTCTTTGACTAAGCATTTGGTCATCTGTCCTATTATCTCTTTATGTGGTTGGTGTCAAGTTTTGTTTGGTAATCGCTCCTGCAAAGTCCCTTGGATATTTTAATACTACTCCATGCTGTTCACCTCCCCTTCCCTTTAAACAGAAAATAGCACCTTGAGTGTTCTATTGATGTGATTTCACGACTCAAAGCACATCTTCCAGTTCAGCAAATCAGAACCCACTTTAACTTAATAAGAGCGTGGTCAGCTGAAGTTTTCTTCTCCCCATGCCTCGGTTTGCTGGGGAAGCAGGGCCATATTTTTGGGCTAGGTAAATGTGGTGTGCTTTTAAACGTCCTGCGTCCTTTGGAAAAAGGACTAGGTTTATATATGCAGTATTTCAATGGGACTTTATAAGCTACAGTATTTCTAGAACTTGGTGGCTATACCACTGTGTGGTGCTGTAGAGTAGCTTTGTGTGTTGGTGTCAGTCCCTAATTCTGATGAAACAAGGAGAAATTTGTGATGGAATTACAGGAAAATTAAGGTACTTTTGTCAATTTACCTCATTAAAATGCCAGCTTTAATGTAATAACATCAATCTGTGAGATTTAAGCTTAATCACTGTTGTATTTTATAAGTTCCATTGTAGGCCTCAGATTTCACCCCAGCCTCAATTTGAAGAATGCTCCAGTCCTCATGCATGGCAATCGGGCAATGTTCAAATTGAGGCTGGTGGACAATTTGAGGCCTAATATTATAATTTTCAAATGATATGCTGGATAAAATGTCTTTGTGTTCTGATTCATATGTTTAAATCTACACACTTGACTAGGACAATAGATAAGGGCAGCACAGTAGCACAAGTGGATAGCACTGTAGCTTCACAGCACCAGGGTCCCAGGTTCGATTCCCCGCTGGGTCACTGTCTGTGTGGAGTCTGCACGTTCTCCCTGTGTCTGCGTGGATTTCCTCCGGTTTCATCCCACAGTCCAAAGACGTGCAGGTTAGATGGATTGGCCATGATAAATTGCCCTTAGTGACCAAAAAGGTTAGGAGGGGTTATTGGGTTACGGGGATAGGGTGGAAGTGAGGGCTTAAGTGGGTCGGTGCAGACTCGATGGGCCGAATGGCCTTCTTCTGCACTGTATGTTCTATGTCTAGGTCTATACAGTGACATCTGCTGGAAATTAAAGAGTTGACATGAAGGGAGATCAAGTGGAACTACCGATGCAAAACAGACAAATGGAGCTGTGCTGTGCTCTGATCAGCCTATGCCTTACTACTATGTCCAGTCCATGTGTGGCAAGATGCAAGGGCAATGTGAAGAAGAGAGAATCCCTTGTCTAAAGGGTTTCATTCATGAGAAAGGCGAGATTTGAATTGATATAGCACCTTTCGTAGCCTCCAGATGTTCCAAAATGCTTTACAGCCAAATGACGTATGTTTTGAAGTGTAGTTACTTTTGTAAAGAAGGAAAGCCATCAGTCAATTTGTACACAGCAAGCTCCCACTAACAGCAATTTGACAATCACCAGATAATCTTTCTTTAAACAATATTGGTTGAGATAAAACACTGACCAGTGCGGCGGAGGTCACAGGCAGAGTTTGGGCTGTTGTCCACAGGAAAAACGGTTGAGGAAGGCAATGGAGGTGATTTATGAGTATGGGGCAAAGGCGAGCAGAATGTTAGCGCACCAGCTCAGGAAAAGGGAGGCGGCCAGGGAGATAGGGAAAGTAAAGAGTAGAGGCGGGAATACTGTCCTGGACCCAGTGGGGGTGAATGAGGTGTTTAAGGGCTTTTTTATAGTAAATTATATGAGTTGGAACCCCCGGCTGGGGTGGAGGGGATGAAGCAATTTTTGGGTCAGTTGAGGTTTCCGAGGGTAGATGAGGATCTGGTGGAAGGGCTGGGAGCGGAGCCTCAAATGAGATTCAGGAAATAATCAAGGGGCCAGAGGGCATGCAGTCGGGCAAGGCCCCGGGGCCTGACAGCTATCCAGTGGAATTCTATAAGACATTTTCAGAGATATTGAGCCCACTGCTGGTGAGGACATTTAATGAAGCAAGAGAGAAGGGAGTCCTCCCCCCAACAATGTTGCAGTCCTCGATTTCATTGATCCTGAAATGGGAGAAGGACCCGGAACAATGCGGGTCATACAGGCCAATTTCTCTACTGAATGTGGACGCCAAACTGCTAGCAAAGATACTGGCCACATGGATAAAGGACTGTGTCCTGGGGTTGATAGGTGAAGACCAGACGGGATTTGTAAAGGGCAGGCAACTCAAGGCCAATGTTCGAAGGCTTTTAAATGTTATTATGATGCCCTCAGAAGGAGAGGAGGCGGAGGTGGTGGTAGCGATGGATGCGGAGAAGGCTTTTGATCGGGTGGAGTGGAATTACCTGTAGGAGGCACTGGGAAGGTTTGGGTTTGGTGAGGGCTTCATTGACTGGGTGCGGTTGCTCTATCAGGCACCAGTAGCGAGTGTGTGTATGAACCGGCTGAGGTTGGGGTATTTTAAACTACACCGAGGAAAGGGTGCCCCCTCTCCCAGTTACTGTTTGCTCTGACCATAGAGCCATTGGCCATGGCATGGCGTTAAGAGCCTCGAGGAACTGGAAAGGGGAGTTTTCGATATCTGGGAATCCAGGTGGCCCGGGAATGGGAGGCACAGCACAAGTTAAACCTGTCCCAGCTGGTAGAACAAATGGAAGAGGACTTTAAGAGATGGGACATGCTCCCGCTATCACTGGCGGGGAGGGTACAGACCGTGAAAACGACGGTCCTCCCCAGATTTCTGTTTGTCTTTCAGTGCCTCCCCATCTTCATCCCTAAGGCCTTTTTCAAGCGGGTGAATAAGGTTATTTTGGGCTGTGTGTGGGCGGGTAAAACCCCGCGAGTGAAGGAAGTGTTGCTGGAGCGCAGTCGGGGGGAGGGTGGGTTGGGGCTGCCGAACTTCTGCAATTGCTACTGGGCGGCTAATATAGCCATTAGGAAGTGGGTAGTGGGGGAGTGTTCGGTGTGGGAGCGGATAGAGGCGGTGTCATGCAAAGACACCAGTTTGGGAGCACTGATAACGGCTCCTCTTCCGTTCTCGCCGGCCTGATACTCCGCAAGTCCGGTGGTGGTGGCGGCTCTGAGAATCTGGGGGCAGTGGCAGAAGATATAAGAGAGAGGAGGAAGCATCGGTTTGGACCCCGATTTATAATAATCGGTAGGCTGGATGGTGGGTTCCGGGGATGGCAGGGGGCAGGAATTAGGAGGATGAGGGATCTATTTATAGACAGGAGCTTCCCCAGCTTGAAAGCCTTGGAGGATAAATTTAAATTGCCAGCGGGGAATGGGTTTAGGTATTTGCAGGTGCAAGACTTCCTGAGAAAGCAGGTTCCGGCCTTTCCGCTGCTGCCGCCACGGGGGATACAGGATAGAGCAGTCTCATCACTGGCGGGCCAGTCCATCACACGAACCTGCCTCCCATCCATTGATTCCATCTACACCTCCCGCTGCTGGGGGAAAGCAGGCAGCATAATCAAGGATCCCTCCCACCCGGCTTACTCACTTTTCCAACTTCTTCCATCGGGCAGGAGATTCAGAAGTCTGAGAACACGGACGAACAGACTCAAAAACAGCTTCTTCCCCACTGTCACCAGACTCCTAAATGACCCTTTTATGGACTGTCCTCATTAACACTACACCCTGTCTGCTTCATCCGATGCCAATGCTTATGTAGTTACATTGTATATCTTGTGTTGCCCTATTATGTATTCTCATGTATTTTCTTGAATTCTGTTCAATTCCCTTTTCTTCCCATGTACTGAATGATCTGTTGAGCTGCTTGCAGAAAAATACTTTTCACTGTACCTCGGTACACGTGACAATAAACAAATCCAATCCAATCCAGTACCTGGGTTGGAGAGGGGAAGATTTCAGATATTTACCAGGAACTTCCGGAGGCGGAGGAAACTTCGGTGGAGGAGCTTGAGGGCACGTGGGAGGACGAGCTGGGAGGAGAGATAAAGGCGGGTCTATGGCGGTGCCCTAAGCAGGGTTAATATATCCTCATCATGTGCCAGGTATAGCCTGATACAATTTAAGGTAGTCCACTGGGCACACATGACGGGGGCCCGGATGAGCAAGTTTTTCGGGGTAGAGGATAGGTGTGTGAGGAAGCCCAGCAAATTATGTCCACATGTTTTGGGCATGCCGAAAGCTTAGAGGGTTTTGGCAGGGTTTTGCTAAGGCAATGTCCACGGTACTAAAAACACGGGTGGTGCTGAGTTAGGAGGTAGCGATCTTTGGAGTGTCAGAAGACCCGGGAGTTCAGGGGGCGAAAGAGGCTGACGTCTTGGCCTTTGCCTCCTTGGTAGCCCGGAGGCGGATCTTATTAATTCGGAGGGACTCGAAGCCCCCGAGTGTAGAGACCTGGGTTAGTGACATGGCTGGGTTTCTCAGTCTCGAGAAGATAAAGTTCACCTTAAGAGGGTCAATGTTAGGGTTCACCCAGAGGTGGCAGCCGTTCGTCAACTTTCTCCGGGAAAATTAAAATGTCAGCAGCATCAGAATTCCAAAGGGTTGGGGGAAAGGGCCGGATTGTTGTTTTATGGATGGAGTGTGTGAAGAGTGGGATGGGAGTGGAAATGTTAATTATACCATGTTTATCTTATTGTTATTGTTACTATTCTAAAAAATGTCAAATACCGTAATACAAATATTTTTTAAAAAACACTGACCAGGGCACCAGGGAAAACCTCCCTGCAGTTCTTCCACAGTCTTGCGAGATCTTTTACATCCATTAAGAGGGCAGAATGATTTCATCATTTCAACTGAAAGACCGAATCTCCAACGATGTGTGACTCTTTTAACTACTGCAGTGAGAATATCATCAAGGTAGCGTACTCGATAGGTGGGATTCTCTGATCTTGAGGCAAAGTGCTGATGCCGTATTAAAAGCCGTCGCGTTTCCCGACGGCGCCAACATGGCCTCAGGAGCAGCAATTCTGACCCCTACAGGGGGCCAGCACGGCACTGGAGCGACCCACGCCGCTCCAGCTGCCGATACTGGCATCAGATGGGCGCCACGGGTATGCGCATGCGCAGTGGGACCGGCGCAATTTCCGCGCATGCGCAGTGTCTCCCTTCTCCGCGCCAACCCCGGCACAACATGGTGTAGGGCTAGGCCGGCGTGGGACAAAGGAGGCCCCCAGCCCGAGAGGCCAGCCCGCCGATCGGTAGACCCCGATCGCGGCCAGGCCAAAGCGGAGGCCCACCCCTCCCTGGGGTCGGCCCCGCCCCCCAACAGGCCGCCCCTGGATCCTTCCGCGCCGAGGTCCCGCCGGGCAAGAGCAGGGCAGAACAGCGCCGGCGGGACTCAGGTTTTTTTGTATGGCCGCTCGGCCCATCCTGGGCGGAGAATCGCAGGGGGGGGGGGGGGGTGGGTGTGGAGAATCGCGTCCCGGCGTCAGGGTTCGATTCGCGCCGGTCGCGGCGATTCTCCAACCCGGCCCCGGGGTGAGAGAATCTCGACCACCGTATTGAGAATGGGACTTGAATCTATGGCTTTCTACTCAGTGGGAAGTGTCCTAATCACTGCCCTCGGTTGACAAGAGTTGGGAGATAAAAAGGAGATACTAGGGCTTTTCAACCTGAACAGGTGGCTGAAAGATGAGTAGAAATTAATCTAAACCTTGTTTTTGTGCAAGGAATGGATAAATCAGTGACTTTTTTTGGAAAATATGCTTTATTTGTAATGTAAATCTGTAATGTATATTTATAATGTGAAATGGTAAAGATGTACTTACAGCAATAAACCACCACAGAAATGGATTTTGGAACATAATACACAAGGCAAGATCAAATACACTTTTTAAGAATCTAATAATTTACTTACTCAGAGAAAATTAAAATAAATAATAACGAATGAGACTTGAATCTTTCGAACAGGAAAGGCATTAAAATCACAAGAAGGACTTCCGGTTGCGGCTATGACTAGCTAAGCCGCACATTTGGAAGCTCCTGCAACAAAGGTGTTTTTGGGCCAATTGGAGGGCCCCAACGGCGCTGAAAAAACGAATCCCGGTGGGGGAAGGTCCCCTGAGGAGAACTAGACCGATTTTATGGTCGGTACCCGGAGTGGAGCGGCAAGAAAAACGGCAGCAGCTCCCCAAAAAAAGCGGGGGAAGAAAATCAAAATGGCGGCCGGCGGTGCACCGGAGGAGTGGAAGAAATGGGCGGAGGAGCAGCAGGCCGCTCTCCTCCGTTTTTTCACGGAGATGAAAGTGGAACTCTTAGAGTCCATGAACGCGACGGCCACCAGGTTGGTGGGAGCCCAGGCGATCCAAGAGGCGTCGATTAAAGATCTGCAGCAGGAGATGGCCGCGAGGGAGGAGGAGGCCACAGTCATCGGGGCAAAGGTGGAGGCGCACGAGGCACTCCACACGAAGTGGCAGAGCCGCTTCGAGGAGCTGGACACTCGGATGAGGAGGAAAAATTTGAGGATCCTGGGCCTGGAAGAAGGCCTGGAGGGGTCGGATCTCCCGGGATATGTGGCGGAGATGTTGAGCTCCCTGATGGGGGAAGGGGCCGGTCCGGCGCCCCTGGAATTGGAAGAGGCATACCGGGTCATGGCCAGGAGGCCTAGGGCAAACGAGCCCCCGAGGGCGGTGCTGGTGCGGTTCCAGCGGCTAAGTGATCGAGAGAAAGTCCTGAGGTGGGCTAAAAGGGAGAAAAGCAGCAAGTGGCAGAACTCGACGGTAAGGGTGTACCAGGACTGGAGTGCGGAGGTGGCAAAGCGGCGGGCCCGGTACAACCGGACAAAGGCGGTGCTACACGCGAAAAAGATCAAATTTGGAATGTTGCAACCGGCGCGCTTGTGGGTCACCTACAAGGACCAACATCATTATTTCGAGTCCCCAGAGGAGGCCTGGACCTTTGTACAAGAGGAAAAGTTGGACACGAACTAAAACCTGGGAGCACCGGCGGTCGTAGCCGCCGGGGGACTCTTGGTTGTGCAAGTGGCCCTTTTCTTTTTCAGGCCAGGTCGGAACTGGGTAACAGTTTCGTGGAGTGTTTGGGGTGTTTTTTCTCGAACGGTTGACTTTTCTGAATATTTTGAAGGTTTCGAGTTGTTGGGTGTTTCTGTATATTTGTACTGTTGAAATCTCTATTGTGGGTCGTTGGCTTCTTATGGGGTGATTTCTCCCGTTTCCAATTTCCCTTAGTTATTTACCCCTCCTACCCTTTTTCTTTGGGTGCTTGGGGGGGTTTTTTGGTTCTTTTTTTTCTTTTCGGGTTATGGTTATCTGCGGTTATTTATACTGCTTGATGGAGGGTGATGGTTGGGCACGCGGTTAGTTGAGAGTTAGTTAATTATTTTGTTATTTAAGTATGTAGTTAAGTATTTATGTATTTAGTTGCCATTGGGTATTTGTATTTATATCGTCAAGTTGGGGAGACGGGACGGGGGGGAGCGGGTTGATTATGCGGGTCTTTCTCGGGGGTTTTAAGGGGATCTTTCACGGGCGCAGATGGGGTGAACCGGGAGGAGTCGGAATGTGGCAGGAGCAGCCGGGTCAGCGGAGACCAGCTGACTCTCGGGAGTACGATGTGGGGTACATCGCGGCTAGGAGGGGTCCTAGCCAGGGGGGGGGGGGGGGGGGGGGAAGGGGGGGGGACTGGGGGGGGGACACCGGGTTGCTGCTAGAAAGACCAGGGACGAGAAGGGGAGAGCCGGGGGGGGTGGGGGGGGGGGGGGCCATCGCTATGGGAAGCGGGTCAGAAAAGAAGGGATGACCCGGGGCGAGCAAGGGACAAGACATGGCTAATCGACAGGGAGTAGGGACGGGTCGCTCTGCGACCCGATTGATCACGTGGAACGTAAGGGGGCTGAATGGGCCGGTCAAAAGATCAAGGGTCTTCTCACACCTGAAGGGACTGAAGGCTGATGTAGCAATGCTGCAGGAGACTCATTTGAGGGTAGCAGATCAGGTCCGCCTGAGAAGGGGGTGGGTGGGACAGGTGTTCCACTCAGGCTTGGATATCAAGAACCGGGGGGTGGCGATTTTGGTGGGAAAGAGAGTGTCGTTTGTGGCGGCAGAGGTGGTGGCAGACAAGGAGGGCAGGTACGTGATGGTGAGGGGTAGGCTGCAGGGAGAGAGTGTGGTACTGGTAAATGTGTATGCCCCGAACTGGGACGACGCGGGTTTTATGAGGCGCCTGCTGGGCCTCATCCCGGGACTGGAGGCAGGGGGCCTGATCATGGGAGGGGACTTTAATACGGTGTTAGACCCTGGGCTGGATAGATCGAGTTCCAGGACGAATAGGAGGCCGGCAGCGGCAGAGGTGTTAAGGGGGTTCATGGAGCAGATGGGAGGGGTAGACCCATGGAGATTTGGTAGGCCTAGGGCGAGGGAGTATTCTTTTTTCTCCCACGTCCACAGAGTGTACTCTAGGATCGATTTTTTCGTATTGAACAGGGGGCTGATGCCGAGAGTGCAGGACACGGAGTACTCGGCCATTGCGATATCGGACCATGCACCACATTGGGTGGACGTGGACATGGGGGAGGCGCGGGACCAACGCCCGTTGTGGCGCCTGGATGTAGGGCTGTTGGCGGACGAAGAGGTGTGCAGAAGGGTGAGAACGGGCATTGAGAACTATCTGGGTACGAATGACACAGGTGAGGTGCAGGTGGGGACGGTCTGGGAGGCCTTGAAAGCAGTGATTAGAGGAGAGCTGATCTCCATAAGGGCACACAGAGAGAGGAAGGAGAGGCAGGAAAGGGAGAGGCTGGTGGGGGAGCTCCTAGAAGTAGATAGGAAATATGCGGCGGCGCCAGAGGAGGGGCTATTAAGGGAGCGGCGTAGCTTGCAGGCCAGGTTCGACCTACTGACCACTAGGAAGGCGGAAATGCAGTGGAGAAGGGCGCAGGGTGCGGCGTATGAGTACGGGGAAAAGGCGAGCAGGATGCTGGCACACCAGCTTCGTAAGCGAGATGCAGCCAGAGAGATTGGGGGAGTGAGAGAGAGGGGTGGGGATGTAGTGCAGAAGGGGCAAGAGGTGAATAGGGTCTTTAGGGACTTCTATAGGGAATTGTATAGGTCTGAACCGCCGAAGAGGAGAGGGGGAATGAAGAACTTTCTCGACAAATTGGGGTTCCCAAAGGTACAGGAGGAGCTGGTGGAAGGGTTGGGGGCGCCGATAGAGCCGCAGGAGCTAATTAAAGGGATAGGCCAGATGCAGGCGGGGAAGGCGCCGGGGCCGGATGGGTTCCCGGTGGAGTTTTACAGGAAATTTGTGGACTTGGTGGGTCCAGTGCTGGTGCGAGCCTTCAATGAGGCGCGCGAGGGGGGGGTTCTGCCTCCAACAATGTCGCAGGCCCTGATCTCCTTGATTTTGAAGCGGGACAAGGACCCGGTCCAGTGCGGGTCCTACAGGCCTATCTCCCTCTTAAATGTAGATGCCAAGCTGTTAGCAAAGGTCCTGGCAACCAGGATAGAGGACTGTGTGCCAGGGGTAGTCCATGAAGACCAGACGGGGTTCGTGAAGGGACGCCAACTTAACACAAATGTTCGGAGATTGTTAAATGTGATTATGATGCCAGCAGTGGAAGGGGAGGCGGAGATAGTGGTAGCGCTGGACGCGGAGAAGGCATTTGACAGGGTGGAGTGGGAATACTTGTGGGAGACGTTGGAAAGGTTTGGGTTTGGGGAGGGATTTATCAAGTGGGTAAAACTGCTCTATTCAGCTCCGATGGCAAGTGTGGTAACAAACGGGAGGAGGTCAGAATATTTTGGGCTCCATCGAGGTACTAGGCAGGGATGTCCCCTATCTCCCTTACTCTTTGCATTAGCGATTGAGCCGTTGGCGATGGCACTGAGGGGTTCAGGGGGGTGGAGAGGACTGACAAGGGGAGGGGAGGAACATCGGGTCTCGCTCTATGCGGATGATTTGTTGTTGTATGTGGCAGACCCGGAGGGGGGAATGCCGGAGGTAATGGGGATACTAGCGGAGTTCGGGGATTTTTCGGGATATAAATTAAATCTGGGGAAAAGTGAGGTCTTTGTAATACACCCGGGAGACCAAGGGGAGGGAATTGGGAGGCTCCCCTTCAAAAGAGCAGTTAAAAGTTTTAGGTATTTGGGGGTGCAGGTGGCAAAGAACTGGGGGACCCTACACAAGTTGAACTTTTCCAGACTGGTGGAGCAGATGGAGGAGGAGTTTAAGAGGTGGGACATGGTGCCGCTGTCGCTAGCAGGGAGGGTGCAGTCAGTTAAAATGACGGTCCTCCCGAGGTTCTTGTTTTTGTTCCAGTGTCTGCCCATCTTCCTCCCCAGGGCCTTTTTCAAGAAGGTAACGAGTAGTATCATGGGGTATGTGTGGGCACATGGTACCCCGAGAGTTAGAAGGGTCTTTTTGGAGCGGAGTAGGGATAGTGGAGGGCTGGCGTTACCCAACCTTTCCGGATATTACTGGGCGGCAAATACATCGATGGTACGAAAGTGGATGATGGAAGGGGAGGGGGCAGCCTGGAAGCGCATGGAGAGGGCGTCCTGCGGCAACATAAGCTTAGGGGCACTGGTAACGGCACCATGGCCGCTCCCTCCCACGAGGTATACCACGAGCCCGGTGGTGGCGGCCACCCTCAAGATCTGGGGGCAGTGGAGGCGACACAGGGGGGAAGTGGGAGGTCTGATAGGGGCACCACTAAGAGGGAACCACAGATTTGCGCCGGGAAACACAGGAGGGGGATTCCAGAGCTGGCAGAGGGCGGGTATTAGACAACTGAGGGACTTGTTTATAGAGGGGAGGTTTGCGAGCCTGGGAGAGCTGGAGGAGAAGTTTGGGCTCCCCCCGGGGAACACGTTCAGGTACCTCCAAGTGAAGGCATTTGCCAGACGACAGGTAGCGGGGTTCCCCGCGCTCCCCGACAGGGGGGTGAGTGAGAGGGTGCTATCAGGGGTCTGGGTCGGGGAGGGGAAGATCTCGGACATCTATAAGATTATGCAGGAGGTGGAGGAGGTACCAGTAGAGGAGCTGAAAGATAAGTGGGAGTTAGAGCTGGGGGAACAGATAGAGGACGGGACATGGGCAGACGCCCTGGAGAGGGTTAACTCGTCGTCGTCATGTGCGCGACTAAGTCTCATTCAATTTAAGGTACTGCATAGAGCCCACATGACGGGGACAAGGATGAGTCGGTTTTTCGGGGGTGAAGACAGGTGTATTAGATGTTCGGGAAGCCCTGCGAATCATGCACATATGTTTTGGGCATGTCCGGCACTGGAGGAGTTCTGGAAGGGGGTGGCAGGGACGGTGTCGAGAGTGGTGGGGTCCAGGGTCAAGCCAGGATGGGGACTTGCGATCTTCGGGGTTGGGGTGGAACCGGGGGTACAGGAGGCGAGGGAGGCTGGAATATTAGCCTTTGCGTCCTTGGTGGCTCGGAGGAGGATCCTGATTCAGTGGAGGGACGAAAGGCCTCCGAGTGTTAACACCTGGTTAAACGACATGGCAAACTTCATCCAATTGGAAAGGATCAAATTCGCCCTGAGAGGGTCGGTGCAGGGGTTTTCCAGGCGATGGCAACCCTTCCTAGACCTCTTGGATCAGAGATAGAAACTGAGGCCATGACAGCAGCAACCCGGGAGGGGAGGGGAGGGCGGGAGGGGGGGGAGGGGGGGGGGGGGAGGGGGGAAAACGACGAAGGAAGTACGGTAGCGGCGGTGGCACGGGCAAGGCCTGCCCGAGGACGCTGCTAGAAATGATAAGTTGGTCTGACTGTCGGTTCGCCGGCGGGGGGGGGGGGGGGGGGGGGGGATGCGCGGGTAGGGGGGGGGGGGGATTCTTTTTCTTTTTCTTGTTAAGTAGGGGGGTTTGACTTTGTTTTGTTATAATTTAAATGTAAATGTAGGGGGGGTTAAAATGTTTGTATTTTGAAAAATTCAATAAAAATTATTTAAAAAAAAAAAAAATCACAAGAAGCAAATAGGAAATACATACTGACTGTTTTCCCATCATCCTGTGCTCACTGACCATTCGCCCATCAATCCCCAGTGGTCACTGGCCATTCACCAGTCAATCCCAGTGTTCACTGACCATTTACCCATCAATCCCCAATGTTCACTGACCATTCGCCCATCAATCCCCAGTGGTCACTGGCCATTCACCAGTCAATCCCAGTGTTCACTGACCATTTACCCATCAATCCCCAATGTTCACTGACCATTCGCCCATCAATCCCGTGGTCACTGGCCATTCACCAGTCAATCCCAGTGTTCACTGACCATTTACCTATCAATCCCCAGTGTTCGCTGACCATTTACCCATCAATCCCGTGTTCACTGACCATTCGCCCAACAATCCCTGGTGTTCACTGACCATTTACCCATCAATCCCCAATGTTCACTGACCATTTACCCATCAATCCCCAGTGTTCGCTGACCATTTACCCATCAATCCCGTGTTCACTGACCATTCGCCCAACAATCCCTGGTGTTCACTGACCATTTACCCATCAATCCCCAATGTTCACTGACCATTTACCCATCAATCCCCAATGTTCACTGACCATTCGCCCATCAATCCCCAATGTTCACTGACCATTTACCCATCAATCCCCAATGTCCACTGACCATTTACCCATCAATCCCGTGTTCACTGACCATTTACCCATCAATCCCCAATATTCACTGACCATTTACCCATCAATCCCCAATGTTCACTGACCATTTACCCATCAATCCCCAATGTTCACTGACCATTTACCCATCAATCCCCAATGTTCACTGACCATTTACCCATCAATCCCCAGTGTTCGCTGACCATTTACCCATCAATCCCGTGTTCACTGACCATTCGCCCAACAATCCCTGGTGTTCACTGACCATTTACCCATCAATCCCCAATGTTCACTGACCATTTACCCATCAATCCCCAATGTTCACTGACCATTCGCCCATCAATCCCCAATGTTCACTGACCATTTACCCATCAATCCCCAATGTCCACTGACCATTTACCCATCAATCCCGTGTTCACTGACCATTTACCCATCAATCCCCAATATTCACTGACCATTTACCCATCAATCCCCAATGTTCACTGACCATTTACCCATCAATCCCCAATGTTCACTGACCATTTACCCATCAATCCCCAATGTTCACTGACCATTTACCCATCAATCCCCAGTGCTCACTGACCTTTTACGCATCAATCCCGTGTTCACTGACCATTTACCCATCAATCCCCAGTATTCACTAACCATTCACCCATCAATCCCCAGTATTCACTAACCATTCACCCATTAATCCCCAGTATTCACTAACCGTTCAGCCATCAATCCCCAGTGTTCACTGACCATTCACCCATCAATGCCCAGTGTTCACTGACCATTCAGCCATGAATCCCAGTGTTGACTGATAATTTACCCATCAATCCCTTGTGTTCACTGACCATTCGTCCATCGATCCCCAGTGTTCGCTGACCATTCGGCCATTAATCCAGTGTTCACTGACCTTTCGCCGATCAATCGCCAGTGTTCACTGACCTTTCGCCCAAGGAGGTTAAGTTGTTCTAGATCACCCTCTTTAATATAATGGTAAAACCTTTGTTGATCTTGAAATCCTTTGAAAGTTTCTCTTATGTTCCGTTTTTGTAACTTTTATCGTCTGCTTTATCGTCCGTTACTGTTCTGCATCTTTGCTATTCACAAGGAGCTGTACTATTTACCGCGTTTTTGTGTACCTTTTCTTTCAATTTATGTTGTCAATTCCATCTTTTATCGCCCATTGTGGTGTTTCTTTTTAGGGCAAATCGTTCCTGCCCCTTTGGGATCGTTCCTGCCCCTTTGGGATCGTTCCTGCCCTTTGGGATCGTTCCTGCCCCTTTGGGATCGTTCCTGCCCCTTTGGGATCGTTCCTGCCCCTTTGGGATCGTTCCTGCCCCTTTGGGATCGTTCTTGCCACTTTTGGGGGTATGAACTGCTTTTGTATCATACCAATACTTTTTGAACACTGATCTTATTGGTTTACTGTGGACAGTCTCTGTCACGTCTGAAATCAGCGTTACCGAAATCTAGAATTTATCCAAGATGCTGAGCTCTGAGAATCCACCCTCAAATGTTTGTCTCTTCACCTCTCTCCTCCCTTTCAAATGCTCTTAAAATCTACCTCTTCGCTCAAGCTTTTGGTCACCTGCCGAACAGCTCATGTGGCTCCAAATCAATTTTTTAACATCGCCTCTGTGAAACATCTTGTAATGCTTTCATTTGTTTTCGATACTGTGGAAATGCAAGGTTGATGTTGAAATAAGGAAGTTCCTCGGTTTGTCACAGCGATGGCCTTTGGAACTGAACACTGAGGCACAGACAGTATGAAGTAGAGCCAGAAACCCGCAAACCTCGACTGATTGTTGAAAAGTAGCACAGCTATCCAGAGAGAGAGTAACATCAACAGTACCCTCCCCGATCAGGAGTGGCACAGCTTTAAGAGGACATGGTGCAAAGACCGAGCTACCGAGGCTTGTTCTAAAGTTTTTTCGCAAGCTGTGGGCATGGCTGATAAGACCGACGTTTAGTGCCCATCCGTAGATGCTTTGACAAAGTAGAGGTCGGCCTTCTACTTCAACCACTGCAGTCTAATTATTTCCTACAAGTATCTACACTTCAAAAATACTCCATCAGCTGGAAAGCCCATTGGGTTGTCCTTGGGTCATGAAAGGCACTATATAAATGCAACATTTCTTTTTGAAACAACTGGGAATCTTGTTCAGATACTTAAGTGGACAGTCAAGAGTCAACCATGTGGGTGTGGGACTGGAGCTACATGTAGGCCAGACCGTGTAAAGATAGCAGATTTCCATCCGGAAAGAACATCAGTGGCGGGCGTGCGGCACGGTGGTTAGCACTGCTGCCTCACGGCGCCGAGGACCTGAGTTCGATCACGGTCCTGGGTCCATGTGGAATTTGCACA
This sequence comes from Scyliorhinus canicula, assembly GCF_902713615.1. Classification (NCBI taxonomy): domain Eukaryota; kingdom Metazoa; phylum Chordata; class Chondrichthyes; order Carcharhiniformes; family Scyliorhinidae; genus Scyliorhinus; species Scyliorhinus canicula. Next base: position 48,695,435 of record NC_052160.1, on the reverse strand, counting down.
TTTTCCCTATGTCTGCTTGGGTCTCACCCCCATAGCCCAAAGATATGCAGGGTAGGTGGATTGGCCACACTACATTGCCCCTTCATTGGGAAAGTAAATGAATTGAGTACTCTAAATTTATTTTATAAAAAGAACAGCGGAGTTTTTAATCACAATCCAACAGTTTCACACAGTCTGACTGACAGCGGTTCTTTAATTGTAGACTTTTTTAAAGTTAAATTCTAAAACTGCCCTGATGGGATTTGAACTCCTCTTCAGTAAGAACAACTGCATGTATTTGTCTCGCGCCGTTAACTTAATAAAATGTCAGAAGGTACTTCACAGGAGCACTATCAAACAAATTGTGAAACCCAGCCATATAAAGAGATATTAAGTCAGATGACCAAAGGCTTGCTGAAGAGATGTGTTTTAAGAAGTGTCCTAAAGGTGAACACAAGCTAGAGAGGGTTTTGGAGGGAATTCCAGAGCTTAGGTTCTAGGCTGTGTACATTCTGTGAATTAATAGACCAGTTAAGCAGCATGCTCTGTCATGTGTCTAACATGCAGTTTCATGAGGTGCTAAAAGTCGATGCAAACACAAAACTTTAATCAATAGGCATCTCTCACCAAATTGATAATTTCTCCCTTTCTTCCCCCTTTCACTCCAGTGTTGTTTCTTGCAGTTGTTTCAACCAATTGCCATAACAGTGAAGCTCAGATCTAGGGGAGGGGGATTACAAGTGCTTCGCTACACACTCCCTCCCCTCCCCACTTACAGTATTTAAAGTCAAAGCAGTGGGATTGAGTGGAGACATGTCACTCCATGTCTGCACAACACTGTACGGCTCCTCCAGAGATTGACCTCGGGCACAGATAGTGAGGTGTTTCTCGGCGCCTGCAGGTCCGAGAATGACCACACTATCAAACAGGACTCCGATTTTTTTGTCTTGGCGAGGAACACCCCGCCGAGGCCACACTTACTCGTCCGTGCAGGAAGAGTTCGGGGCACCATTTTAAAATGCCGCCCCGATTTCTCAATCCCCCACCGTGGTCTCCAGGCCCCCCCCCCCCCCCCCAACTTTTCTCTTTTGAGGGTCCATGATCCCACTCTCAACCCAACTTTTATGGGCAGAGCACCCCTCTGGCATGATCCCTGGTAGTGCCACCTGGGCATCCTAGTGTTAGGGTGGCACTGCCCAGGTGGCATTGCCAGGGTCCCAACAGGAGTGCCAGGGTACCATCCTGTCCAGAGCCCGACCACCCGGGGGGGTCACCAATGGCATGGGAGAACCCCACCCCCCACCCCCCCAGGTGCCAGTACACCTGGTCCATGTTTGTGTGGACCAGTGCTAAATGGCACGGTCTCCCAGGCAGAGCCGTCTTCCTGGGCCTCGAAAGAATCAGGCACAGACATATTTAAATAAGCCTAATGGCTCACTTAAATAAATAAATCTCAATCTTGCTCAATGAGGGCGAGATCCGGATCACGACATCTCACGAGGCGTTCCGAGCGTCACAAACATCGCAAGAGGCCTCTCGTGAGATTTAACTGCCTTGTTGGGTCACCAAGTCTGGCGCAAGGAGCTCGTTGGATGACGCCCATCGTCTCCAGTGACAGGCTTGTTTCTCAGTGAGAGACATCTCTCACCTCTCTGGAGGTGCTTCAACAAGTGATAGCCTCAGGGTCTGACAATGGGCACTGTTCACAAAAGGATTAAGTTGAAAGGTGCAGTTGATTTATTATTCACAGGAGTCCTGGAGCTGTAATTATTCCCGTATCTTTTTAAAAAAATTTAGTGTACCCAATCATTTTTCCAATTAAGGGGCAATTTAGAGTGGCCAATCCACCTAGCTTGCACGTTTTTGGGTTGTGGGGGCGAAACCCACGCAAACACGGGGAGAATGTACAAACTCCACATGGACAGTGACCCAGAGCCGGGATCGAACCTGGGACCTCAGCGCTGTGAGGCCGCAGTGCTAACCCACTGCGCCATCGTGCTGCCCCATTATTCACGTATCTAACGATTGTCATGGAATTCTGTACAGAAAAGTGTGGATTACTGCAAGCCATTGCTTCACCTCTCACCAGAGTCGTGGTTACAACCTTGCAATCTGTAGTGGTTAGTATAGAATTTCAATGCAAAAACAGGCCATTCGGCCCAACTGATCTATGTTGGTGCTTATGGATTCTACACGGTGGCACAACGGTTAGCACTGCTGCCTCACAGCTCCAGGTTCCCGGGTTCAATTTCGATTGACTGTCTGTGTGGAGTTTGCATTTTCTCCCCGTGTCTGTGTGGGTTTCCTCCCACAGTCCAAAAGATGTGCAGGCTAGGTGGATTGGCCATGCTAAATTGCCCCTTAGTGTCCAAAAGGTTAGGTGCAGTTACGGGGATAGGGTCGAGGCGTGGGTTTAAGTAGGTTGCTCTTTCCAAGAGCCAGTGCAGACTCGATGGGTCGAATGGCCTCCTTCTGCACTGTAGATTCTATGATAAGCCACCTCCCACATTCCTTCATCTCGCTCTATTAACATATCTTTCCTTCCTCCATCATTTGTTTATTTAGAAATTCCTTTTTACTGCGTGGTTGGAAATCTTTCTCACTAGTTGGTACATTATTATGGCTGATTTATATGCTGAAGCCTTAACGACTGTAGTGAGGGAGTCACCGAAAGTTCACCCAGTCACCATCCCTTAATGCACCCTCCTTAACAGTAAGGCCACAGTGTGTCGCACTTGAGTGCATCATGTGAGTCATAGCAACCAAGCCAAACCCACAGGTTCTGATCTAAAAACAGAACGGCTGACATTTCCCTTTCACCGAGGCCACTGTATATATAGAACAGGTCACGCTACAAACCTACACATTCCGTTTCTGTTCCATTAATAGGATGAAAACCATTTTGAAGCTGCCCCCACAATTTTCAGGTTGATCTTTTACACAAAAGGTGGCCATCTTTATTTTCCATTTTGGAATGCCTAATTTACCAGCATCCCGCTTCCCCCCCCCCCCCCCTCCCCCCCCCAACCACAGCCCAACTCACCCAAAGTGTCACCTGTAGCTCAGTGGGTGGCTCTCACACTTCTGAGTCAGAGGGCTGCAGGTTGGAGCCCTACTTCAGAGTCTTGAGCAACACAATCTAGGCTTGCACAGTCAGAAGCATGGTTCTCTTCAGCTTGTTTGCAGCTGGCTTGTTGCACTCCATGGCTCTATTAAGATTGGCATGCACCTGAGTGTGCACGCATCTGAAAAGGAATAATACTTGTGTGTGGTCTGTTTGTTCCCTGCAAGGAACATTCCCACTTGCTGTGCACCTGATTACCAGTGCAGCTCAGTGGGGACATTGGTCAGAGATGCTTTCAGAATCCATACATTTTGGGAAAAGCCTGTATTTCTTTGGCAGTCTTCTTTGAGACCAAAGTAAACTGGGGTATATTCGGAACGAGGAGTATTTAGCTTCCTGGTTATGACATTGTTAGGCTCCACTAAATGCCCATGTGACCTGAGGTTCCTCTGCGGATAGATGCAAGCTGAAGCAAAAGGTAAATAGAAAGCTAATTGCAGTGGGGTCGGGTTCCAGCCTGTCTTGTGACAGTGCAAACAAAATTTCTGTTTGGGGGGGGGGGCAAGCCAAGCTCTCCATGAAGAGACTAGTTTTGTCACCTCCAGACACTTGGCGAGGCAGTGTGTCAGCTGATTGTTTATGTCACAGAACAGCACTGTAATGTGTGTTGGTTTGGTCAGTTTAAAAGGAATTCTGGAAAGCTACACCATCAGGACTGTTTTGACCTGAGGGAGAGAGTAGATGTGCACCAACCATGCCCAGGGATGTCGGATGGAAATCGGCTGCTGGTGAATGTGACTCAAAGGCTCAAAACGATTGAGCGGGAAGTGAGAGATCCTACATACAGGAGGCCAAGTTGGAAGGTTTGCCAGTGGTGCCACATTTGTGTCGGTAGTAATGACAATGCTTGTAACCACATGAGGTGTATAGAACATAGAACATAGAACAGTACAGCACAGAACAGGCCCTTCAGCCCTCGATGTTGTGCCGAGCAACGATCACCCTACCCAAACCCACGTAACCCGTAACCCAACAATCCCCCCATTAACCTTACACTACGGGCAATTTAGCATGGCCAATCCACCTAACCCGCACATCTTTGGACTGTGGGAGGAAACCGGAGCACCCGGAGGAAACCCACGCACACACGGGGAGGACGTGCAGACTCCACACAGACAGTGACCCAGCCGGGAATCGAACCTGGGACCCTGGAGCTGTGAAGCATTGATGCTAACCACCATGCTACCGTGAGGCCCCAAATCTTTGTTGTCTTGACTATTTAAAGCAAAATTTACTTTTTTACTTTAATATCCGTTGTCTGATACTTAATGTTTCTAAGGGGATTGTAACAGATGAGATGTTAAAACCAACCTCCCATCCCATCTGCCCTTGCAAGTAGACATAAAGCTCTTCAACAGTAATTCGACTAGTTTTCTCAGTGTTATGGCTCAATATTTATCTTTCGACCAACATAGCTCCTATTGCTATTAGTGGGAGCTTGCTGTGCACAAATTTGCAGTTGTAATTCCTACATCCCTACTACTATGGAACGTAATACGTACTCTGGTTAATAACGCTCCTGTGAAGCACCATGAGATCTTTTATTATGTTAAAGTTACTAGAGAAATATAAGTTGCTGTTGTTGGGACACTCTGATTTCCCAAAAGGCACAAGAGAAATGCAAGTTGCAGATAGGCTATTTGGTCCTGATCACAACCAAACCTGTCCAGTAGCGGGGAATAAATCATCATCAACCTAACTGTAAACTCCCTCCCCCTTTGTCCAGAGTGATAATGGACATGTCCAAATTACTCTGAGACTAAGTGACGCGTAGAGAGTACGCACGCACACACAGACAGATCATACTTCCTGAGACTCGGGTTTAAATGACCACTTTAGCACAGTGTGCTGATGGTGAAATTTTACACAACCATTCTGAATTTACAGATCGTTTGAAATTCGCTCAGGCTTAGGAAACTGAAGGGCATTAGGTGGAATTGTCCCTTTACAAAATTAGTTTGGAAGGGCAAGTCTCTGTTGTCAATGAAAACAGCCACACCATGAACAGCTCTGGGTGCTAAATAACATGGCTGATTTTCCAAATGTCCCTCCCTCCAATACTCCCACACCACTGGATGTATCAAACCCGTCATCCAGGTCAGGGTCAGACCCTTTTCAGGAAAAGCTTTCCATGGCCTGTGACCCACTCACCATCCAGGCTTCATCCTGGCAGCAACATGCTTAGGCCGCACTCATTCAAACCGATTACCCCTTCTATAAAATTATGTGCATGCAAGTTTGCGAAGGATTGTACACTCAGGACTGAAGAAGTTCAAAGCTAAATATAAATATATCTTTTGTACAGCTTAAAGGGACATAGTATTTGACAATTGTGCACCCCGCTCTAATCGGACACGTTTTGTGAAGAGAGAGTTACAGGAGAGAAACCGTAGATATTTGAAAGCCGTAGGAATTCAGTCCACAAAAGGTTTTAAAAAGGCATGTTCCTTGCCTTTGATGGGTGTGGATTACCTTCCAGAACATTTAAACAGTTTTGAATGGTAACTTGAACAGTTGGAGAGACCATGAGAATCGGCCACAAAGAGTTACAGCATCATGATGGAGGGGAGCCTATCCATTGTACATCCATTAACAGTGCACACAGTCCAGGTAAGGAGGTTGCTCTGGTCCTCTGACAAGTTAACACTGAAACAGTGCTTCTCACAAATTAGGATTCTGGGTGTGGATCTTTGAATCAGCTCTGGCCCTGGCCTTGGGGTATTTTGTTACCCACCACACAACAACGAGTTTTATTTTAGTTGCAGACTGCAGATCTCTGCAAACTTGATGGCTTCATCTTGCAATCTCAGTTTCAAGTTGTCCGGCGGAGGCTCTTGTTGAAAGGAGAGTACCTTGCTGATGGATATGATTGAGGTGGTGCGCTGATCAAAAGTGTTGTTCCCTAACTTGGGAACACAAGGAGCACATCATTCAGCACCTTGAGCCTGTTCTGTCATTCAATTAGCCCATGCCCGATGTTTATCTTATCTGCATCTACTCACCTTGGTTCTATTACCCATCAGTACCCTTGCTCAACCTTCAAGACAGTTCCCATGCAAGATAAGGGAGTGAGAACTGAGAAGGGTTTAAGAGTCAGATGACTTGACGATGGTGATGACGCTGGTGGCCGGCAGGGTGGGGCCCTTGGTCATGGTGCGGGCATATTTCTGGAGAGCTTCATACTTGGACCGCAGACAGTCTAGTTCCAGTCTCATGTTGGCATTCTCTCTGGACAGCTTTGTCACCTCTTGTTGGAGGTCGGTCCTCTGTCGCTGCAGCTCCTCCTTTTGTGTCACGCGCTTGACCCGGCAGCTAGCCGCGTAACCACGGTTCTTCAGCGTTCGCCTACGCTGCTTCAGTTGAACAATCTCCTCTTTGGTCAGGCCTCGCAGGTGTTGATTCAGCTCTCGTACCGTCATGGAGACCAACTCCTGATCACTGAGGGTCAGAGCATTTTCATTGGTCTCCTTCTTGACCTGTAACCAGAAAATGCTTTCAATTTATTGTATTTCTGAAGGGTTTATTAGATGGGTAAGGCTGCTATATGAGGCCCCGATGGCGTGTGTGGCCACGAATGGGAGGAGGTCGGAGTACTTCCGGCTTTACCGAGGGACCAGGCAGGGTTGCCCCCTGTCCCCCTTGTTTGCATTGGCAATCGAGCCGTTGGCGATGGCGTTGAGGGATTCAGGGAGGTGGAGAGGTTTGGTGCGAGGTGGGGAGGAACATAGGGTGTCGTTGTATACCGATGACCTGTTACTGTATGTGGCGGACCCGGTGGGAGGGATGCCGGGGGTGATGGAGCTGCTAGCTGAGTTTGGGACCTTTTCAGGCTATAAACTAAATTTAGGCAAGAGTGAGGTGTTTGTGGTGCACCCTGGAGACCAGGAGGAAGGAATTGGTAGGCTCCCGCTTAGGAGAGCAGGGGAGAGTTTTAGGTACCTGGGGGTGCAGGTGGCCAGGGACTGGGGGACTCTTCACAAGCATAATTTCACCAGGCTTGTGGATCAGATGGAGGAGGAGTTCAAGAGGTGGGACATGCTGCCATTGTCATTGGCGGGGAGGGTGCAGTCCGTCAAAATGACGGTGCTTCCGAGGTTCTTGTTCCTCTTTCAGTGCCTGCCCATCTTCATCCCCAGGGCCTTCTTTAGGAGGGTGACTAGCAGTATTTTGAGCTTTGTGTGGGCACATGGGACTCCGAGTGTGAAGAGGGTTTTCCTGGAGCGAGGGAGGGATAGAGGCGGGCTGGCGCTGCCCAACCTTTTGGGGTACTATTGGGCGGCCAGTGTGTCAATGGTGCGTAAATGGGTGATGGGGGGGGGGGGGGGAAGAATGGAGATGGCGTCATGTAGAGGTACGAGCCTGGGTACCTTGGCAACGGCGCCGTTGCCGCTCTCTCCTAAGAGGTATACCACGAGCCCGGTGGTGGCGGCGTACCTAAGAATCTGGGGACAGTGGAGACGGCATAAGGGGGAAACAGGGGGCTCGATGGAGGCTCCATTGGGTGGAAATCATCGGTTCATCCCGGGGAACACTGATGGGGGATTTAGGGGGTGGCAAAGGGTGGGCATCAGTAAATTGAGGGACCTGTTTATTGGCGGGAGGTTTGCGGGCCTGGGGGAAGTGGAAGATAAATTTGGGCTCCCCCAAGGGAACATGTTCAGATACTTGCAGGTATAGGCGTTTGCTAGGCGACAGGTAGAGGAGTTCCCTTTGCTGTCCTCGCGGGGGACGATGGACAGAGTGCTTTCGGGGGTGTGGGTCGGAGAGGGGAAGGTGTCTGACATCTATAAGGTAATGCAGGAGGTGGAGGAGTCGTCAGTGGAGGAGCTGAAGGCTAAATGGGAGGAGGAACTCGGGGAGCAGATAGAGGACGGGACTTGGGCGGATGCCTTGGAGAGAGTCAACTCTTCCTCTTCATGTGCGAGGCTTAGTCTCATCCAATTTAAGGTGCTGCACCGGGCCCGCATGTCCGGGACTAGGATGAGTAGGTTCTTTGGGGTTGAGGACAGGTGCACCAGATGTTCGGGGAGTCCAGCGAACCACGCCCATATGTTCTGGGCATGCCCGGCACTGGAAGAATTCTGGAAGGGGGTGGCGGGGACAGTGTCGAAGGTGGTTGGATCCAGGGTCAAACCAGGGTGGGGACTCGCGATTTTTGGATTTGCGGTAGAGCCGGGAGTGCAGGAGGCGAAAGAGGCCGGTGTCCTGGCCTTTGCGTCCCTAGTAGCCCGGCGGAGGATCTTGCTGCAGTGGAAGGATGCGAGGCCCCCAAGTGTGGAGACCTGGGCCAATGACATGGCGGGATTTATAAAATTGGAGAGGGTCAAATTTGCCCTGAGAGGATCAATACAAGGGTTCTATAAATGGTGGCAGCCGTTTCTGGACTTCCTGGCTCAAAGATAGGTATCTTGGTCAATAGCAGCAGCAACCCGGGGGGTGTTCCTTATTGTAATTTCTATTTTTTTTCCCTCTACGGTTATGTAACTTAACATTGTGTTAATTTAAGTTGTTGTTAATATGTTGTGTTGTTCATTGAGGAGGGGCGAATGTTTATGATTGTTATCATTATTGTTATTGTTGGTATTTTATTATGGTTCGATGTTGTATAAATTCAAACTTTTTCAATAAAAATTATTTTTAAAATTTTTTAAATTGTATTTCTTTCCCTCAGCCTCTGTGCCTACATCACACACAATCATGCACATTGTGGTTTTTCTACTTGATTCTGAATCACTATCTTTTTTAAAGAAGCTCAACTTCATTCAGAGTTTGCTAAATTTGTACCTCAAACATCCCGATCAACACCATCGGGGCATTGTGACTAGAGTGTAAAACCGTAAGACACACTGGTGCAACTCGCTAAGGCATCTTCGACAGAATCGCCAAAGCCTGTGACCTTTACCATCTGGAGAGATGAGGACAATGGATGTGTGGGAACACCACCATCTGCAAGGTGCTCACTAAGTCACAAACCATTCTGATCTGGAATTATATTGGCCATTCCTTCAATGCCACTGGATCAAAATCCTGGAACTCCCCCACTAGCAGCACTGAGGAAGCACCTTTGTCAGTCTGCAGCAGTTCAAAAAGAGGACCCCCCCCCCACCATCACCTTCTCAAGAACAGCTAGAGGCGGGCAATAAATGCTGCACCTGGTGAGCGTGAAACACGGTTTGGGCCTGCTTCATAAATTGCTGCATCCATGTGGAGCTCTTAAGTAGGGAATTCCATGGGCGGGATTCTCCAATAATGGGGCTACTTCCCCCACGTCAGCGTGAAATGGAGAATGCACCCCTCCCTAGGAGGCTAGGTTGGCACCGGAGTGGTCCCCGCAGCTCCAGCCGGTGCGGAATGGCCACCGTGAGTCTGCGCATGTGCGCTATGACCGGCGTTATTCCGCACAAGCACTGGGGTTCCCTTCTCCGTGCCAGCAGCCCCCGGGCATTATGGCGGAGACCTACAGGGGCCCGGCGCGAAGGAACATAGCCCCCCCCGCCCCGGCGTGGGGTTGGAGAATCCTGGCCCGTGACTTTGACCCAGTGACGATGAAAGAATGGCTGGTGTGTGCCCTTTGTGTGACTTGGAGAGGAACATGGCAGATGGTGGTGTTTCCATGTGTTTGTTGCCATGTCCTGCCAAGGTGGTAGAGGTGCAGGAGATGTTGGAAGAAGCTAGGTGAGTTCCTGCAGTGTATCTTGTAGAATGCTGATGGTATATACTGCAGCAGTGTGGAAAGAGGGGATGTTATCCTCCCTTCAACAATGAGGGGAAGGTTGAAAATCTTAGATGGATTATTTTAAAATGGGATGAACAAAGTGAGTGGGCAAATGTCTTTCTTTTTAACTGTTAAATTGTCAAAAATGTACTGCTCTCCAAGGCAGTGTCCTGAGAAGGAACATAGGTAAACCATTAAAGAGCAGCAAATAAGGCAAATGTGAAAAGAATTCTCACCTTTATTGCTTTGCTTCCTTTGGGATGAGCCGTCATTACCCCGGCAACATTGGAGAGTACAGAGACAGAAAGTACACTGCAAATATAACAAAGTACAAGCCATAAACTATTATTCAAATAGTTTATTACTGAAACAAAATTGGGTTCTTCCTTTCAATCCAAGAAACTGAGCAATGCATCTTTAATCACCGCAATAGTTCATACAGTAGTCATCTCAGTATCACGCTTTACTCACTTCTTTGAGTAGCAATATTGAGAACTTTCTTTCAACAAACAGTCAAGTATTCCCAATGCAATTGTTAATTGATGACTGCACCAGATTCCCCAACATGAAACTGTGTCACATACATACAGCAGGAAGGTCCCAGCTTCAATGGCACTATTGAAGTAACTGATCAGAGTTGGGTCACCAGTGCTTTAATTGGTCTTGGCACTTTGGGCCAGAGCATCATTCAGGACAAAGCAGCTCACTTGATTTGCACTCCATTTACCACCTTAAGTATTCACTCCTGTCCTCTGGTGCCCAATGGCTGCAGTGTGTACCATCTACAAGATGCATGACAATTCACAATGCTTCTACTCCCTGTGTCCTCCGCCACCAAGTAGGATGAGAGCAGCAGAGGCACGGGAACACCATCACTTCCAAGTCACATGCCATCCCTAATTGGGCATGCATTCCTTCATTGCCAATGGGTCAAAATCCCGACACTCACTGCCGAAAAGCATTGTGGGAGCACCGTCACCACAAGGACTGCAGTGGTTCAAGAAAAACGATCATAACCATCTTCTCTGACTACGAGGCTTGTCAGCAAAGTCCAATTCCCATGAACAAATTTTGAAATGAGAATTCATGCTCTTGATTATTACCCATCGAAGTTTGAGATTTTATATAGCTGCTGGCTGAGGAGAGGATAGATGGGGGCTGGGACAGGTAGCCCTTGTGGAACTGAGCCCAGCGTCCACCCTAACAGAAACATCCCTCCATGTTCCTACTCTAGTCCTGACGGACAGTTTCACAGATTATGACACAGTCGTAGGAAAGAGAGGACTTGCATTTATATAGTGCCTTTCACTATCTCCGGACATCCCAAAGTGCTTTACTGTAGTAATGTAGGAAAGAAGGCAGCCAATTTGCACACTGCAGGGTCTCGGAAACAAAAACGTAACAACGATCAGATAGATCATCTTCTTTAGTTGTGTGGATTGAAGGTGATGGACATCAATTCAGTTGAGACGCTGAGTAGTAGTGAACCGATGCTTTAATAGACTAAAAGTGTGCCAACCTGTAGCTCCTCCCGCACTGCAGGACTGCCCCAAATTGATGGGACATATACCTCCTCAGAGGGGCGGAGCCACAGGCGGAGCCAACAGCAGCACCAATAACAAGATTCCAACAGTACAACAGCAACAACCAATAACAGAACAGCAATAACAGTAAGTATATACAACAGTGGAGATAATGATAGTAGTAGAACAATAGTGAACATATATACAACAACCTTACGTAGCCATACGTGGCTCACCCCGTTCACCCCCCCCCTCCCATTAAGAAAAATGTCCAGCAGGGGTGAAGCGGACTCACACGTTCAGTCTCACAGGAGGATGAATTGTTCGCTGCGAACCCCTCAGCTCCGGCTGCGGCGTGGACACTGGCGTCGAGACCTTTGGCTCCGGGAGCACATAGTCCGCACAACAGGGTCCCGGATAGGGTAACGACACAGAGGCAGGGCTAAAGGACCCTGTGGAAGATGTTGGTGAAGGTGTGGGTGGGGAGGTGAGTGGGGAGATGGCTGGGAGGGGCGTAGTGATAATGGGCACGGGGGTACCCACAGGAGCCAGGTCCCGGAGGGAGACTGTGTCCTGTCGTCCATCGTGGTGTGCCACATACGCGTACTGAGGGTTCGCGTGGGGAAACTGAACCCACTCGACCAGGGGATCGGCCTTATGGCTCCTTGCGTGTTTCCATAGGAGGACCGGCCCAGGTTTTGTTAACCAGGCTGGGAGCGAGACCCCGGAGATCGACGTCCTGGGAAAGACAAATGGACGGTTGTGAGGGGTCTCGTTTGTGGCAGTACACAGAAGCGACCGGATGGAGTGGAGCGCCTCAGGGAAGACCTCCTGCCAACGGGAGACTGGGAGGCTTCTAGACCGTAGGGCCAGAAGGACAGGCTTCCAGAACGTAGCATTCCCCCTCTCCACCTGCCCGTCCTCCCGGGGGTTGTAGCTGGTAGTCCTGCTCGAGGCGACGCCCTTACTGAGCAGGTACTGACGCAGCTCATCACTCATAAAAGAGGAGCCCCGATCGCTATGTATATAGGCGGGGAAACCAAACGGGGAGAAAATGCCGCGCAGGGCCTTGATGACGGTGGCAGAGGACATATCAGGACAAGGGATTGCAAACAGGAAACAGAAGTACTCATCAACAACGTTGAGAAAGTACACATTATGGTCAGTGGAGGGGAGTGGCCCTTTGAAGTCCATGCTGAGGCATTCAAAAGGGCGGGGGCCCTTCACCAGGTGAGCCTTGTCCGTCCGATAGAAGTGCGGCTTGCACTCTGCACAGATTTGGCAATCCCTGGTCACAGCCCTGACACCCTCAGTGGAGTAGGGCAGGTTGCGGGCCTTGACGAAGTGAAGAAGCCGGGTGACCCACGGGTGACAGAGGTCATTGTGGAAGACCCATAACTGGTCTTTTTGCGCGCTGGTGCATATGCCGTGGGACAGGGCATCTGGGAGCTCATTGAGCTTCCCAGGGCAATACAAGATGTCGTAGTTATAGGTGGAGAGCTCGATTCTCCACCGTAAAATCTTGTCGTTCTTAATCTTGCCCTGCTGTGTGTTATTAAACATGAAGGCAACTGACCGTTGGCTTGTGAGGAGAGTGAATCTCCTGCCGGCCAGGAAATGCCTCCAGTGTCACACAGCCTCCAATGGCTTGTGCTGCCTCCTCGACGGAGGAGTGTCGAATCTCGGAGGCATGGAGGGTACGGGGGAAAAAGGCGACAGGCCTTCCTGCCTGGTTGAGGGTAGCGGCCAGGACAAAGTCAGATGCATCGCTCTCCACCTGGAACGGAAGGGATTCATCCGCAGCGTACATTGTGGCCCTGGCAATGTCGGCTCTGATGCGGTTGAAAGCCAAGCGGGCCTCAGCCGTCAGGGGAAAAATGGTGGACTTAATGAGTGGGCGGGCCTTGTCCGCGTAGTTGGGGACCCACTGGGCATAATACAAGAAAAACCCCAGGCATTGTTTCGGGGCCTTGGGGGAGCTGGAGAAGGGGGCACATGCGGTCGGGGTTGGGCCCGAGGACACCGTTTTCCACGACATAGCCGAGGATGACTAGCTGGGTTGTGCAGAAAACGCATTTCTCCTTATTGTAGGTTAAATTAAGGAGTCGGGCGGTGCGGAGGAATTTGTCTAGGTTCGCGTCATGGTCCTGAAGGTCATGGCCGCAGACAGTGACATTATCCAAGTACGGGAACGTGGCCCGCAGCCCGTACTGGTCCACCATTTGGTCCATTTTACATTGGAAGACGAAACCCCATTGGTGACGCCAAAGGGGACCCGGAGGAAATAGAAGAGGCGGCCATCTGCCTCGAAGACAGTGTACTGGCGGTCTTCCGGCCGGATAGGAAGCTGGTCTTCAAATTTACCATAAAGACTCGATACTGCGCAATCTGATTGACCAGGTCAGATATGCGCGGGAGGGGGTACGCATCGAGCTGCGTGTACCGGTTGATCGTCTGACTGTAGTCGACTACCATCCGGTTCTTCTCCCCGGTCCTGACGACCACCACTTGCACTCTCCCAGGGGCTGTAATTAGCCTCGATGATCCCTTCCTCCAGGAGCCGCTGAGCCTCTGACCTGATGAAGGCCCTGTCCTGAGCACTGTACCATCTGCTCCGGGTGGCAACGGGCTTACAGTCTGGGGTGAGGTTCGCGAAGAGCGAGGGAGGGGTGACCTTCAGGGTCGCAAGGCTGTAGATTGTGAGAGGGGGCAGGGGTCCCCCGAATTTTAGAGTTAGGCTTCTGAGGTTGCACTGGAAATCTAAACCGAGCAGGAGGGGAGCGCAGAGATGAGGAAGGACGTTGAGAAAGTTAGTGTACTCCACGCCTTGAATTCACAGGTTTGCGACGCAAAACCCCCGAATCTGCACGGAGTGCGAACTGGAGGCGAGGGATATAGTCTGCCATCATAGTATTTCACAGATGGTAAGGCCAGGACTGGTCGAGCTGGACCGAGCTGAGGTAATGCGGAAGACTATCTCTGGCAGCAGCTGGATCACAACATGGCGGCATCAACGATATCATAGAATCTACAGTGCAGAAGGAGGCCATTCGGCCAATCGAGTCTGCACCGGCTCTTGGAACGAGCACCCTACCCAAGGTCAACAACTCCACCCTATCCCTATAACCCAGAAACCCCACCTAACACTAAGGGCAATTTATCATGGCCAATCCACCTAACCTGCGCATCTTTGGACTGTGGGAGGAAACTGGAGCACCCGGAGGAAACCCATGCAGACACAGGGAGGATGTGCAGACTCCATACTGACAGTGACCCAAGCCGGAATTGAACCTGGGACCCTGTAGCTGTGAAGCGATTGTGCTATCCACAATGCTACTGTGCTGCCCTATCGGCCAAGATGGCGGCCCCCACAGGTCGCACGCGGCAGATGACGCGTCGGAAGGGGGCGGTCCCGGCAGGCACGATGCCACGTTGCGAGGTCTGTGAGCCTCAGGCTGGCCCTGACAGGCTTTTGATTTTGGAGCTTCAGAGCGGCTCAGACATAATTTCGCAAAATAACCTTTCTTGCCGCAGCGCTGCCGGGGATGCTGGCCCTGCCCGCAGAAGATTCCAACAGTACAACAGCAACAACCAATAACAGAACAGCAATAACACTAAGTATATACAACAGTGGAGATAATGATAGTAATAGAACAGTAGAACAATAGTGAACATATATACAACAGCCTTACGTAGTGTTGCTCTGTTTATCTGGTTCTAAATATAGCGGTCAATATGGTCGCCTTCCTTAATCCTGATTATGTTTGCTCCAGAGTCGCCAGATATCTTTCGATACCGCCACAAGGTTCAAACCCGAATATTGATCAAAGAGCCAATACACCAGTTAGTTAGTTCAAAGTCAATACTATTTATTTACAAGCACAGTAATATCTACTCATGCACAAAATACCATAAACTAAACTATCTCTAACGCTAACGCCTTTACTTAACTTCGGGTGCCCACTCAGTCAGAGGAACAATGGCCGTTGTTTGGATCTGAGGCTGTTGGGCGCGAAGGTGTAACAGGAGAACAGCTAAGGTCGTCCGTCTGATAGCGAGCGTTGACCTTGGACTTACTTGCTTCTGGTGCAGCTGGTGGACGGGTCTCTCCGCTTCGAGAGCCGAGTCCAAAAGAGCGATTCTCTCTCGGGGGCTTCTTATACCCAAAGGGAGCTTCGTGCGCTTTTGGGCGGGCCTTGAACTTGGCCCCAATTAATTGGACCGCATCTGGATCACTGGTATTGATCTCGACCAATAAAGGGGTGGGTGCCCTGATGGCTGGGCGTGTCTTTGGTGGCCTACTTGAATGTTATTCCTTTGTTCCCGGAGATGGGCCATCAATATGCTAATTGACCTACAGTTTCAGTCTCGTCTGGGAGTTGCCTTCTCAATACGCATCCAGGCTTTGTGCCTGCCTGCTTTCTTAGCATTGTCCATGTTTCCCTATAGTCTTTGCAAACATCCATTTTGTATTCTGGAAGTGGTCATCCCAGATGGCTACAGGAGACATACGTGGCTCACCACAGAAGGGTAAATAACACTCAGGACATCAAGGAGAACTTCTTTGTTCATTTTTGAAAGAAATGTCATGGATTTGTGTCCACTTGAGAAGGCAGATGTGGCCTACATCTCATCCGAAAGACAGCATCTCTGACAGTGCAGCACTTCTTCAGTATTGCACTGGGAGTGTCGGCCTAGATTTTCTCTTCAAGTTTCCGGAATGGGACCTAAGAGCCCTTAATTGTTTACTTTTCCCTCATCCTTGGGTGAAATGCATGACTCTCACTGTACAATTCCTGCAGGTACCCAGATCCAATCACTTCCAAAAAAAGTCCCACCCAAGACCTGGCACCCTGATGCTCCCTTTTGGGGACTGTCCCCCACCTCCAAAAGGATTTGTCACCCTTTGCAAGAAATCAATGCTGAATTAACGCACACCACCATATTCCTGACCTGCTTAACAACCCAAAATGCCTCTGCTACATAGAGACTGAGGAGCATGAAAACATATATCTGCCCTCAAAATATATCACTTATTAAAAACATTGCACAGAACTAGCACCTACCTGCTGGCTGTAGGAAAAGGTGGCAGGTGAGCTTTTGCTGTTTTTTTTCTGTCGCAAAGTGCTCAAATTCAAACCATGAAAACC
Source organism: Scyliorhinus canicula (assembly GCF_902713615.1). Classification (NCBI taxonomy): domain Eukaryota; kingdom Metazoa; phylum Chordata; class Chondrichthyes; order Carcharhiniformes; family Scyliorhinidae; genus Scyliorhinus; species Scyliorhinus canicula. The sequence continues at coordinate 48,678,944 of NC_052160.1, read as the reverse complement.
TTGTAGGGCGACAGTTAGCTTAAAAAAAAATCAGTAAAGACAGAACGGAGAGAGATTTAGAAAGAGCCCCACCCATCCCCCACTCTCCCTCCCCGCACAACCCCCACACTCCCCAAGAAAGAGTGTAAAGAATGAAGCTGTAAATAAATGATAAAAGCATTTAAACTGGAGGCAGTGGTTGAGTGGTTGTTGGTGTTATAAGTGAGACCGGTTGGAACGAAGCCCCCAACTTTTTTTACATACAAACGTTGCAGCAATCGACCACATCCTGGAGATCATGATTGTGCACCCACTATCAAACATTTCCACATAGACTGTAAACACGCTTTCCAACCTGTGGCCATATGTGTCCTTGTTACTTGACACCATTGGCTATGGAGGCATCGCTGAGGCAAACTGTCAACTCCCCTCCTTCCCTGCATCCCTCAACTCGCACGTACGGTCGCACATTGAGAATTCTACAAACTCTGAATATATCATGAAGCCTTGACCGATTCTGAACCAGCATACAGTCATTGTCAAATACTCCCTCTCAGCTTGACACCTCTGCGTTGGGGGCAAGTTTCGGGGCTCAAGCGCAGACCGGCTGATCAGGAAGATCCATTGTTTTCGAAAGCCACCTTTAATAAAGCACCTTTAATGGAGTAAAAAGGCACATCACAGAGGTGCTATCAAATAAAATTTGGCAATTAACCACGTTGAGGGCAAATTACAAAATGCCTGGTTAAAAAGCCCTCTACTTTTTAATTACCATACTTCTCGTGCCCAAGTGTAAATGGATAATTGAGGACTTAAACTTACCTATCACTAAGCCCTGGGGGACACCAGCAGACTCATGACGGGTAAGGATGCTGGATTCTGAGTGAGAGGGTTGTGGATTCAAGCCTCAATCCAGGAACTTCTGCTCAAAATCTAAGCTGACATTTCAGGTCAGTCATGAGAGAGTGCTGCACCGTCAGAGGTGCTGTTTTTCAGCTGAAATGTGAAATCGGGTCCCTGTCTGCCCCACTCGGGTAGATGTAAAAAAATCCCACTGGCTGCTGTAACTATTACCACGGCAAATACACAACTGTACAGTGCTTTGGCCGCTCCTCAAGTTCTGAATGTTGTTTTATAAATGCAAGGTTTTCCTTCAATTTCAACCATAGAAATTCCAAATCCACTTTACCAGAACCAACAAACCTCCAATCTGTTTGTGCCTGTGCTGCTACATTTACTCTTTCGCCTGCATTTTTCAGCGGTTCTCCTGTGAGCTACTTTCTGAAGAGCCATGTAAACTTGCCTCTAATGTAATCTCTTTACCTGAACAACAAATCACTTCTTCAAACAACAAATTCATCAAATGGAACGTGTTTTTCCGCAAACTTGAATTGGCCATCTCATTGCCCCTTATCCTGCTAAGTGCTCGTCTGATCTTGGATTCTGGATTCTAAGAGTTTACCCACGATGAAGGTTAGACTAACTGGTTTCCACTAACCCAGTTTGCACCCCTCTCCTTCCCTTGATAAGAGGGGCATGCCTGGGGAATCCAGAGCTAGTGGGTATAACCATAAAATTGGAGATTGGCCGGTGGCACAGTGGTTAGCACTGCTGCCTCACTGCACCAAGGACCCAGCTTCGATTCCGGCCCCAGGATCTCCACACTGTCCGTGTTTGCACATTCTCCCTGTGTCTGTGTGGGTCTCACTCCCCCATAACCCAAAGATGTGCCCGGTAGGTGGATTGGCCACGCTAAATTGCCCCTTTTAAAAAATGTATTATATTTTCAAAAATTGGAGATCAGCATTTCATAGATTACCATAGAATTTACAGTGCAGAAGGAGGCCATTCGGCCCATCGAGTCTGCACCAGCTCTTGGAAAGAGTACCCTATCCAAGGTCAACACCTCCACCCCCTCCCCATAACCCCACCCAACACTAAGGGCAATTTTGTACACTAAGGGCAATTTACATCTTTGGACTGTGGGAGGAAACCGGAGCACCCGGAGGAAACCCACGCACACACGGACAGAACGTGCAGACTCCGCACAGACAGTGACCCAAGCCGGAATCGAACCTGGGACCCTGGAGCTGTGAAGCAATTGTGCTAACCCCAATGCTACCGTGCTGCCGGGTGAAATCCGGAAACACTTTTTCCCATAGAAAATAGAGGAAATCCTAAATTTTATTAGAAAAAAACTGATGCTGAGTATCAATTGAACGTATCAAAATGAGATTAATAGGTTTTTGTAACATGGTTATCGTGGGGGGGATAGATTAAGTTAAGGTACAGATCAGCCATGCTTTAATTGACGAGCAGAATAGGTGTGAGGGGCTGAATGAACTCCTCTTGTTCCCACATTATCTGAGCAGCAATATTACATGTCATTTCCCCCAGTTCTCCTTCCTTTGATTTGCATATTTGACAAGGATGGAAAAATCTGTGATCAGAGCTAGTTTGAGTTAAGAAAATTAAAGTTTCAAGTTTCTCATTAAAAATAATAATTTGATTCAAAGGCAAGATCTAATTTCTCACTGTGGAAACAAATGCTCCTTTATCACAGACCTCTATAGTTAAAGAATGTTACAACGGTCCAGCTGAATTCCCACAGGGAGTCACCATTGACCAGAAACTGAACTGGACTAGCACTATTCTGATTATCCAAAGCCAGTCTGGCATAACAAGGCACAAGACAGAAGTGATGTGGAGATGCCGGCGTTGAACTAGGGTGAGCACAGTAAGAAGTCTTACAACACCAGGTTAAAGTCCAATAGGTAAAAGCTGTTGGACTTTAACCTGGTGCTGTAAGACTTCTTACCAAGACACAAGTGTAATAGAATACTTTCCACTTGCCTGGATGAGTGCAGATCCAACAACACTCAAGAAGCTCCACACTGTCCAGGACAAAGCAGCCCACTTGATTGGCACCCTATCCACTAAACATTCACTCCCACCACTGCCAATGCACAGTGGCAGCCGTGTGTACCATCTGTAAGATGCACTGCAGTAACTCACTAAAGTTCCTTGACAGCACCCTCCAAACCTATGACCACCTCCCATCTAAAAGGACAAGGGCAGGAGCCACATCGAAATATCACCAGCTGGAAGTTCCCCTCCAAGTCATTAATCATCCTGACTTGGAAATATATCGTTGTTGCTGGGTCAAATTCTTGGAATTCTCTCCCTAACAGCACAGTGGGTGTACCGACACCACATGGACTGTGGCAAACGCAGCTCACCACCACCTTCTTGAGGGTAATTAGCGATGGGCAATAAATGCAGGCATGGCCAGCGAAGCCCGCATCCCCTGAAAACATTTATAAAAACACAACAGATTGGAAAGGGTCAGGCAGGGTTAGGATCTGCCAGACTATAAAGACCCTCGTCAAACAACCACCATATAAGCTGCCTGCGCTTCCACTTTCAATCATACAGAAATGATTGGTGTTCAGATGAGATGTACCCGTGAGAATGTACCTCACCCAGATGTCAAGTCCAGCATTACTTCACATATCTGGTCAGAAGTGAAACCACAAGTTAGTCAGAGGCTTATTCTTACTAAAATGTAACTGAAATTTCACTTTGCAAGAGCTGAAAGGTTCAGCAGCAAGTTGACAGAATTGAGACAAACCTGCTGTACAGAGGGAAAAACAAGTGTTGATTGAGAGGAAGGAACCTTGGCCAGGTCATCAAGAGAACTCCAAATCTCCAAACACCGAGCTGAATCAAGAGAACATGCACCAGTAGCTTCCTCATTGGAATCAGTCTAGTCTACATTAGAGTGGAATTTGAACCCAAAACATTCGAAGGCAAGGATATCACCGACTGAGCCAGGGGGATACAGGGTTGCTGACAAGATTGCTGAGATCCATTAGACCACCATTTTCTTCCAACTGCCACTTACCTGCAAGCTTACATGGGATTTCAGCCAAAGGAAATAACCTGTGCCGCATTACCCTTCACTCCCGCATTGGGTCTGAGCTGTTTGCGTTCAAGCCATGAGCTGCAGATGCCTGGGTACCTCTAATGCTGACTCATCTGCACTGACACAGAGATTTGGACTAGATACTCTTAATTATTTGGGCTTGCATTGCAGCTCAGAAATATTTGGCCAGTTACTCTATGCTGGTGTTTGGGCTCCACTGGCGCTTCCTCCAACCCTACTGCATACCTATCTACATACCTTCTATTTTGCTGTCTCCACTTGTCTTTATCCAGTTTCTCCATAAAGGCAGCTGTGCTGATCTACTACAAGGTAAATGATTTTTGAAATGCTTGCCAGATATGAAATGGGAGTCGTGATCTGCATAGAGTTGCATGGAGAAGAAAAGGAAACCAGCAAAACCACACTCGCATCTGGGTCCAGTCTGTGCAAGCAGCTTGTTCACCTGCAGTTTGAAGCAATGCATTTAAACCATGACAATGACTCCCTTTAAATGGATAATGCTTCTTTGTTCATGCAGGGACCCTGCCTGCCAGGCGGGGCTGGGGCCCCTGGACTTCCCCTCCTCCTGTAACTGCTCTCATTGTGTTTATCCCTCCGTTCTCCATCCCAAACAGGGGAGGTGGCGTGAGGGAATCCAATGTGGCCAAGGTCTATGACCATGGGAACCTCAATTGTTACCTTGTGCCGTGATTGACAGGGCATTGGGGGCGCAACCTGATCCTCAATGCTGTGCAATACACAATTAAGTAATTAAATGCAAACAAGAGACTGCTTCAGAAAGTTAACCTACTCTCAGCTCGGAACCGAAAATACTAATGGAATACAAAAGCTTACTGCTGATTTCAAGTGACACAAACGGGTGCTAAAACAAGTTCAGAGCTGGTGTCAGGATGCAATCGCATAAAGAGTCCTGTTAGAGGGTCAATGGGAGAAAAATCTCTCCAATGGGGCAGGGACCTAGGTTTCAAAGTAAGAATGAGCCCAGTGGTGGGTTTTAGGACAAATGGCTAAAAGCTTGATCAAAGAGGTTGATTGTGAGGAGTGCACTAAAAGTCAAAAGGTTTAGGGTGGGGGTGTGGGGCCAGTGGTGGGTCAAAGGAAACAAAGGATGCACAAGGGCCATAATGTGAGGACAGCAGAGTTCTCGGAGGGTTGTGGGGCTGGAAGTGGTTCCAGAAATAGGGAGGGGTGAAGCCACAGAGGGAGTTGAATCTGAGGATGAGAATTTTAAAATGAAGGTGTTGCTGGACTGGCGGCCAATGTAAGTCAGTGAGCACAGGAATGATAAAACGGAGCTTGAAATCAAACAAAAGTGCCTCATTCCATAGCAATCTGAGCATTCCACATGAACATACAAACACAGGCACGCCTACACATGAACCCCCTTCATAGCAGAATCATGAATCATCCTGTGCAGCAGGCTCCAGAGAACTGAACATGCTGCTTATTCTGGGCACATTGTGGCTGCTGGCTTCTCTCTCTCCAAAGATGTACTTCAAACAAGGCAGATTTGCTCTGCATGTGCTAGCTTCTGGTGACGTACAGGCGGAACACTTTCTTGTAAACCTACACCTCAACTCCCTCTTTGTGTTTAACTATGTCTCACTACTAGGTCCCTTACTGTTTGTGGTATATATCAATGATTTGGGCTTGCATGTCGGGGGTATGATTAAGAAGCTGGCAGATGATAGAAAATTGGCCATGTGGCTTTTAGTGAAGAAGAGACTGAATGCTGGTTTAGCACACTGGGCTAAATCGCTGGCTTTTAAAGCAGACCAAGGCAGGCCAGCAACACGGTTCAATTCCCGTACCAGCCTCCCCGAACAGGCGCCGGAAGATGGCGACTAGGAGCTTTTCACAGTAACTTCATTGAAGCCTACTCGTGACAATAAGCGATTTTCATTTCATTTTCATTTCATTTTATTCATGTTCTGTTCAGGTGGATAAAAATTGGTAAATGGAGTTCAATCCTGAGAAATGTGAGGTAATTAATTTTCAAAGACAAACAAGGCAAGTGAATATACAATAACTTATCGGGCACGGAGAAGTGTAGAGGAACAGAGGGAGCGAGCAGTACATGGCTGCAGATTCCTTAAGATGGCAGGACAGGTGGCTAAGAAGGTAAGAACCATTCTTCATTAACTGATGTCCAGAATATAAGCGCAAGGAGGTTATCTAAGAACGGTATAAAACACTAGTTAGAATATAGCATAAAGTCATCATAGTCCCAGATGACCATAGGCTGCTTTCCCCTGTTTGACCTGAGGATCACCATGTCTCAAGCAAGGGGCAAGGTTGAGAAAGCGGGGCCTTTATGAATAATCTCAGCTGGCATGGGAATTGTGCTACTGTCCTTGCTCTGCATCATAAACCAGCTGTCTAGGCCAAGTGAGTTAAACCGGCCCTAGAGTTCTGGTCGCTGCAATAAGGAAGGATGCGATCACACTTCAGAAGGCACAGAGGAGATTTCTGAGGGTACTGCCAGGACTGGAGAATTTTAGCTCCGAGGAAAGTTTGGGTAGGCTGGCATTTTCTTTGGAACAGAGATGGTTGAGGGGAGATGTAATTGAGGTGTTTCATGCAGATAGGGTGGGTAGGAGGGACCCATGGCCTTGAGCAGAGACGTCAATGATTTAAAGTAATTGGTAGAAGTATTAAAGAGGGATTGAATAATTCTTCACCCAAAGAGGGGTGGGAGTCTGGAGCTCAGTGTCTGAAATGGTGGGAGAGGCAGAAACCCTGGCCACATTTAAAATTTACTCGGGTATATTAAAAAAAGACTTGCATTTACATGGCACCTTTCACAACCTCAAGACGTCCCAAAATGTTTTGCATCTAATGAAGTACTTATGAACTGTAATCACTGAGTAATGCTGGAATTTGTGCACAGCAAGCTCCCACAAATGCGATAATCTACAGAGCTATGGACCCAGGAATTGCTAGGAATTGGGCTGGAATACAAATTTCCAGGCAGCACAGACATGATCGAACTAATTGCCTTTTTTTTTTCCATGCTTCTGATTGAAGTCTGGTGGTACAACCAAATTCCCATCATGCTGGATGCTAGAAAGTCCCTAATATTTGAACTAAGTCAGTAGCTTTTATTGTAGAAATGAAAGAGCTCCTCTGATGGCTCAGTTGCCTAATACATGCCTTGTGCAGAAGCAACCCCAACAGTTAATTTCAGCTGGATCTCAGTGGGACGCATTCTTGCCAGAGCTAGAAAATAATGACTTCAGGGGCCGCACGGTGGCGCAGTGGTTAGCACTGCTGCCTCACAGCACTGAGGAGCCGGGTTCGATCCCAGCCCCAGGTCACTGTCCATGTGGAGTTTGCACATTCTCCCTGTTTGCGTGGGTCTCACCCCCACATCCCAAAAAGATGTGTGTGGGTAGGTGGATTGGCCATGCTAAATTGCCCCTTAATTGGAAAAAAAATTGGGTACTCTAACCTCATACTAAAAAACAGAAAATAATGGCTTCAACTTCCACCTGCTTGGACCTGAGCACAGTCCAGTGCAGTACTGAGGAACTGCTACAATGTTAGCTTTCACATAAGGAGTTAAGCCGGGGACCCTTCTGTCCTCTCGGACAGATGTAAACGATGCCACAGCAGTATTCAAAGCGTCATGGAGATCTCCCCAGTGTTACGGCCAATTTCCGCAGCACGTCTGAAAGTGAATGAAGGATAACGAACCATTTTTTAAAAGTGTGGTCACTGTTATATTGTAGGAAATTAGCAGCAAATCTTTGCAAAGCAAGGTGCCATAAACAGCAAAGCAAGGCGCCATAAACAGCAATGCAATGTTCCTGAGGGTGTAAGAGTCCTTCCTGTTTATTTTCTTATTTTGCCTTTGTTTTTATTTTGCCATTATCATTTTTGATCCATGGGTGATTAATGGACATGTATCTTTAAGTCAAGTAGTAGAGAGAATGAGGAATTCAGAAGTTCCAGGAGAGAACACTCTGCTAGGTAGAACTGGAGCTTCAGACTTTTCGGCACAAGAGAGAGGGATGGGGTTGGACACGGTTTGATTGATTGGCTGGGTGGCAATGAATTGGCCCAAAGGGCCATACTCTTCCCGGTAGCAGGTGGTGATTGGATCCTGTTCCAGTGGAATGATTTCCGAGTCCCAAGGGGCTCAGTTTGACTCCTCAAGGCACAGGGACAAGGACTCTCTCTCGTTCTCCTCTGTGTTTTCTCCAGAAAGGTTGAGAGTGCTCTATTTTTGAAGCTGCAGAAAACCTGAATGAATGAATCTATGGGAAAACCATTACAGGCTGCAAACAAAGACCAGGGCCTCCTCTCTCTCTCTCTCCAGAAAGGCTGTGAGAGCTGTATCTGAAACTACAGAGGCTTGGATTAATCTACAGGAAAGCCTCAGACTGAAAGTAGAGTTTGAAGAGGAGTAAGGTGCTGGAAACAACCATCTGAAACAACAACTTTTTTTCCCTTTTACTTATGATTTCCCCCCTTTCTTCCCCTCTGTGTTTGTCTGCCTTTGGTGCGTAGAGGGTGGGGGCACAAATTAAAGCAGGGAATTAGGAATTAGCAGTGGTATTTGCTGCATATTTCATTACAGCTCCTGTTCTTAATAAAAAGTAATTAGTTTACATTTACTATAATTATAATTATTGGCAGCCAAAGGCCAAAGATTTTGGGTATTTTTCAAAGAATTGACTTGTGTTGTGACCCTGGGTCAAGTGGGGGTGGGAAATGACTGCACACTAGCCCAGGGTGTTGTAACAAGGTTAAATATTGGCAATGTTTTCATTAGGATTTCAGGAAGTGTATTGGTCCAATCTTTGTTCACTTATGGTGCTTCCAAACTACAAAAAGTCCCCAAAGTTCAAAGATTCTGATACATTGGAACGTTTACAGTGGAGAAAATGTCCCTAGTCTTAGGCATTCCATTACTAAAGAGATGAGGACAAGGACAGTTCACACAAGAGAACTTCAATCTAATCCTTATCAAATGTTGATATTCACTTCCAAAGCAGCTTTAGCATAGAAAACATCCCAAGATATAAAGGGGAGGGGAATGCAAAAGGGATAAAGGGACATACATGGTGGATGAGATGACCAAACATTTGGTTAGAAAGTTGAGTTTCAAGAAAGTTTTCAGAGAGGCAGATGCAGTTCCAGAGATTAAGGCGAAGGCAGCAAAAGACTGGTTCATCAATGACGGGGTGAAGGGAGGGGTGGTAATACCGAGCATGTCACACACTGTTGGAGGACTGAATATTTCAGCAGCCAATAAAGAGATTGACTCAGAAGTGAAATGGTGAGATTCTGAAGGGATTTGAAGACATGGCAGAGGATTATAAAGGGTCTGGGGAACATGGAGCTGACGCTGATCAGGGCAATGGATGTTGAGAGAATAGGGCTTAGTGCAGGACAGGAAATTAATTTGGACAATTTGGTAGGATGGAAAACATTAAGCAAAGTGTTAACAAGCCCAAGTACTATGAGAAACAGAGTTAACGTTCCAGGTTTATAACCTTTCATCAGAACTGCTCTCCACGAATGCTGCCTGATCTGCTGAGAATTTCCATTTTGAGTATTTTTTGTTCTAATTTCACATTTAAATATTTGCAGTAACTTGTTTTTGTGTGGGGACTAAGACACCACACTGTATATTTTTATTAAATATATAGATATCCTAGAGGCCAATTCTAAAATTTTAATAACGAGACAAAGAGCTTTTAAAATGGCTGAAGTGGAGCGGCATGGTGGCGCAGTGGTTAGCACTGCTGCCTTACGGCGCCAAGGACCCAGATTCGATCCCGGCTCCAGGTCACTGTCTGTGTGGAGTTTGCACAATCTCTCCGTGTCTGCGTGGGTCTCACCCCCTCAACCCAAAGATGTGCAATGTAGGTGGATTGGCCACGCTAAATTGTCCCTTAATTGGAAAAACATTATTGGGTACTCTAAATTTTTTTTTTTAAATGGCTGAAGTTATGTCTGTCTGTGACCCTCAAACAAAATGAGCTACCTATCGTGACCAGGGAAACTCCCACCTCGTTATCTCTGAAGGGACACTACCGACCCCCTGGTGGGCTGCACAGACCAAATTCAAAGAGAAATGTGCAAATGCCATCTGCATTTCATAACCCAGGTTGGCCAACCGGAGTCTACTTGTATGCAAGGACAAAGGGCCCTGCAACCTTCACTTCAATCCTTAATGGTTGAAATATTTAGCAATGCGGAGGACATCGTCAAGGGATACACATCCCTCGTCAAACCCAGGGTGCAGACGTGGGGGTCATGTTACCTGGACCTCTAATTTGTGAACAAGTAATATTGCCTTGTGGAACTACAAGCTCAGTCTGCTTTTCACCATCCTTCACTCAGCCTCACAGAAAAGGAGCTCTGGCCCATGTTTGGACACCTGTCCCTCATTTACATGCCATTACTGAAAGTTCTGTACAATCACCTACAAGACTGATTCATCTCAGCATACTATCTCATGATGTCATCACCACCGGAAAAGTGAATTATCCAGCATTGGTTTTCAACCCAGTGTCCACCGTGAAGGAATACCTGACTGGATTTTGATTCTAGACTCTGGACCCACATAAACCACTAGTTCTCTTTTCTCTGCTTTGTAAATCTTTCTTTCTCTATCCCTCTTTTACTGTATGACTGCAAAGGGGGCAATGTTGCAACCCTCCTTCTGCATTTTGAGTTGTTCAAATAAACTAACCTTTGTGGGGCTATTAATAGAAAATTGAATCGCACCAAAACCGAGGGGTTGGGAAATATGCCACTGTTTATAAAGAGGGAAACCAATCAAAACGACCTTTCTGTTTACAGATGGGTGGTGAGAGATGAAAAAAATGCTGTTTAAATTAACCCCTCCTGTCTGTAATACTTTTTTAATATAAGGACAAGGGGAAGTGTTGACGCCGTCAGAAACGGCGTCGCGTTTCCCGTCAGCGTCATCATGGCCTCAGGATCAGCAATTCTGGTCCCCACTGGAGCGACCCTCGCCATTCCAGCTGCTGATCTCGGCGTCAACTGGGCACCGCGGGATCCGCGCATGCGCACTGGCACCAACGTGCAAATGCGCAATGACTCCCTTCTCCGCACCGGCCAAGACGCAACATGACATAGGGCTACAGGAGTCGGCACGTAAGAAAGGAGGCCCCCAGCACGAGAGGCCGGCCCGCCAATCGGTGAGCACCGATCGTGGGCCAGGCAACAGAGGCCCCCCCCCCGGGGTTAGACCCCCACCCCCACCACAGGCCACCCCTGGACCCTTCCACGCCGAGTTCCGGCCAGCTGAGAGCAGGTTAGAATGGCACCGGTGGGACTCGGGTTTTTTTTGCTACCCGGGCCAAGAATCGGCGGGGGGCCCACCGGTGGTGCGCCGACCAAGCCGGCGCCAATTGCGCCGATTCTCCGCTTGGGAAATCACGTCGGGGCGCGATTCTCCTGCCCGGCCCCAGGGTGAGAGAATCCCGCCCAAGCTGTGGTGAGGTCATGGAGAGAATTGCAGACAGTGGACTGCTCCTGCCAGAGTTTGTCCCACCAAATTGCAACAGATTATTGGGAAGGCAGATAATGGAAATTTTCAAAAGGGGATGCTCCCCCATGCAGAAAAATGTTCTAACATCTAACTATTTAATAATCCCATGGTTTCTGCTTTCCCTAGGCAACCCATTGCATATCTTATCATTCATTGTGTGAGGAGCTTTCTTGAATAATTTGACACTTGGATCAGTTACATGCAGTTAACTGATGTGTGCCAAGTGGTGCAATTGGAGGTGATAAAGTAAGAGCCATGCACAGTATTGAACTGTATTGGCACAGAGAAATATTTCCTATTAAGTCATGAACTAAGCTAAGGATCAACACTCAACTTTTAAAATAATAAAATAATGTAATAATGTTATCCATTCACCTTTCATCAAATTACATAAAGCTTACATCACAGAAACAGGCCATTCAGCCCTATGTCTATGCTAGTGTTATTGCTCCACACAAGCCATTTTCATCTTCATCCCCCCCCCCCCCCCCCCCCCCCCCGTCAGCAGAACCTTCCATTCCCTCATGCACTTAGCCAGCTTCCCCTTCAAGGTGTCCATGTGATACGCTTCAACCATCCATGTGGTCACAAGCTCCACATCCTCTTACTCCCCTCTCTGTACCCCCCCCCCCCCCCCACCCCCCCCCCCCCCCCCCTCCCGTTTGAACTTGTACTGTCTTTCAGAAGAACAACTCCGGGTATAAATTGACAGACAAAAAAAAAGAAAATAAAGAGTGGTTGAACTACGATCCCAGTCGTTACACAAGGTCCATAATCTAGAGATACTAACATTTTTTACTTCTTACTGGCAAAAAGATGCGGCCACAGGGCAGCACGGTGGCGCAGTGGGTTAGCACTGCAGCCTCACAACGCCCAGGTCCCAGGTTCAATCCCGGCTGTGGGTCACTGTCCGTGTGGAGTTTGCACCTTTTCCCCGTGTTTGTGTGGGTTTCGCCCCCACAACCCAAAAATGTGCAAGATAGGTGGATTGGCCACGCTAAATTGCCCCTTAATTGGAAAAAATGAATTGCGTACTCTAAAATTAGAAAAAAAGATACGGCCACATGTCCTCGAATGTGTAAAATGCTAAGAGGCTAACAGTTTCCATTAAAACAGCTCTCCCATTTCATACATTTTGAAAAAAGATACACTGAAATCCTTCTGACAGATTTGCAATACTGTTGCAATTAAGACAGCAAACCACATAATTCATCAACCCACACACCCACAGTCTTCTCCTGAAGTGGCATAGCTGAGAAATGAGTCACTTGTGTTTACAATCTAATAACTGTACAAAGTCAGCAGAAGTCTTACTGTTGACACAGAATGTAGATTTGAATATATGTTATATGCATATGCACACGAGGTTACGCATTGTCTCTAGACCCATATACAATACAGCAGGAACACTTTTACATTTTATCAGCTACATTGATAGAATTTAGACAGTAGAAAGTTCCAGAGCACAGTGATGAGTCACCGTGTTTACCAAGGATTCTGCTCACTCAGATACTGTAAGCATGTTGGGCTGGAACGAGACCACAAATATCTATCCCCAATAGCAGAGAACGAAATATCAAAAGCTTACCATACACCTGTACAGTGCATGTCACACAAGACTTTATTATGAAACTCATCACCTTTGTCAGCTGCAAACTGCAGAGCAATGAGTTCGACAAATAAAATATAAATCCATTAATCTAAAACTCTCAGATTATGGCCTGGGTGAGTTGAGGATCTGGAACTTGCTTCCTTCCAGATCTCGGATGTGATTGGTTCCTGCAACGTGACTGACACATGAATGGCACAAATCAATCCGAAAGCCAGGACTTATTCTACATTCTCTGCTTCAAGGATATAGGTTTTATGCAGAAGGAACAGATTTGACATAATTGGCAAAAGAACCTGAGACGAGAGGGGCAGATTTTTAAACGCAGTTTTTCAGTGCCCACTTTCTCAACCAATACCCGGTCCCTCTCCCAGTACGTCTCTCAGTTCCCACTTTCTCCCACCCTCTCCCTCCCAGTGCTCTCGCCCTCTCTATCTGTGCTCTCCTCTGTGCCACCCTCTCCCTCTCTGTGCCCACCCTCTCCCTCCACTCTCACTCTCTTCCTTTCTTTGTGCCTTCTCTGTCTCTCCCTGTGCCCTCCCTCTCCCTCTGTGCCCTCGCTCTCCCTGAACCCTCACCTGCTCTTTGTACCCTCCCTCTCTGCCCCCTCTCTCTCACTCTGCCCCCTCTCACTCTGCCCCCTCTCTCTCTGCCCCCTCTCTCACTCTGCCCCCTCTCTCACTCTGCCCCCCTCTCTCACTCTGCCCCCCCTCTCACTGCCCCCCTCTCTCACTCTCTGTCTGCCCCCCTCTCTCTCTCTCGGTGCCCCCCACCTCTCTCTCTGCCCCCTCTAATTCTTTCTCTTTGCCACCCCTTCGCCATCAGTCTCTGCCCTCCCTCTCCCTCAGTCTTTCGGCCCTCCCCCCCTCTCTCTCTCTCTCGGTGCCCCCACCTCTCTCTCTCTGCCCACACATTCTCTCGCTCTCTGTACCCACTTCTCTCGCCCTCTCTGCCCACACCCTCTCTGCCTCTGCCCCCACGCTCCCTTTCTCTCTGCCCACCTACTTGCTTTCTCTCTGCCCAAACTCTCACGCTAGCCCTCTGTGCCCGCACTCTCACCTTCTATGCCCATATGCTCTATCTCACGTGCTACGCCCACATGCTCTTTCACGCGTTGTGGCTGCATTCTCTCACTCGCGCGCTGCGCCCATGCATTTTCACTTGCGTGCTGCGCCCGCTCTTCCTCTTGCCCTGTGCCCGCGATCTTTTTGCATGTGCTGCACCCATGCTCTCTTTCCCACGCTCTGCACCTACGCTCTTTCTCGTGCTTTGCGCCCACGCTCTTTCTCGTGCTTTGCGCCCACGCTCTTTCTTGTGCTATGCGCCCAAGCTCTCACTCGCGCTCTGATCCAATGCTCTCCCTTTCGCTCTCACGCTGTGCCCGCGCCCTCTCGCACTCTGTGCCCGCACCTCTCTCAGAGACTGTCCCCACGCTTTGTGACCATGCCCTCACACAATGTGCCCACCCTCTCACTCGCGCTGTGCCTCCTGCGTGCTCTGTGCCCGCGCTCTCTTGCGTGCACTATCCCCAAGCTCTGTGTCCTCGCGTTCTCGCACTATGTCCCCGCGCCCTCTCTCTTGCTCTGCCTCCACGCTCTCTCTCGCGCTCTGTGCCCGTGTTCTCCCTCACGCTGTGCCCGCTCTCTCTCGCACCCTGTGCCCGTGCTCTTTTATGCTGTGCGCAAGCCCTTTTATGCTTTGTCCGTGCTCTCTCACGCTCTGTGCACGTGCTCTCGCCTGCTATGTGCCCGTGCTCTCACGCCATGTGCGTGCGCTCTCGTCTGCTCTGTGCCCGCGCTCCCGTACGCTCTGTGCCCGTGCTCTCTTGTACGCTGTGCCCGTGCTCTCTCGTATGCTCTGTGCCCGTGCTCTCTCGTACCCTCTGTGCCCATACTCTCTCGTACCCTCTGTGCCCATGCTGTCTCGTACGTTCTGTGCCCGTGCTCCCTCGTACCGTCTGTGCCCGTGCTCTCTCGTACGCTCTGTGCCCGTTCTCTCCCTTGCACTCTCACTCGCGCTGTGCCCGCACTCTCTCATGCTGTGCCCATGCTGTCTCTCGCGGCTCTGTGCCCACCCACCCTCTCTCGTGCTCTGTGCCCGCCCTCTCTCTCTCGTGTTCTGTGTCTGTCCTCGCTCGTGCTCTGTGCCCGCCCTCTCTCGCGCGCTCTGTGCCCACCCACCCTCTCTCGTGCTCTGTGCCCGCCCTCTCTCTCTCGTGCTCTGTGCCCGCCCTCTCTCTCATGTTGTGTCTGTCCTCTATCACATGCTCTGTGCCCACCCTCTCGCGCGGTGCCTGCCCTCTCTCGCGCGCTCTTTGCCCGCCCTCTCTCGCGTGCTCTGTGCCCGCCCTCACTCGCGTGCTCTGTGCCCGCCCTCTCTCACGCGCTCTGTGCCCACCCACCCTCTCTCGTGCTCTGTGCCCGCCCTCTCTCTCTTGTGCTCTGTGCCCGCCCTCTCTCTCTCGTGTTCTGTGTCTGTCCTCGCTCGTGCTCTGTGCCCGCCCTCTCTCTCGTGTTCTGTGTCTGTCCTCGCTCGCGCGCTCTGTGCCCACCCTCTCTCACGCGCTCTGTGCCCACCCTCTTGCGCGCTGTGCCTGCCCTCTCTCGCACGCTCTGTGCCCGCCCTCTCTCACGCGCTCTGTGCCCACCCTCTTGCGCGCTGTGCCTGCCCTCTCTCGCGTGCTCTGTGCCCGCCCTCTCTCACGCGCTCTGTGCCCGCCCTCTCTCACGCGCTCTGTGCCCGCCCTCTCTCGTGCGCTCTTTGCCCGCCCTCATTCGCGTGCTCTGTGCCCACCCACCCTCTCTCGTGCTCTGTGCCCGCCCTCTCTCTCTTGTGCTCTGTGCCCGCCCTCTCTCGCGGCGCTCTGTGCCCACCCTCTCGCGCGCTGTGCCTGCCCTCTCTCGCGCGCTCTTTGCCCGCCCTCACTCGCGTGCTCTGTGCCCGCCCTCTCTCGCGTGCTCTGTGCCCGCCCTCTCTCGCGCGCTCTGTGCCCGCCCGCTCTGGTCTCTCTTTCTCTCTCGTCTGGGCCCCCCCTCGGTCTCTCTGTCTCTTCTCCCCCTCTCTCTCACTGCCACCTCTCTGTCTCTGCCCCCCCTCTCTCTCTGCCCCCCTTCTCCATCGGTCTCTCCGCCCTCCCTCTCCCTCTCCCTCTCTCGGTGCCCCCACCTCTTTCTCTCTGTCAGTGCCCTCTCTCACTCTCTCTGCCCACACAGTCTCTCGCTCTCCGTACCCACTTCTCTCTCACTCTTTGTCCACTTCTCTCTCGCCCTCTCCGCCCACGCTCCCTCTCTGCCTCTGCCCTCACGCTCCCTTTCTCTCTGCCCACCTACTCTCTCTCTCTGCGCACACTGTCGAGCTCGCCTTCTGTGTCTGCACTCTCGCCTTCTGTGCCCACATGCTCTATCTCACGTGCTGCGCCCACATGCTCTTTCACGCATTCTCTCACTCACGAGCTTCGTCCATGCATTTTCACCTGCACGCTGCGCCCGCTCTCCCTCTTGCACGCTGCCCGCGCTCTCTCGCATGTGCTGCACTCACACTCTGCGCCCACGCTCTCTTTCTCGTGCTCTGCGCCTGCGCTCTCACTCGCACTCTCCCTTTCACTCACTCTCACGCTCTGTGCCCGCGCCTTCTCGCACTCTATGCCCACCCTCTCTCTCGCACTGTGCCTGTGCTCTCTCTCGCACTCTGTGCCCCTGCTCTCTTGCTTGCTCTGTGCCCACATTCTCTTGTGCGCTCTGTGTCCGCGCTCTCCAGTGGACTATCCCCTCGCTCTCTCGCACTATGTCCCCACGCCCTCTCTCTTGCTCTGCCCCGCGCTCTCCCTTGTGCTGTTCAGTGCTCTGTGCCCCGCTCTCTCGCTCTGTACCCGTGCTCTGTGCCCACTCTCTCATGCTCTGTGCCCGCCCTCTCTCGCACGCTCCGTGCCCGCCCTCTCTCATACACTGGCCCGCGCTGTCTCTCGTCCTCTGTGCCCGCTCTCTCTCGCGCTCTGTGCCCGCCCTGTCTCTCGCGCGCTCCATGCCCGCCCTCTCTCGTGCGCTCCATGCCCGCCCTCTCTCGTCCGCTGTGCCCACCCCCTCTCGCGCGCTCTGTGCCTGCCCCCTCTCGCGCATTCCATGCCCGCCCCCTCTCACGGCTCTGTGCCCGCCCTCTCTCGCGCGCTCTGTGCCCGCCCTCTCTCGCGCGCTCTGTGCCCGCCCTCTCTCGCGCGCTCTGTGCCCGCCCTCTCTCGCGCGCTCTGTGCCCGCCCTCTCTCGCGCGCTCTGTGCCCGCCCTCTCTCGCGCGCTCTGTGCCCGCCCTCTCTCTTATACTCTGGCCCGCGCTGTCTCTTGCGCTCTGTGCCCGCCGTCTCGCGCGCTCTGTGCCCGCCCGCTCTTATACTCTGGCCCGTGCTGTCTCTTGTGCTCTGTGTCTGCTCTATGTCTCGCGCTCTATGCCCGTGCTCTATGCCCACGCTCTCTCGCGCTCTATGCCCGCGCTCTCTTGCGCTCCATGCCCGTGCTCTCCCGTTCGCTCTCTGCCCACTCTCCCTCTCTGCCCACTCTCCCTCTCTCTCACTGTGTGCCCGCCCTCTTCCTCTCTCGCTCTGGCCCTCTCTCTGCCCTCTTGCTCTCTGCCCTCTCTCTGCCCTCTCCCTCTCTCTGCCCTCTCCCATGCCCTCTCCCTCTCTTTGCCCTCTTCCACTGCCCACACTCTCTACCCTCTCTCTCTCTCTCTCTGCCCACTCTCCCTCTCTGCCCACTCTCCCTCTCTCTCACTGTGTGCCCGCCCTCTTCCTCTCTCGCTCTGGCCCTCTCTCTGCCCTCTTGCTCTCTGCCCTCTCTCTGCCCTCTCCCTCTCTCTGCCCTCTCCCATGCCCTCTCCCTCTCTTTGCCCTCTTCCACTGCCCACACTCTCTACCCTCTCTCTCTCTCTCTCTGCCCACTCTCTCTCAATGTCGAGTCATGAATGATTAATTGCACCATAATAAATAAATAAATAAGCAGGTTCGCATTCCCGGCGCGGCGCGCCCCTACCTGTCGGGAGCGCGGGCAGTGCCGGGGACGCGCTATCTCCCCGTCCCCACTGTCCACACGCTAACACACGGAGCCCAGTTCCGGGAGCGCTGACGTCACCTGTTTGCCCATGTGACTTCATTCATGAAAATTCCGGCAACGTCACAGGGCCTCTGGAATTGGCGGGAAAAGCTGAAACTTCTCAAAATCAATTATATATAATGCACCGAATATAAAATACATATACGATTCTTCATCTCAATTAGATACATATTACTTAATTCAAATAATATATAAATTAAATTTTTAATTATATTTGAAATAAATATAAATTGTAGATAAATTATTATCTAAAATATGTAAAATACTTAATCTAAATTATATATTAAAGGCAGAATGTAAATGATATTTGGATACCATATGTGAATTATATATAAATTGAAATTGTGTTTCATGTAAAATTAGAAATAATTGCATAAAATAGATTATTTCCATGTGGAGATGGTTAGAATAGAGAATCCTCTGGCATAAAGAATCCTTAATAGAAGCAAATGTCAGAAATTACTTTAAAAGAAAAAGAGTTCATAGAAGAGGAATGCTAAAGATTTCAAGAAATGGGCAGGGGACTCTGGCGTCCACCAGGCTTCATTTGCGGCAAGAAGCCCGTGAGGCCTGGTTCAATGGACCAACTAACGTTGAATAGTGTTGCCAACCGAGCGCCGGGAATTGGGGCAATTCCCACTCGCTGCAGCACTTGCAAAGTTTTCCGGAGAATTGCACCCAGAGAAAAAAGCTTGGATTTAAACACCTTTCACAATCTCAAGACATTGTGAAGTGCTTTTTGGTCAAGGAAGTATTTTTGAAGTATAGTTACTTTTGTAATATAGGCAGAATGACCAACCATCCCTTATTTTATAAGATTATCCCGTATTTATTTTTTAAATTTAGAGTAGCCAATTATTTTATTTATTTTTATTTTTGTCCAGTTTAGGGCCAATTTAGCGTGGCCAATCCACCTATCCTGCACATCTATTGGGTTGTTGGGACGAAAACCCACACAGACACGGGGAGAACGTGCAGACTCCACACGGACAGTGACCCAGAGCCAGGATTGAACCCGAAACCTCAGCGCCGTAGGCAGCAATGCTAACCACTGTGCCACCGTGCAGCCCTTATTATCCCGTATTTTTGACATTTGTCCCCTACTGTATTTCCATTTGTGCCCCAAAGTGTGGTGCTGCTGACAGGCTGAAAGGTTTTGGTGGGAGTCTCCTTTTGCTGCCTTTGGCTCTGTGTCGCTGAGGAGCAGCTGCACTGGGCCTGGCACTCCCACCACAATAAGAAGGTGCAGGGCGGCATGGCGGCGCAATGGTTACCATTGCTGTTTCATGGCGCTGAGGACCCGGGTACAATCCTGGCTCCAGGTCACTGTCCGTGTGTAGTTTGCACAGTCTCGCTGTGTCTGCGTGGGTCTCATCCCCACAACCCAAAAGTATGCAGGGTAGGTAGATTGGCCACGCTAAATTGCCCCTTAATTGAAAAAAAAGAATTGGGCACTTAAAATTTATTTTTAAAAATCACGGAGAAGGTGCGGGGGCCAAAGGAGGGGCTTGAGCGACAGTCAAATGTATGATGAGTTTAACCAAATCTAAAAGGCCATAATAAAGGAACATTTATTGCAGGATTTCACATTTACATCAAGCTTTTTATCAGGATCAGCTTCGCATGAGTTGCATAAATCATCAAAAATAAGATATCAACACACATTTATGTACATGAAGAGTAACGAAATGTGGTTTATATTGAATTTTAACTGCAAAATAATCTCTTAAATTCAATCCACGGGTGAAATTACATAGTTAAAATGAACATATAAATCCAAGATGCATTAATAGATCAAATTTACTTCAGTACCCTTGGGCCACGTAAGCATCAATTTGTGTGAGGAAGAAATTATCTTTAACATATTTTCAATCTTGATTGAATATCCCGTACCAGCCTCCCCGGACAGGCGCCGGAATGTGGCGACTAGGGGCTTTTCACAGTAACTTCATTGAAGCCTACTCGTGACAATAAGCGATTTTCATTTCATTTTTCATTTCATTTCATTTTTTCATATCTATTTTCAATTAACATACGGATAATCCAGACTCTCGGGCCCTTACCCTTGGCAGTGCCACCCTGATAGTACACCTGCCGGCTTTAGTGCCAAGGTGTCCACGTTCCAGGGGGAATGCCAGTGAGCTACCCTGCATTATCCCTGACCACCCAAAGGCCCACGATGGCTGGGAGACCCGCTGGGTGCTGTTCCAGAAGTCCTGAACGGGGTCCAGCTGGGGCTTCTCTGGGGAGGCCATTAGATCCCACGAGGCTGGTAGATCCCAGGTGAGCTCGCTGAAGTTGGTTTGTATGTGCGTCTTGGTACCGCCCATTATGGGCAGGATCCTGATCCCGATGCCTCGTAAGACCTGGGTAGATCTCACAAGGCCTACTGGCAACCAGGAAGCCAGCGGGAGGCTTCACATGGCATCTATCGGCCGCGTCATGCTCTTGTTCGAGTGCGACCGCGGTCGGTAGATCGCACCCAACGTGTGAAGTCTGTGACCTTTCATTAGAATTTATTTTTAGATTTGTTTCTGTTTTTATTTCAGATTTTCAGCATCTACAGTATTTTGTTTTTTTAAAGCATTTGAAGCCGTAGTTTAACGTGTCAACTGAATGAAGCACGTCCACTGGTGCAGTTCCCTCCGCACTACATTGGAGTGTTAACCTTGGTTTTGTGCTCATGCCTCTGGAGTGGAACCTGACAATCAGATTTGTTTCTGGGTACAGGGGTTGGGGAAGAGACATATGGTGAGGTCTTTGAGATTCATCATTACATTGTGGGCTTATTGGGCCTAATTATTTCATAGATTCCATAGAATTTACAGTGCAGAAGGAGGCCATTCGGCCCATCGAGTCTGCACCGGCTTTTGGAAAGAGCACCCTATCCAAGCCCATACCTCCACCCTATCTCCATAACCCAGTAACCCCACTTGAGGTTTCGAGGATGTGATAGGCGCTAATAAAATGTCGCTCCGTCCCTTCAGCCGAATTAAAGCACTGGCTCGTTGAAGCTTATTAGACGAAGGGCGGCCTATTTACTGTCGTAGAAATCGCCATGTTATTGTGCATCATTTTATTCTGCTGGTCAGAGGCTCGTCATATAGTCGAGCGAAATGGCACTATATCTATAATAAACTGAAGTAACAAAGCAGCAAATTTGTAATGTCCAGTTTTCCTGAGTGGTTGAAACATAGCAAGCAGGAAGGTGTCAGGTTTGAGCTGGGTGAGTCAGTCCTAGCCAGAAGGCTGTTGATAGGGGTGGTTGGTGAGCCAGTTTTGCAGAGGGCTGAAAGTCAGAACGGTTTCTCACTCTTGGTCGCTTTCCACTAATCCCTTCTGGAAGTGTGTGTGCGGAAATTGGAATTAAACAGGATGAGGTTTGGCTGCAATTCCTCTTGCTCTCTTTCTCTCTTTCTCTCATTGCAGTTAGATGCGTTTCTCAAACTCCACATCGAGACTCACGTGTGACACGAGTGAAAACCACTCGGCTGAATCGGAATTATGCAACACAGGGGAGGCCATTTGACCATTGTACCTGTACTGACTCCTGGAATGAGTTAGCCAATCAGCCTCACTCCCCTCTGCTTTTCTCCTTTAGCCCGGCACTTCCTTGATGCATCAAGTATTTATCCAGTTCCCATTTGAAAGCTTTCCATTGACTCCGCTCTCCAGCTGAGCATTCTAGATCATCACAAATTACTACGTGACAGAAAGAAAAATCATCTTGCTTTGCAATTTTACCAATTTTCTTAAGTCTGCGTTGCTTGTTTGCTGACTCTGCCGCCAATTCAAAGAGCTTCTCCTTATTTGCTCTATCAAAGTCTCTCCGAGGTACCCTGCACTGCTGAGACGTACTATAACCATCAGGGAGGAAAGCGAGAGAGACTTGCTTTCACAACTGAGGACATTTTTCAAAGCCAATTGAGTACTTTTGAAGTGTCGTAACTAATATATCGCAGAAAACATGGCAGCAATTTGCACAAAAACACCCCAAAACAGATATCTAACAATGATTGGATAATCTGTTTTAGTGTTGTTGGTCAGGACACCGGGGAGATGTCCCATGCTCTTCTTCAAAATAGTGGCATTGGGTTTTTGACATTGGGGTTTCGCATCATAACCTTTTCTAAAAAATAGCATCTCCAAATCTCTCATGGTTATTACACTGGGAGGTCAGTCTGGATTTTTGTGCTCAATGGACTTGAACTCCCAATACTCTGACTGACAGACAAGGGGGCTATCAACTGAGCCATAGCTGACATAATAGAGGAAGGGATATTGGAGAAACATTAGCGGAGAATTTTAAAAAGCACCATTAATGTTATGTTATAAAGATATGCACATGTAGTATGTGTATGTTGCCAATCGGCTTGCAGAGCTGAGAACCTTCAATGGCCCAGTAGCACCACTAGCAGGAAAGTGGCAGTACTACATCTCGGCGGCAATTATTTAGAATAAAGGACAGGTCGCATCTGTTCAGAGAAAAACAGAGCTCACGATTCCAGTCTGTGACATTTCATCAGAACTGGGAAAAGTTTGAAATACAATAGGTTCTAAGCAACTGAAACATGGGTGTGGGGGCGGGGGGAAAGGAAAGAAGAACAAATGGGAAGGTCTGTGACAGGTTGAAGTACAGGAGAGATTAAATAAGAAATAGGTTATGGTGTATTATATCTTTTGGTTGCCTCAAAGAGAAAAAAGAAAGTATGGAGGTGCCCACGCTCCAGATCCTTACAAAGACAAGGTTTTATTAAGAGGTGTTGCTCATACAATCTAAGTTGGAGAACTGAAGCCCGGGCAAACACTGACGATGGGCGGCATTCTCCCCTGCCCAGCGTGACGGAGGGTCCCTGAGTAGGGGAGTGGTGCCAACCACTCGGGGGTTGCGCCTCCCCAAAGGTGGGGAATTCTCCCCACCTTTGGGGGCCAGCCCCGCGCCGGAGCGGTTGCCACCAGAAGACCGGCGCAAAAAACCGGCGCCCCCGGCAGCGGGGCTGGCCGAAAGGCTTTCGCCGGTCCGCGCATGCGCCGGCAGTGACGTCAGCGGCAGCTGGCCGCTGACGTCACTGCCGGCGCATGCGCGATGTGGGGTTCTCTTCTGCTTCCGCCATGGCGGAGGCCGTGGCGGCCGCGGAAGAAAATAGAGCAGCCAGGGCACTGGCCAGGACTCTTAAGGGGGGGCCCCCGATCGCGGGCCAGGCCACCGTGGGGGCACCCCCCGGGGTTCGATCGCCTCCCCCCCCCCCCCCCCAGGACCCCGGGGGCCTGCTCGCGCCGCTGAGCCCGCCGTTCCAGAGGTGGTTTAAACCTCGGCGGCGGGAGCGGCCTCCCAGCGGCGGGACTTCGGCCCATCCGGGCCGGAGAATCGCCGCAGGGGCCTCTCCGATCGGAGTGGCGAGATTCCTGCCCCCGCCACTTCCCGGGTGGCAGAGAATCTCTGCCACGGCAGGGGCGGGATTTTAGGCGCCCCCAGGCGATTCTCCGACCCTGCTGGGGGTCGGAGAATTTCGCCCGATGTCTCTATATATCACATGTCACCACCAGAAGAATGTATTCTCTGATACACAACATGGTGCAATTCAAAATGAGATAATAAAGGGAGATATAATTGGCAGGATACTGAAAGCTGCCATTCAAAAGCAAAGAGAAGGAAATGAGAGAGCGGAAAATAACAACAAAGAAAGAAAATGGGTGAAGAGGTTACGATTGGAAATGATTGAATTCAATGAGTCCGGAAGGCAATGCAGAAACCTGGAATTCCCATTTTTATTTCACATTTCCAGCTTTCACAGTTCTTTTATGCTTGTAATAAATCCTTTCTGAGCCGAACCTTTTCCCAGTAGCTGCTTCCTCATGAGATATACCCGTCTGAGTGGCCCAAACTGACATGCGAGCGTCAATAGCAAGTTCCAGTGGATTATTTTCGCTGTGGCATGCGTCGCAAGCAGGCCTGAACCCATCAGGTGCATTTTATTATCCAAAATTTAACCTGCTTGCAGAAATGAAACAGAATGAGTTTGGGGGTTTGAGCAGAGGGTGTTGAAGGCTCTACATGTCGACTACGTTTACAGTAAACGTGCTTTTTGTTAGATATTTTCTTCCTCTTCTCCTTGAGGCAATTTTTTAAAAATTGCACTTATATAATGCCTTTCATTATGTCAGATTGTCCCAAAGCCCTTGACCATGTGATGCACTATCAATTACGACGAGAGTAGAATGTAATCGAGGCTTTATTACACAGAGATGTGTGGCCTCCTGCAGCAGCTGACAAAATGGCTGCTGTTCGGAGAGCACACACATTTATACTCCGCCTACTGGGCAGAGCCAGCAGGCAGGGATCTACCCCCCTACCTCTGGTATAGGGGCCTTACTGGAATACCCATATATACAATACATATAATACAACAGTGGTGACTGCCACATTCACCCCCTGTTAAAAATTAGTCCAGCGGGGTGGTGGAAAACTATATAAATACAGATTGGTTTTAAAATGACAGAGAAGGTTACAAATTTAGACGATCGGGCGCCTTGATCTGTCATTGAGAGCGCCGCAGTGCTGGTGGAGACTCAGGCGTCAGCTTGGTCTTCGGTGACTCTGGGAGCGTGTTGAAATCTTCTTCATCCCCGAGTGGGAGCAAGGGGAGGATGGACTGTCCTGGAGCGGGGGCTGTGGTGCGGTGTGCCGGGGGTAGGGAGGGTGGCGCTGGGGCAGAGGGAGGGTGTGTGGGGACCCAGCTAGTGCCAGGTCCCTGAGGGAGACTGTGTCTTGGCGGCCGTCAGGGTAGGCTACGCAGGCGTACTGCGGGTTTGCGTGGAGTAGCTGTACCCTCTCAACCAACGGGTCCGCCTTGTGGAGCCGCAAGTGCTTGCGCAGGAGAACGGGTCCTGGAGCTGCCAGCCACGTTGGGAGCGAAACCCCGGAGGTGGACTTCCTGGGGAAGACAAAGAAATGTTCATGGGGGGTTTTGTTAGTCGCGGTGCACAGGAGCGACCGACTGGAGTGGAGGGCGTCGGGAGGACCTTCTGCCAGCGGGAGGCCGGGGGATTTCTGGACCACAGGGCCAGCTGGACGGCCCTCCAGACCGTCCCATTCTCCTGCTCCACCTGCCTGTTTCCCCTGGGGTTGTAGCTGGTCGTCCTGTTCGAGGCAATGCCCCTGTTGATCAGGTACTGGTGCAGCTCATTGCTCATAAATGAGGATCCCCGGTCGCTGTGGACGTAGGCGGGGAGATCGAACAGAGCGAAGGTGGTGTTGAGGGCTTTGATGACGGTGGCAGACGTTATATCGGGCCATGGGACGGCGAAGGGGAATCGGGAATGCTTGTTGACCACATTAAGAAAGTACGTGTTGCGGTCGGTGAAGGGGAGGGGCCCTTTGAAGTCCACGCTGAGGCGTTCAAAGGGGTGGGTGGCCTTCACCAGGCACACACGGTCTGACCGGTAGAAGTGCGGTTTACACTCCGCACAGACCTGGCAGTCTTTGGTGATAGCCCTGGCTTCTTCGATAGAGTAGGGCAGATTGCGGGCCTGAATGAAGTGGTAAAAGTGGGTGACTCCTGGGTGACAGAGATCGTCGTGCAGGGTCCGGAGTCGGTCCACTTGTGCGCTGGCACATGTACCTTGGGTCAGGGCATCAGGGGGCTCGTTGAGTTTACCGGGGCGATACAAAATCTCGTAATTGTAGGTGAAGAGCCCGATCCTCCACCTCAAGATTTTATCATTTTTGAGCTTACCCCGCTGTGTGTTGTTAAACATGAAGGCAACCGACCGTTGGTCAGTGAGGGGAGTGAATCTCCTGCCGGCCAGGTAATGCCTCCAATGTCGCTCAGCTTCAACTTCAACAATGGCTTTGGCCTCCTTTTCTACGGAGGAGTGCCGAATTTCGGAGGCATGGAGGGTGCGGGAAAAGAATGCCACGGGCCTGCCTGCCTGGTTGAGGGTGGCGGCCAGATCGACATCTGATGCATCGCTCTCGACTTGGAAGTGGAGCGTCTCGTCGACCTCGTGCATCGTGGCCTTGGCGATGTCGGCCTTGATACGGTTGAAGGCCTGGCGGGCCTCGGCCATCAGTGGGAAAGCGGTGGATTGAATGAGTGGGCGGGCCTTGTCCACATAGTTTGGGACCCACTGGGCGTAGTACGAAAAGAACCCCAAGCATCTTTTGAGGGCCTTGGGGCAGTGGGGGAGGGGGAGTTCGATGAGGGGGCGCATGCGGTCGGGGTCGGGCCCTAGAACTCCATTCTGAACCACTGAGCCAAGGATGGCTAATCGGTTTATGCTGAACACACACTTCTCCTTGTTGTCAGTTAGGTTGAGGAGTGTGGCGGTGTGGAGACATTTGGAAAGGTTAGCGTCGTGGTCCTGCTGGTCATGGCCGCAGAAGGTGAAAATGTCCAGGTACGGGAAAGTGGCCCGCAGCCCGTACCGGTTTACCATTCGGTCCATCTCCCGTTGGAAGACCGAGACCCCGTTGGTGACGCCGAAGGGAACCCTAAGGACATGGTAAAGGCGGCCGTCTGCTTCAAACGCAGTGTATGGGCGGTCCGCCTTACGGATGGGGAGCTGGTGGTGGGCAGATTTCAGGTCCACTGTCGAGAAGACCCTGTACTGTGCAATCTGATTGACCATATCAGAAATGCGTGGGAGGGGGTACACGTCGAGCTGCGTGTACCGGTTGATGGTCTGGCTGTAGTCAACGGCCATCCTGTTTTTCTCCCCGGTTTTCACCACTACCACTTGGGCTCTCCAGGGGGCTGTTGCTGGCCTCGATGATACCTTCCCGCAGCAGCCGCTGGACCTCAGACCTGATGAAGGTCCTGTCCTGGGCGCTGTACCGTCTGCTCCTGTTGGCGACGGGTTTGCAATCCGGGGTGAGGTTTGCAAAAAGGGAAGGCGGGTCGACCTTAAGGGCCACGAGGCCGCAAACAGTAAGGGGTGGTAGGGGCCCGCCAAGTTTCAGGATTAGACTCTGAAGGTTGCGCTGGAAGTCCAGGCCGAGTAGCAAGGCAGTGCAGAGGTTGGGGAGGATGTAGAGCTGGAAGCCGCTGAACTCTACGCCCTGGATGGTGAGGGTGGCGATGCAGTACCCCCGGATCGCCACGGAGTGGGATCCGGAGGCCAGGGAGATTCTTTGGTTAGCGGGGTGTACCACGAGGGAGCAGCGCCTTACCGTATCGGGGTGGATGAAGCCCTCAGTGCTCCCGGAGTCGAGAAGGCAGGATATCTTGTGCCCTTCGACCTTCACCTTTGTCGACGCGGTCGCGAGGTTGTGCGGTCGAGACTGGTCGATCGTGACCAAGGCGAGACGCTGCTGGTCGTCGGCAGTTGCAGGCGATGAGCGGACCAATGAGGTGCCCGACAGGCAGGGGCCCTGAGGCAGGTAAGATGTCGACGCCCACGGGCCGCCGTGTCCTGGGGCAGGCAAGATGGCGGCGCCCTCGGGCCACACATGGGGGGGTGCCAGGACAATAGTGGCGAATGAGCGGGCCTGGCATACTGCAGCGAAATGTCCCTTCTTGCCACAGGCCTTGCAGAGCGCGCTCCTCGCCGGGCAGTGCTGCCGGGAGTGTTTTGTCTGTCCACAGAAATAGCACTTAGGTCCCCCTGGGTTGGTTGGCTGCCGCGCGGCGCAGGCATGGGGTTGGCTGGGGGCGGTCGCTGATGGGGTCCACGATGGGGTGGCCGCCGGCGGGGTCCACGATGCACAGGAGGGGTGGGCTGTGCGGTCGTGGGCATAAGCCTGTACGTTGCGTGAGGCGTCTGTGAGCGAGAGCACTCATTTCTTGGTAGCGGTGAAGTCAAGCGTGGCCCCTTCTAAGAGGCGCTGGCAGATGTAGTTCGACTCTGTGCCCGTACAAACGCGTCTCTCATTAGCAGGTTCGAGTGTTCAGTGGCCGAAATGGCCTGGCAAACACAGTCTCTCACCAGGGCGAGCAGAGCACGCCGGAAATCTTCCACAGACTCACCGGGAAGTTGGCGCCGCATGGACAGTATGTGCCTGGCGTAGATCCTGTTGGTTTGCTGAGCGTAGTTCTACTTCAGTAGCGCCATGGCCTCTGCGTAGGTAGGCGCGTCCTGGACGAGGGGGAAAACGTTGGAGCTCAGTCGCGTGTACAGAATCTGGAGCTTCTGTGCTTCTGGGATTGGGTCTGTTGCAGACCCGATAAATGCTTCAAAGCAAGCTAGCCAATGTTCGAAGTCCTTTTTCGCCAGCTGCTGTAAGAGTCCACACATCTCTGATGCACTATAAATTACGACGAGACGAGAGTAGAATGTAATCGAGGCTTTATTACTCAGAGATGTGTGGCCTCCTACAGCAGCTGACGAAATGGCTGCTGTTAGGAGAGCACACACATTTATACTCTGCCTACTGGGCGGAGCCAGCAGGCAGGGATCTACCCCCGTACCTGTAGTACAGGAGCCTTACCGTAATACCCATATATACAATATAATATAACAGTGGTGACTACCACAACAGCCAATAACATTTAGTCACTGTTGTAATGTAGAAAATGCCAATTTATGCAGAGCTAGTTCCCACAACAATGTTTTTTGGTAATATTTCTTGAAGGATAAGTATTGAGCACGACCTCAGGGAAAACAGCCCTGCTGTTCTTTAAAATAGTGTCATGGGATCTTTTACGCTCTGAGAGAGCAGATGGGACCTTGGTTTAATGTCCCACACAGCAGACAGCACCACCAACAGTGCAGTACTCCAATGGGAGTATCATCCAAGATTTTGTGCTCAAGCCACTGGAATGAGGCTTGAGCCCACAATTTCTTGACTCGGACACTGAAGTGCTACCCACTGAGCCACATTCCCACTTTTACAACTATTCTGGTAGCTTGCCCAAGAGGTCATGATGACTGTGGTGAACCACTGTACACCTGTATTCGGGGATGTAAGGTAGGACCTGTACTACAGGTTCGCCGGTAGCCCCTGCCGGCTGGGTCCGCCCACTCGGAGCTGTATAAATATGCGTGTCCTCCATTGATCTGCCATTTCGCCAGCTGCAGCAGGAGGCCACGCATCTGACTGCAATAAAGCCACAGTTGTACCCAACCTTAGTCTTTGTGCAATTGATCGTGCATCAATTTATTGCAGTCAGATTTTCAACAAGATGGATATCAGAATCAAACCAGATCGCCTGCAGCTGGATCCGCACTCGCCCGACGTCAGAAAGGACTTTAATCACTGGCTAGCTTGCTTCGAGGCTTACATCAACTCAGCGAACCCCACACCGACGGAGGCTCAGAAGATACAGGTCCTGTATTCAAGGTTGAGTTCAAGCGTGTTCCCGCTGATCCAGGACGCGCCGACTTACACGGAAACCATGGCACTCCTAAAAGAGAACTACGCCCAGAAAGCGAACACGCTTTTCGCCAGGCACGTACTCGCCACTCGCTCTCAACTCCCTGTGTTGAGTGAGTCCATCGAAGACTTCTGGTGGGCCCTAATTGTCCGGGACTGTGACTGTCAGGCTGTTACGGCCACCGAACATTCTAATCTCCTCATGCGCGATGCATTCGTAACGGGGATTGGGTCGGACCTCATCCGACAACGACTGCTGGAAGGGACCACGCTCGACCTAGCGGAGACAAAAACGTTAGCGCTTTCCATGACGGTCGCCTCCCGTAATGTTCAGGCCTACCCCTCACGCCGCGCGGCAAATGACCCCCACAGCTGCGGCCCTGCCCAGCCAATACGCCTGCGCCGCACGCCAATCCGCGCAGCCGGGAGTCCCCGCTGCTACTTCTGCGGCCAACAGAAGCACGCCCGCCAAGCTGCCCGGCCCGTGCAGCCACTTGCAAGTCTTGTAACAAAAAGGGCCACTTCACCGCAGTGTGCCAGGCCCATGCAGTCGCTGCTATCGCCCCCTCCCCCCCTGCCAAACGCACAATGGGCGCCGCCATCTTCACTTCCCAGGGCCACGTGCGGCTAGTGGGCACTGCTATCTCCCCCCCCCCCCCGGGGACATGTGCGGCCAGTGGGCGCCGCCATCTCCTTCCCCTCAGTCCACGTGTGGCCCATGGGCACCGCCATCATGTCCAGCTCCGCTAACGTGCGGCCCATGGGTGCCACCATCTTGTCCCGCCTCCCATAATGGGCGCCGCCATTTTGTTCCCCGCAGGACCTCCGGACGCCACCATCTTTTCTTCCCAATGGGGCAGGATCGCCCAACGACATCCCACGACCTGGCCTCCAACGCTCTCCGTCTGAAACCTCTGACGATCACCCGCAGCTTGCCTCGATGACGCTGGACCAGTCACGTCCACACAACCTGGCCACCACTTCGACAATGGTGAAAATCAACGGCCACGTGACCTCTTGCCTGCTGGACTCCGGGAGCACCGAAAGCTTCATTCACCCGGATACGGTAAGGCGCTGCTCCCTTGCGGTCCACCCCGCCAATCAACGGATCTCCCTGGCCTCCGGATCCCACTCTGTCCCGATCCGAGGGTTCTGCACGGTCACTCTCACAGTTCAGGGCGTAAAATTCAACGGTTTCCGTCTCTACGTCCTTCCTAATCTCTGCACTGCACTATTGTTGGGCCTGGATTTTCAGTGCAATCTCAAGAGCCTCACCCTCAAATTCAGCGGGCCTCTACCTCACTTTGCAGCCTCTCGACCCTAAAGGTTGAACCCCCTCCCTCTTTGCCAATCTAACTTCCGATTGCAAACCCGTTGCCACCAGGAGCAGACGGTACAGCGCCCAGGACGAGGCCTTCATCAGGTCCGAGGTCCAGAGGCTGCTTCGGGAGGCGATCATCGAGGCCAGCAACAGTCCTTGGAGAGCCCAAGTGATGGTAGTTAAAACTGGGGAGAAACACAGAATGGTCGTGGACTACAGTCAGACCATCAATCGGTACACGCAGCTTGACGCGTACCCCCTCCCACGCATATCTGATATGGTCAATCAGATTGCGCAGTGCCGGGTCTTCTCAACAATTGACCTGAAATCCACCTACCACCATCCGTAAATCGGACCGTCCATACACTGCCTTCAAGGCGGACGGTCGGCTCTATCACTTTCTTAGTGTTCCCTTTGGTGTCACTAACGGGGTCTCGGTCTTCCAAAGGGTGATGGACCGAATGGTCGACCGGTACGGTTTGCGGGCCACGTTTCCGTACTTAGATAATGTCACTATCTGCGGCCATGACCAGCAGGACCACGATGCCAACCTCGCTAAATTCCTCCATACCGCCACTCTTCTCAACCTCACTTATAATAAAGAGAAGTGTGTATTCAGTGCGACCCGCTTAGCCAACCTCGGCTATGTGGTCCAGAACGGACTTCTGGGGCCCGATCCCGACCGCATGCGCCCCCTCATGGAGCTTCCCCTCCCCCACTGCCCCAAGGCCCTCAAACGCTGCCTGGGGTTCTTTTCTTATTACGCTCAGTGGGTCCCAAACTATGCGGACAAGGCCCGCCCACTCATACAGTCCCCCCAATTTCCCCTCACGGCTGAGGCACAACAGGCCTTCGCCCGTATCAGAGCAGACATAGCCAAGGCCGGGATGCATGCAGCTCCGCCCACTAGGAGCTGTATAATTATGCCTGTCCTCCATTGATCTGCCATTTCACCAGCTGCAGCAGGAGGCCACGCATCTGACTGCAATAAAGCCACAGTTGTACCCAACCTTAGTCTTTGTGAAATTGATCGTGCATCGCTGACTATTTGACCAGGGTGTGCAGTCACACCTGACTTTGGCCTCACCCGATGCCCATCCAGGCCCACTATCCAGGACAAAAGCCTTTGGCTTGTGATCCTGGGAGACAGGTCTGACTGGCCACCTTACTGTGGCCACCCCCCCAGCAGTAGAAATCAAGTAATCCAACACTTGACCGGGTTCTGAATCTATGTCAAAAGTGCTGTATTAATGGAATTTGGGAGGAGGGACGGTAACCAGTGTACATAATAAGATAATTCTTCAAAGAACTAGGAAGGAAGATGAGAAAGCCTTATTTTATGCAGTTGTAATGATCTGGAGCACCCTGCGTGAAAGGGTCAGAGAAACAGTATCAATAGTAACCTTCAAGAAGGAGTTGGATACATACTTGAAAGGGAGAAAGTTGCAGGGCTGAGGAAGGAACACTAATTGGTAGGTATTTCAAAGAACCAGCAACGGCATTACAGACCAAATAGTCTCCTTCTGCGCTGTAAGATTCTGTGGAGTTGCTGTCATTGTTCCTAACCTCATTTAGTCACCAGACAATGTTTTGAAACAACTAGTGGCAGAAAACAATTCCCCAGGGTAAAATCCGTGCCCTTTGGCACAGCAGGCTGAATATCCGGTTCCCCTGTCCTGGTTAAACATTTGTTTTGCAGCTGCAATCTAGATCAGCTCATGATGCAACTTCCTCTTCCTGATTGAATTTCCTGCCATGAGCAGCTGGGCTGTAACTCTGCAGGTTATGGGTGAGGAGCTGATTAGCCTGACCAGAGTGTTCATTCATTTCACTGGTTCAGATTTGTGACCAGTTAAATTCCAGAGAATCAAAAGGCGGAGCTTTGGACACAGAATCGTTCCCTGGAGACGGCTGTGAGTGCCATATTCCTTTTACACTAGATTCTAGCAAATGATGAAGTTAGTTACACTTTGACTTCGCAAGAGGGACTCTCAAAGGCGAATTGTCTACCTGCTGGATGAAATATTAAGCCAAGACATGTCTGCATGTGCTGGAAGATGTTGAATCCCGTGGCAAGGAACATGGGAAGTAGGCCATTCAGCCCCTCAATTCAGTTTCTCCATTCCATTATATCATAGCTGATTTGTAAATACTATCTACTGGCTTTGATTCTGTAGTTCTCTATCGGGAGGTCTGATGTATTGCAAACCTTGATTCAGCTGATAGCACTCTCAACCTCTTGAATTAGGAGATCATGGGTTCAAATCTCACTCCAGAGACTTTTAAAACAATCTTTTTATTGGCATTTTTCAAAAGTATATACATTTGCCTTTCAGTTATTATACTGTGTAGAAAAATAGGCATTGTCCTACTTTCCTTTAATTTATTTACATACTGTTGCCGCCCAGCTCAGCGTGTCTTCCCTCCCCCCTAACCCCTCCGTCCCTAACCCCTTCCCTCCCTGGTCAATCCAGGGGTGTGCTCCTTGTTCCCCCCCCCCCCCCCCCCCCCCCCACTTCCCTCCGTCGGCTTCCACAGTGTTATTTTTTTTGGGGGGGGGGGGAAGCACTTTGTCCCTATCAGGCTCTCTGCCTCCATTCCCCCCTCCCCTCAGGTTGTGTGTCCCTGACGTTCCTTCTTTCTTTTCCGTTTCTTATGCCTCCTGTTTCCCTATTTACT
Source organism: Scyliorhinus canicula (assembly GCF_902713615.1). NCBI lineage: Eukaryota > Metazoa > Chordata > Chondrichthyes > Carcharhiniformes > Scyliorhinidae > Scyliorhinus > Scyliorhinus canicula. The sequence goes on along the minus strand of NC_052160.1, from coordinate 48,645,465 downwards.
ACCTGTTGCTGGCCTCAAACAGGGTTCGGAACAGACCGACAAATTGCCCCCCTGCAGTAAGGAAGCCCTCCTCTGACCTTCTCCAGCTGGGGAAATTCCAAAAGGTCAGCGAGCCATCCTGCAGCTGTAGGTGGTGCTGCCGATCGCCAGCCGAACAGGATTCTCCGGCCTGCGATTAGGGAAGCGAAAGCTAGGGTGTCGGCCCTCTTCCCCATGTGTAGCTCTGGCTGCTCTGATACCCCGAAGATTGCCACATTTGGGCATGGCTTCACCCTCACCCGCACAATCTTGGACATTACCTCGGAGAAGGCTGTCCAAGCCCAGAACATGTGGGTGTGGTTGACCGGGCCCCTCTGGCACCGTTCACATTTATCCTCCACCTCCGGGAAGAACCTGCTCATTCGGGTTCTGGTTACGTGTGTTCTGTGCACCACTTTGAACTGCATGAGGCTGAGCCTTGTGTAGGAGGAGGTGGAGTTGGCCCTGCCCAGTGCTTCATTCCAGAGTCCCACCCCACTTCCGTCCCCATTTCATCCTCCCATTTTCGTCTGGTCTCGACCAGTGGTGTTCGGCCACTGTCCACGAGCTGTCCGTATATTTTCCCACAGAGTTCCCCTTCCTTACTGCTCATCAGGCCCTCTAATAGTGTGGTCTCAGGGCCCAGGGGTACTCTGCTGTCTCTTTGAGGAGGAAGTGTTTTATTTGCAGGTGTCTCATTTCCTGTCCTGTCGACAATTCCCATTCCTCCGTCAGTTCATTCAGTGTCACTAGTCTGTGCCCTCTGTAGAAGTCCCTAAACTGTCAGCCTTCCCCCATCCTGTCTCCTATTTTAAAAAGTTGCGTTTAGCGTGGCTAGCAGGGATCTAAAGGTTACTGCGGATGGGGGACATCTTGGTTAGCTCAAAGTACTGCCTCAGTTGGCCCCACGTTTTCAGTGTGGCTGCTACCACTGGGCTAGATGTGTATTTTGTTGAGGGGGATGGGAGTGCTGCCGTGGCTAGGGCCCAGAAGGTCCCTTGCAAGAGGCCTCCTCCATCCGCAGTCGCTCCAAGTTGGGTTTGTGCACTAATCCCTTCTCTCTTTCCGATGTTGCTGCCCAGTGGTAGAATTGTAAATTTGGCAGTGGCAGGCCCCCCCAAAATCACACACACCATAATTACACCATCTATATTTTGGAAGAAGGCCTTGGGGATAAAGATTGGTATGAAAAATGAACTGAAAATCACGTATTGTCACAAGTAGGCTTCAAATGAAGTTACTGTGAAAAGCCCAATTCCTAAACGGGAAGAGGAACCTCGGCAGCACGTTCATTTTGATCGTCTGCACTCTACCCGCCAGGGAGAGTGGGTGTGCGTCCCACCTCTATAGGCCCTCTCTATAGCCCTGTGGGACGCAAAACGTTGGAAGGGCATCCAAAGAGGAGACAGAGAGGACAGAGTCTCACTCTATGGGGACGACCTGCTCCTGTACATCTCAAAGCCACAGGAAGGACTCAAAGCAATCATGAGGATCCTGAAAGAGTTTGGAACCTTTTTGTGTAACAAACTCAACCTGGGCAAGAGTGAGGCATTCCCAGTGAACCCAAATCGGGAAGGGGCTGAGCTGGAGGGGCTCATCTCTATAGGTCCTTTTTGACTTCCTCCACCAGACTGGTCAGGTTCCACTTGTGGACCTGTGTCCAGTCCCTGGCTATTTGGATCCCGGGTATCAGATTCTATTTTGGGCTATTTTAAACGAGAACCCCTCCAGCTCCCTGCAGGGGTATGATTGCTAAAGCAAACAGGGGCAGGGACAGTGGGCATCCCTGCCTTGTGCCTCCACGTAGGGGCGTGGAATGCCCTGCCTGCAACAGTAGTGGACTCGCCAACACTAAGGGCATTCAAATGGTCATTGGATAAACATATGGATGATAAGGGAATAGTGTAGATGGGCTTTAGAGTGGTTTCACAGGTCGGCGCAACATAGAGGGCCGAAGGGCCTGTACTGCACAGTAATGTTCTATTCAGAGCTGGTGGTGTTATTTTAAATGCTTGCCTTGGGAGTGTTGTACAGGAGTCTAACCCAGGCGGTGAATCCTGCTCCTAGCACAAGCCGTTCCAGTACCTCAAGGAGATACTTCCATTTGATTCTGTCGAAGGCCTTTTCTACGTGGAGAGAGACAATCACCTCTGGTGTTCTCTCTCGGAGGGGGGGTGGTCATTATTACGTTCAACAGCTGCCTGATGTTCACAGTGAGTTGCCAAAGCCGTTTGGTCCTCAGCGACCACCTCTGCTACACAATTCTACAGCCTTTTAACCAGGACCTTTTGTGAGTATTTTTGCATCCATATTTAGCAGTGAAATGGGCCTCTATGATCCACATTCCGTTGGGTCTTTGCCTTTTTTGGGTATCAGTGAAATTGTGGCCTGCATTAGTGTAGGAGGCAGACTGCCCCTTGATCTTCCAGCTTCCCCAGTCTGTCCACCCCCACAACTGGTATTCCCAGTCCACCGAGAAACTGTTTCATACCCCCGTCCCCGTTGGGGGGGTTCGGAGGTGCACAGCCCTCGGTAGAAGGTCTCGAATGCTTAGTTAACCTCTTTTTGTTCTGCTACCAGTCTGCCTCTGCCATTCGTTATTTCCCTCATGGGCTGCCTGCTTTCTCAGCTGCTGAGCCAATAGGTGGCCAGCCTTGTCTCCGTGTTCGTAGAAGGCCCCCCGTGTCTGGTGGAGTTGTTACACTGCTTTCCTAGTGGATAGCAGGTTAAAGTCCATTTGTAGCTTTTTCCTCTCCACCAGCAGCTCTACGGTTGGAGTACTTTCTGTCGACCTCCAGGATGGAGTCGATCAGTTGTTGCCTGGCCTACCTCTCTTCCCTATCTCTAGGCGCCTTGTAGGCTACATTTTCCCCTCTGATCGCAGCCTCCCCATTCCGGTTGTTACTTAGCCTGTGATGTTTTCTGGCAGAAGGCCTTGTCGGCCTGGAGGTCCGTGTCCAGCCCCCATGTGGGGTGCTGGGCACAGCCCGTCTCCAATCTCACATCCACGTAATGCGGAGCGTGGTCAGAGATGACCATTGTGGAGTAGTCCGTTCCTATGATTCTTGGAAGCACCCATTTCACCACTGCAAAGCAATCGCTACGGGTGTATACCCGTAGAGCCGTGAGGTGATGATGCAGCTGTACAAAACCTTGGTCAGGCCACATTTGGAGTACTGTGTGCAGTTCTGGTTACCTCATTTTAGGAAGGATGTGGAAGCTTTGGAAAAGGTGCAAAGGAGATTTACCAGGATGTTGTCTGGAATGGAGAGTAGGTCATACGAGGAAAGGTTGAGGGTGCTAGGCCTTTTCTCATTAGAACGGAGAAGGATGAGGGGCGACTTGATAGAGGTTTATAAGATGATCAGGGGAATAGATAGAGTAGACAGTCAGAGACTTTTTCCCCGGGTGGAACACACCATTACAAGGGGACATAAATTTAAGATAAATGGTGGAAGATATAGAGGGGATGTCAGAGGTAGGTTCTTTACCCAGAGAGTAGTGGGGGCATGGAATGCACTGCCTGTGGTAGTAGTTGAGTCGGAAAAGTTAGGGACCTTCAAGCGGCTATTGGATAGGTACTTGGATTAGGGTAGAATAATGGAGTGTAGGTTAACTTCTTAAGGGCAGCACGGTAGCATTGTGGATAGCACAATTGCTTCACAGCTCCAGGGTCCCAAGTTCGATTTCGACTTGGGTCACTGTGTGTGGAGTCTGCACATCCTCCCCGTGACTGCGTGGGTTTCCTCCGGGTACTCCGGTTTCCTCCCACAGTCCAAAGATGTACAGGTTGGGAGGATTGGCCATGAAAAATTGTCCAAAATTCTATGATTAACCTAGGACAAAAGTTCGGCGCAACATCGTGGGCCGAAGGGCCTGTTCTGTGCTGTATTTCTCTATCTATCTATACTTTGTGCACCTTTTGAGAAGAAAGAAAATTCCTTTTCTCCCGGGTGTAGGAATCTCCATGGGACCACCACTCCCACCTGCTCTATAAATGTTCCCAGTTCCTTAGCCATGCCTGTTTTTTTTTTCTCCCCGTTCTGGGGTTTGATCGGTCGGTCAGTGGGTCACAGTTAAAGTCGCCCCCCCATAATCAATCGGTGTGTGTCAATGTCGGGGATTTCCGCCATGACCATTTTCATAAATTCTGTGTTGTTCCAGTTGGGCGCATGCACATTTACCAGGATAACAGTGCCACCTCCAGGACACTGCTGACCATGATGTACTGTGCCCCCTGGGACGGAACCGTCCTGCTCTCAATAAATCTCGTCCTCTTACTGATCAGTATGGCTACTCCCTTAGCCCTCGTCCCATAACATGAATGTCACGTCTGTCCCTCATAGCCCTTCCTTACCAGTAGTCTGTCCTTCTCCCCGAGTTGTGGTAGATTACGTCCGCCTTCAGGCTTCTCAGGTGTGCAAAGACTATTGATCTTTTCACTGGGGCCCCTTGCATTTGAGGTGACTATCCTGGTGGGGGGTTTCTGACCCCCCCCGTTCCTGCGGGGTTAACCATACTTACCTGCTGGATGCGCCCCTGCACTCCGGGGTTTCCCTTTGTTATGGGGCCGTCCAAAATGACCATGATCACCGTTCTCACCACGAGGTCGGGTTCCTGCGCTCAAGAGTTTCCCTTTGTCCAGGGGCACCCAAAATGGCCACCAACTATGTGCGCGCCACTGCACTCCAGGGTCGCCCTTTGTTTCGGGATCCTCCAAAGTGGCTGCTTGCGGCGCCATCTTGACTCCTCAGCCTGCTGAGGCCTTTGCCTGTTACATTACCAACTCTTTCCTGCCATTCTGCCCCTTTTCTGTTCTGAGTCCCCCCACCCCAGGTGCTCCCTCTCCCCTGAGCCTGCCTTCCTGTGCTGGCCCTCCCTGCTAGTATGGTGGCTCCCCTCCCTGGGATACTCGAGCCCCGTCTCTAATCTGTCTGCCTGTCTCCATTTCCTTTCTCGCCCCATCACCCGTTTCCCTTATCCTCTCTCCCTTCTCTCTGTCTTCCAACTTGTCTCCGAGAACGAGGCAGCACAGAATCAGTACACTGGGTCCTGTGACTCCAGAGACTGGAGCACAAAATCCAGGTTGACACGCCAGTGAACTGCTGAGCGAGTGCTGAAATGTTTGAGGGGACTTTTAAACCAAGGCCTTGACTGCTCTCCAAGGTGGTCATAAAAAAATGCATGTTACTATGTCAAAGAGCAGGGGTTCTCCCTGGTGTTCCTGATCAATATTCAGTCCTCAACCAACATCACTAAATCAGATGATTCTGGTCATTGTCACACTGCTGCTTGTGGGAGTGTGGCTGTGTGCAAAGCTGTTGTGTTTCCTCCATCAAAACTGACCACATTTCAAATGTACTTAAATAAGCAGCTGTGTTTGGACCCAATGTTTTTTTTTCACTTTTTATTCAAATTAGCATGCAGTTTCATCAGAATTCAACACAAAAATGAGAAAGCAAGATCATGCACATATTCAGAAAGATGCATTTCTATTTATTTATAAAACTATTTTCACTGCTGCATTGGGATTCAGTAAATTTGGAATCTGAATCCTTTCATTGATCAAGTGCCTCATGTCAGATCTAGCAGCTTGTACAGAGTAATTGTAAAAAAATAAAAACACACAAGTGGGTTAGACACTGTACACGAAATTATGTGTTGCTACATGGGCTCAAGTTTACCATGGCCTAATTCCCACATCTCCAACTGTACTGGTAAGCTAGTCTTGTCAGCTGCTTAGTATTAAGTCGTCCCCCCCCCCCCCCCCCCCGCCCCCACCAAGCGCAAGCAAGATAGATGAATGTTAAGATAGACTGAAGAACCTCAATCCACAGGGCTAGGTAGTTGCCAGAGCCTGCAATTACATCATGACAGCTGACAAAGCAAATTGAATGGATAATGTTGATCGAATATAGCACCCAAATATTTCAACAATGGGCAGCAAGTATTGAAGTTGTAGTGTCTTTGCCCATTGCCCTAACACCTCTTTCTCCCCCCCCCCCCCCACAATATGCTGTTAAGTCTCTGGAGAATCCCACCTCCCCGTCATCAGTAATCAGAGGAGTCCGGCAGGGAGGCAGATAACTTCATTGCCAGCGGGAACATTTACTTTGTTCTAAAACTGAAGTCTGTTATAAAATGGGGAAATTTTCCAGGAGTGACAGGTACTGCTCCCTTGATTTTCTAGCATCTTTCTACGTGATTTTAATTTTAAATAAACAATTATTTTAGATGTCTCTAAAATCATTGTCAAACCGTCAGCCATACAGTTAATGAGAAGATCCAGTATCTTTCAGGTAAACCAAATCAACCACGCCCTCCTCTCAGAAGTCAAGATATTTTCAGATAAGTCACTGTGTGTCATTGTTCATCAAAGAGGCAATTCTGAATAAGACCCAGAGGGCCTCACAAAGCCCCAGCGATGCTGTCCTTTTCTGGCATGGTGATTATAAGAACATAGTCTCGAACAGAGTCAGTCTGGAAAGACGTGATCAGCCGGAGATGAAGAGATATTTGTTAAATGGCTTGAGTGACTTTGGAAGACTCTAGCCCAGAGAGCACAGGCCGCACAGTCTTTACAGAGGTTGATAATATTTTTTGGTACGATTGTAATTGAGGGATGTGGGGATCGTGCGGGAAGGTGCTGAGGAAGAAGATAGCCATGATCTTGTTGAATGATGGAGTTGGTGCAAAGGACCAGATGGCCTATTCCAACTCCAATTTCTTATATTCTTGTAAGTAATTGGGGCAGGTTGAGTGATTATCATTTCCTGCCTTACAGTGATAGTTAAAAGTACTTGACTGGCTTAAAGTTAAGATTTCTATCCAGCACTTTTCATAGCCTCACAACAGCTCAAAGCGCTTTACATCCAATGAAATACTTTTGAAAATCTACTGTAATGTAGGAAATGCAGCAGCCAATTTTCACAGTGGAATCTTTCTGGTGTCTTTTAAAATCAACTGTACAGCGAGCTCCACAAATAACACTGTTATATTTGCCAAGATAATTTGTTTTTAATAATGTTGGTTAAAGATAAATATTGGCCAGGACCACCAGGAAACTCCCTTGCTCGTCTTAGAAGTAATGTCTTCAGATCTTTTACAACCAACCAAAAGTAGATGGAGCTCTCGTTTAACACCTCAACTGAAAAACGGTGCATCTGACAATACAGCAATCCTTCAGTACTGCACTGGAGTAAAGCACTTTGCAAGACACGGAGGTTGTGAAAGGCTCTGTATGAATGCAAGTTCATTCATTGGAGCAAGGCACTGTGCAGTATACAGAGGGAGATGCTGGGCTCATGTCAAAACCTGTGACCCACCCCCATTCAGAATTTACAACTCAATACTTCTCTAGTCAACACTCCACGATTTTGCCTTCTTGCATCCCCCCCCCCCCCCCCCCCAGGTGAAGTCAGCTCCACTCCATGACACATTTGCAGAATGACTCGCCTAGTACTGAAAGAACCTATCTGAACTATGAACTCTGCAAGGAGGCTAAAGGTACAGGGAGACACTACCGCTACCCAACCCCCAAGACATGAACTTCTAACTGCTGCAACTGGGCTACCATTCGTTGGTCTAATGAAGCATTATATGTTGTTTGATGCTTGCTAACAGCACAGACCAATCCAGAGCAGAGTACGGTCTGGAAACATATCTCTGTGACAATGACTTGCATTCATGACATTGGCCTCTTATGTGGAAGTTTGTTTGGGAGCAGGTGAGAATCCCAAGGCTGGAATAACTGTATCCCAACATGGAGCGATATGAACGGTAAGTAATGAGTCTGAGTGTCAATCACATTGTCACCATTACTCTGATGACATCTCAGTGGTCAGGTGCAGACTTGACAAACCAGAGAATGAATCTCCCAGTGACAATGACTTAAAACCATGGCAGTAGCTCTATGTGGGATATGGAATAGTTATGATGCCTTTTAAAATCAAGTGTACATTCCTTCCTCAGCAATAAAGCACATATTTGCTCATCAGAGGCTTAGTGCAAAGTGTTTAAACTTTTTCTTGGTTTAATCCACAGATTTACCTCCGTTCCATCCTGGCTTCCTGGAGATTCGGGTTCACATATCAAAACCGTGGTAGCAGCTAATGATCTGCTGAAAATATTTCTTTGCATACCTTTTAAACAAAAGTAGGAGGACAAGTTAAAAGAGGACAGAGAAGTGAAGAAGAGGGCAGTTTAAAAGTTTATTGATGAATGGGGAAGAGGTCACGTTAATGGTGGAGGAAGAGGTGGAGGAAGAGAGTAAGGAAGGCTGAGTTAGCAGAGGGTGGGAGCAGGAAGAGACTCTCAAACCAACTCAAAAACTCTGCCTTCAAGTGTTGGGAGTGATGTCTGTGGTAAAGAGTGACATTGTAGGATGGCTACTGGATCATTTAGCTTACATCAATCAGTCATACAGATGCTGCCACCACATTCCACCCGACACCCAGTGCCGCAGATACGTTTTCAAGGCAGAGTATTTTGACATCGGGAAGCCCCATATTGCTGACTCAGAGATAGGAGGTCAGGAGCCAGGAAGTGGAGACTCCAGACTGAGAGGCAGGAAATGCAAGAGGAAGAGTCGTGAACCGAACCAGGGAGAGCTTGAGGCACAGGAATACCATGAGAAGGTCAGCCAGGCCATTCGGAATGGCACCAGAAAGCTGATAGAGCAAAGCATCGAGGTGGGGGAACAAAGTACTGACACAAGGGTGCCAGCTGGAGAAGACTGCACTAAGAAACAAATCACTCCAGTGATTGCCAACTCCATGTTGATAGAACTCTGCTCAATGGCGAAGCAGATGGTACAGGAACAGCACCAGCCTGTGCAGGTGATAAGCGATGAGGCAGAATCTGTGGATGACCTTAACCTGCTTGCCCACCTGACCGAGAATGGTTCAGATTGTGCCAGGATTGTGATGCTAATGGGACAGAGGTACTTGCTCCCACCACGATCCAGCTTTCTTCTGTCAGATATCTCCTGCATGGAACCCCTCCTGGGCTACAAGAAATACGACTTAATTACTTTGGATCCACCCTGGGAAAACAAATCAGTCAAAAGGAGCAGAGGTTACAGTTACCTCTTCCCTTGGCAGATCCAACAGATTCCTGTGCCAGCACTCTCTGCTCCAGGCTGTTTGGTGGTGACCTGGGTCACCAATCGGCAAAGGCACTTGCGCTTTGTCAAGGACGAACTGTACCCTAGCTGGTCCATTGAGGTAGTTGCTGAGTGGCACTGGGTGAAGGTAACCCGACATGGAGAGTTTGTAGTCCCTTTAGACTCCACCCACAAGAAACCCTACGAGATCCTGGTCCTGGGTAGGTATAAAGGAAGCTCAGAAAGACAGAATGGAGAACCCATCACCAAAACAGTCACAGTGCCTGACTGCAAGCTGCTGGTTAGTGTTCCCTGTGTCCTTCATTCTCACAAGCCACCACTGGGTGAAGTTCTGAAAGGATTGACCAGACCTCACCCTAAGTGCCTGGAACTGTTTGCCCGAAACCTGCAGCCTGGATGGACCAGTTGGGGAAACGAGGTACTCCGATTCCAACACTTAGACTATTTCCAGGAGCATGACACAATGGAAGGAGGAAGCAGCTGCTGCATTTCACAGACATCGACCATCTGAACCAATTGTTCCTTCCTCTTGTTAACTGCGATGGTGGATCAATTGTGGGCTTTTACAAAGAACATTTTGCTGGGGAAATTAGTTTTAAAAAATAAAAAAATTTAGAGTTTCCAATTAAGGGGCAATTTAGCGTGGCCAATCCACCTACCCTGCACATCTTTAGGTTGTGGGGGCGAAACCCACGCAAACACGGCGAGAATGTGCAAACTCCACACCAACAGTGACCCAGAGCCGGGAACCTGGGACCTCAACGCTGTGAGGCAGCAGGGTTGCTGGGAAAATAAAAGGAATTTTTATATCTACATTTAGAGCCAATTGATTGTGTGTTTGGCGAAAGAAATAAAAACAATTTTTCATATCCATTTTTTCTTCTTTCTCAGCCGGGACGGGAGAGAGATTTCTGTTTGAGTTTTAACTTGTACCAAAAAGACCAATTATGTACCAAGTACTTTACACTGCAGTAATGTGACAGCCAATTTAACTTTACACTGCAGTAGTTGTGACAGCCAATTTAAACACAAGATCCCAGATATAGCACTATGATGATCAGATAACCTGTCTGTGGTGCTGGTTGAGGGATAATGTTGGTCAAGAAACCAGGAGGAATTGTTTGAAATAGTGCCATGGGATGTTTAACATCCACCTGAGGGGGCAGGTGGGGCTTCTATTCAACATCTCTCCATAGTGCAACACCACAGCTCTCCCAAGTAGCGTTACTGAAGTGTCAGTCTGGGTGCTTAAGCCTCTGGACTGGAGCTTGAACCTACAACCTTGGGACTTGAATGAGAGAATTCTACCCAATGAGCCATAGCTGTCATCTACATCACATAGCAGTTGGTTGGAATGAGAAGGTATTTCTGCAGAGGAAGAAGGGGAGCACCTTGAGCTGATTTGCACTCCTGAGATACAGCAAATTTCTCCCGCTCAGCAATCCCTGACCAGAAATTTGGAAAGATTCTCTGAAATGCCACCCTCCTAGCACAAAGCAGCAAATGAACATAAAATAACAGGAAAGGATGAAAATGTTCAACAGGTCAGATAGTTTCTCTCTTTAGAGAGAGAAACAGAGTTAATGGGTGGGATGTTCCAGACCCACTGCAGTAGTTTCCCCCTTGGTGGATGTGACAAGCCACTCAAAACGTTGTTGACCAGCGGAATGGAAGATCCCGCCCGTGGAAGGTGTCAGAAAGTCCCACCCAAATTTTCAGAGCTGTGACCTTTCATCAGAACTAGGAAAAGCAAGGGATTGATGGGACGGGACAGATTTTGATTAAGGTGAAAGACAGGAGAGGTTGAATGACAGAAAATTTAGTCCCTCCAGGGCCAAAGGGGATGAAGATGGGGTAAGCAAGCAGGTGTGTTGTACCTGAAAGCAAAAGAGAAAAAACAAATCAAGCAAAGGAAACAACTTGTTGCAGAAATTATAGTTCAAAATGGTTGAACTCAATGTTAAGTTTGGAAGGCAGTAAAGTGCCTATTGAAAGATGAGGTCCCGTTCCTCAATCTTATGCCAGGCTTCATTGGAACAACGTAGTAGGCAGAGGGCAAAGATTTCAGCGTTAGAGCAAAGTGGATAATTAAAGTGATAGGCCAGACAGGGTCATGGGTTATGCTTGCAGACTGAAGTGTTCCACAAAGTGGTCAGCCAATCTGCGTTTGGTCTTCCCTATGTACAGGAGACCACATTGTGAGCAGCGAATACAGTATACTAAATTGAAAGAAGTCCATGTAAATCACTGCTTCAGCAGAAAGGAATGGTTGGGACTTTGGACAGTGAGGGGAGAGGAGGTTCAAAAGGTAGGTGTTGCATCTGCTGTGTTTGCATGGGATGGGTGTTGAGGATGACTTAAGTGGACCAGGGTATCACGGGAACGGTCCCTTCAGAATGCTGAAAGGTAGAGGAGAGGGAGATGTGATTGATGGTGGCACCACACTGGAGGTTGGAGAAAATGATCTATTGTGTCTGGAGGGTGGTGGGATGGAATGGTGGCTTTGAAGGGAGGGACCCTGTCGGGCCTATCATTTTAAATCTCAACATTTTGGGAAATGTAGTGGACACAAATCAGGGGCCCTTTGAGGGGGAAATCCTTGATTGAGAAAAAGGCGACACCTCAAACACTGTTGTGGGAGGTTGTATCATCAGAACCAATTTGACATTGACTGAGGAACTGGAAGAATGGAATGAAATCATTAGAGTGCAGGGATTGAGGAAGTGTAGATGTGGCAATCAGTGGGCTTATAACGAATATTAATTGATAGCCTATAGCCTATCACCAGAAATGAAGCCAGAAGTAGAGGGAAAAGTTGGAGATGGACCATGTGATACTGAGAGAAGGATGAAAATTGGAAACAAAAGTTAATTACGTTTTCCAGGTCAGAACAAGAGCAGATCACAGTGTCGATACAGTGATTAATGTGCTGGAAAAAGAATTGAGGAAAGGGCTGGTGTAGCGCTGGGATAAGATATTGAGTCAGATGTTTACAGCATGGAAACAGGTCCTTTGGCCCAGCTTGTCTGTGCCACACAGTTTCTATCACTAAGCTGGTCCCACTTGCCTGCATTTGGCCCATATCCCTCTATACCCACCCTGCCCATAACTGCCGAACTGTTTTTTTTTTTTATAAAGGAAAACATTGTACCCACCTCTACCACTGCCTCTGGCAGCTCACCACCCTCTTTGTGAAGAAATTTCCCTCTGGTCTCTTTTGTATCTCTGCCCTATCACCTTAAACCTATGCCCTCTAGTTCTACATTCCTTTACTTTGGGAAAAGATGTTGACTATCTATGCCCCTCATTATTTTATAGACCTCTATAAGATCACCTCTAAGCCTCACGCGCTCCAGGGGAAAATGTCCCAGCCTCTCCTTATGGCTCAGACAATCAAGTCCTGGTAGCATCCTTGTAAATCTCTTCTGCACTCTTTCTAGTTTAATATTCTGACCAATAAAACCTAGCATGCCAAGTGCCTTCTTCACCACCCTGTCCACCTGCAACTCCATCTTCAAGGAGCTATAAACCAGTACCCCTAGATCTCTTTGTTCTGTAACTCTCCCCACTTCCCTACCATTAACTGAGTAGGGTCTTGCCCTGATTTGATCTGCCAAAATGCATCACCTCACATTTATCCAAATTAAATCCATCTGCCATTTATCGACCCACTGGCCCAATTGGTCAAGATCCTGTTGCAATCTTATATAACCTTCTTCACCATCCACTATGCCACCAATCTTGGTGCCATCTACAAACTTACTAACCATGCCTCCTACATTCTCATCCAAATCATTAATATATATATAACAAATAACAGTGGACCCAGCACCGATCCCCGAGTCACACCGCTGGTCACAGGCCTCCAGTTTGAAAAACAACCCTCCACATCCATCCTTTGGCTTTGATCGCCAAACCAATTTTGTATCCAATTGGCTACCTCACTCTGGATTCCGTGACATTTAACCTTTTGCAACAACCTTACCATGTGGTACCTTGTCAAAGGCCATGTAGACAACGTCGACTACACTGCCCTCATCTACCTTCTTGGTTACCCCTTCAAAAACTCAATCTAATTGGTGAGACATGACTTTCCCCTTACAAAGTCATGCTGATTTTCTCTAATTAGCCCTTGCTTGTCTAAATGCCTGTAGATCCTGTCCCTCAGAATACCTTCTAACAATTTACCTACTACAGAAATAAGGCTAACCCGTCTGTAGTTCCCAGGCTTAACCCTACAGCCATTCTTAAACAAAGGAAAACATTTGCTACCCTCCAATCTTCAGGCATCTCTCCTGTGGCTGTCGATGATTCAAATATCCCAGCTAGGGGGCCAGCAATTTCCTCCCTAACCTCCCATAACATCCTGGGATACATTTAATCAGGTCCCAGGGATTTATCTATCTTGATGCGCTTTAATACCTCCAGCACCTCCTTCTCTGTAATATGCTGGACAAATCCAACAAATTTAGTATAGGTAGGACCTTTGCCATAGCAATACCTTTTATTTGGAAGGGAGAGGAGTTAAAGGAGGAATAGTTCAGCCAGGCAGAGGAAGGTGCTGGTTGACGGAAACTGATTGGGCCTCTGTTCAAGGAATATGCATAGAACCCTCAGACATTCTGGTGGGATTTAGCAATTATGAGGGAAATATTGAGTTGCTGGTGTAACTGGATTCTATGTTGTACATGCTAACTTATAAACTACATTTTTGCAAATCGCTACCTCGACAAGCAATAATGGTAAAATCATGAGATTAGTCTCAGTGAACTACGTTAGGACCATTCTAACTTCACTGCATTCTTGTAATAATAACCCTGCTATCCATTGAAATGATGCAAACATCAAAACAGCAGCAAATAGTCATAATGGAGGATTATGAAACAGGCAAAAAAACAAATTAAGATTCATAGTCCAGTTGCTTCATAAAGTCTTAAAATGCTCAGAATACCATAGGAGGTAGGGCTCAGTACACACGTTCATTATTCCTCCACTTCCCCACAAACATTTAATGAATTTGTGGTCATCTGAATTTTAACTACTCCAATCCTTTAAACCACTTGAGCTATGATGCTCTATTTCCTCATTGTAATGAGCAATGTAATCCGAGGAAGGATATTCTTGCTATAAAGGGAGTGCAGCAAAAGTTTACCAGACTGATTCCTGGGACGGCAAGACTGATGTAATTTAAACTGTCTGGGGATCCTGAAACTGGCTCTATCGTTGCCCATCTATCAGCGACTTCCGATAATAGTCACTTTGACCAGAATTGTTGGCACAGATATTTTACCCCATGAGGGCGTAATTTGTGATAAGTTATTTGTTTTCCAGCATTGGACTACTTAATTTTTTGAATCTGGAGTCTGAATTTATCCTTCAGGATCTTCCCCAGTTAGCATCAAGCACTCACAATGTCAGCTATACAGCGCAGTAAGAGCATATAACCACTAAACAGCATTCTTCGACTGCAATATCTCAGGCATCTGTTGATTTTAAATGGTCAAAAATCAGGGTACCTGTTTGCGGAGGTAATTATCCACTCGTAAAAGAGCGCACAAGGAAATGTTCCATCTTCTTAGACCGGGCTCATTTGAATATGCATCCTGAGGGGTGACTAAGTCATTGCATCATCTAGTACCATATAAACCACCCATCTCATCGTTAATTTTTATTTAAGTCATTTCAGTTTCTTGCCTTCTGTACCCCCTTTAATACAGCAGGAGGCCTTAATAGCGAGCGAATTTGAATACAGGAGCAGGGATGTCTTGCTACAGTAATACAGGGCCTTGGTGAGGCCACACCTGGAATATTGTGTGCAGTTTCGGTCTCCTTATCCGAGGAAGGATACTCTTGCTATAAAGGGAGTGCAGCGAAAGTTTACCAGAATGATTCCTGGGACGGCAAGACTGATGCATCAGGAGAGTTTAAGTCAGTTAGGATTATATTCGCTGGAGTTCAGGAGAATGAGGGCGGGATCTCAGAGACCTATAAAATTCTAATTAGACTAGACAGGGTAGATGCAGGAAGGATGGTGGGGAGGCCAGAACCAGGGAGTCACGGGCTTTAGGATACGGGGTAAACCATTTAGGACTGCGACGAGCAATTTCTTCACCCAGAGAATGGTGAACCTGTGGAATTCGCTACCACAGAAAGCAGTTGAGGCCAAAACGTTGCATGCTTTCAGAAGGAGTTATGATATCACTCTTGGGCTAAAGGAATCAAAGGATATGGAGAGAAAACAGGATTAGGTTACGGTCAGTCATGATCATAATGAATGGCAGAGCAGGCTCAAAGAGCCAAATGGCTAACTGCTGTTCCTATTTTGTGTGTTTTTATGAGCCATAAGTGCAATTAGCCCATAATGCCACCAGGCTGTGGGCGGAGGGAGATGGGAATGCTGTTACTTCATATTGTATTTTTCTCTTTTAGCCAGAACCTTTTATTCATTCATGAGATGTTAGCTGCACAGGCAAGGTCAGCATTTATTGTCCATCCTAACTGCACAAGATGTTGATGGTGGGTAGCTGCCTTCTTGAACAACTGCAGTTTGTTTGATGAAGATATTCCCACAGTGCTGTTAGGTCGTGACTTCCAGGGCTTTGACCTGACAATATTGTTCCTAGTCAGTAACATGTGCAACTTTGAGGAGAACATGCAGTTGGTGGTGTGGTTGTGTGCCTGCTGCCCATGACCTAGGTGGTAGAAATAACCTTAGTGAGTTCCTGTAGATTTTATATAGCTGTAGATTTTATTTAGCCGGCATGGTGAATTTATGGGGTGCCAATTAAATGAGCAGCTTTTATCCGATTTGGTGTTGTGCTTAAATATTTTTTGGAGCTGCACACATCCAGGCAAATGGAAAGTATTTCATCAAACTCCTGACTTAAGCCTTGCAGACAGTGGACAGGCTTTGGGTAAATCAGGAAAGGAGTAACCCGCCACAAAATTCCCAGCTGCAAGTTCCTAGTCTTTGACGTGCTCTCAACCATAATATTTATGGGACAGATCCAGGCAAGTTTCTGGTCAATGATGACCCTCAAGTGTTGACTGTGGTGAAATAATGGTGGGAGGATATTCAGAGAAAAAAAGAGCCAATTCTGAAAGACATTTGTAACAACAGACACTTCAGTACAACAAAGTTGACAGACATTGCAAGATCCAACATTAAATATACCAGATACTTAGAAGTGTTAGTCATGGGAAATCAGTCTGTCCTTCAGTGATTTTACCAGGTATGAAGACAATTTCAGGAAATTGAAACACGAGGTGATGCATTTTCTAAATTCATTGATGGATCATACAAGCAAGAGAGCACACACATGTATTTTGGAGAGTATGCCTGCAGCTGCTTTTGGTTTACTCACAGTAAAATTCCATGGCTTTTCTGCGATCTGCCTCCACGCACTGTTCTACTTCCAGAATTAGGAACCCATTTCAAGTCGAAGCAGTTAAAAAAAAAAAAATCAAAGATCCACATCCTGATTCCCAAGAAAGGGGATCGGGAATGATTCCTGATGCCTGGAAGGATGCATGAGAAAGACTGGCCACTGCCCCCCTCTCAGCATCTCATTTCTGTTTTTAAAACAAAACAGTTACTCAAGTCTACAGCTCGTCCTCAGAGCTGATGAGGATAATCTTCTCCCCGGTCTTTCGGCGGCCTGTAATGTGGGTGCATGTGCGGGGCAAGGTATGCCCATTGTGCCTGGGTGTCACTTCATCTTTGGTCGACTGCTGTGCATACTGCTGATAGGCTGGGGAGAAGTTGTGAATCGCATCCTGCACGATGTCGTTGGGGTTCATCGTCTCCTTCAGGCCACTGGATATGCTTTGCATGGGAGCTGTGTTACCTATGGTAAACATAGTCGAGTGAGTTTCAAGATAAGATCAGGTTAACTGCCTATGGAGCATCTCAGTCATTTTCTCCTTTCCGAACTACCCAATTCTTCTCAAAGATAGAATCAACACATGGGGTGCATTTTACGATGAATTTTACCATGGCATAACTCAAGGTAGGGAGACTTGTAAATGAAAAAACACTGCCTGACCGCCACCACCTTCCACCCACCGGAACCTGTTTCGCATTTATAATGGATGAACAATGCCTCAGACAGCGCTCATTTAGGGCCGATTGAGTGGCAAATTAAGGGCCTCAATCTGCATCAGCCACACTTGCATGCAGAGAAAGGCAGAGGCAAGGCTAGCAGTCTGACAGCTTTCTCTACACGGGCTGCTGTTGAGCAGAAAGGGGGGAGGGCAGGCAGTGCCCGGCCTTCAGCCCTCCCATCCCAATATTGTGTCACTCTTTTATCCTTCCTCCCTGCCCGACTTACCTGAAGTTCGGAATCCATCATTATCTTCTCGGACTGACTGTAGTCCCAGCAGTGGCTATTACTCAATTCTGGTCCTGCTGGGGCTAGAGAGATTCCAGTCAATCAGATTAGCTAGAAGCTCTATAGGGCAGGATTTCCTCCAGATGGGTGGGGCAGAAGTCCCATTCTGATCTAATTAAGGTTGCCCCAGCATATTACTGCTGCGGGACAGCTGGGTTTCTGGTTAGTGTGGTTCCAATAGACATTTTGGTTGTGGGGGTGACCAGGTACATCATTCTCCCCACCTCCACCCTATGATGTCACACCAATCCAAAGGTCCCAGGCCCTTGACACAATCACAAGATGCACCCAATTACATAGTGTCTAAACCAGGGGCCAGTCAGCCCAAGTGCTTCATGTCACTATGTATTTTCAACACAAGAATCCTTTTTTCACTTATGTAGTTAACTAGCTTTCCCTTAAGTATACCCACGTTATTCACCTCAACTATTTCATTTGTTAGGGAGTTCCACATTCTAACCACTCTCCAGGTGAACTGTTTCAACTGAATTCTTGATTGGATTTATTTCTGACTGTCTTATATTTATGACCCGTTACTTTAGGTTTTTCCTGCAAGTGGAAACCTCTTCTCGAATTTGCCAATGTCAGCTGCTGCTGGTGAAGTGGGGGTGGCAGTGAGCTGAACAGTTAGACTCTTAACCATCAACTCCGATACCAGTCTCTGAATAGTACCAGTATGTGGTCAGCCACAGGGTTCAGCTGGGATGCACTGCTCCAGAGAACAACCTGCCATCAACATTAAATCCAATAGGGAATTCTGGAGAAACATATTTATCAAAAAAAGAGTGGTGACCACTTGCATGTTGCTACCATCCAGTTCTACAGGACAGCCTGTTTTTGTGCTGTAAACACCATGTAGCCCACTGTCGTCAGTCAGATGAGGTAACATAGGCCTCTGTCACCCAGGAAGTTATTACCTTCAGATTAGAAAGAAAACAGTTGGAGAAAACAGTAGTGTTCTCTTCAAGACATTGATGCTTTTATATATAAAAACAGGTTTAGCAGCTGCTACATGATCACAAACATAAATCTTGCAGTTGTCATCCATCAATAACATGAAAATCATTGGCCTTATCATTCCATGGCTGATAGTGGGTGCAAGAGGAGGAGAGCTAGTTTGATCGGGAGGTGCTTCAAAGTTACCGCGTCATTTGTGTTCCCGATGTGGAACAGTTTAAGACTCAAAATTCCAAAATGAAAGACTAATATGAAACGCGAGCACAGGCCTGAAACAAAAACTCCGCATATAGAAAGTACACGTGTGGGTAAACTCCCCACCTCAGTTCCACACTGCTGTCCAAGCAGGGCTTGTGTCTGGCGTGTACAAGACTTGAAGTAGATTGTCCTCATGACTTCTCCAGCTAGCACTAATATACAGAGGACAAGGAATTAACGACAAACCAAAGTACCTTGCCCTGAAGTTGTGAAAGGCGCTAAATAAATACACGTTGTTCTTCTTTGTAAACAACAATTTGGGTTCCTGTCTTAATTTTCTCCTCTCAAGGGCGACATGATGGCGCAGTGGTTAGGACTGCTGCCTGCAGCGCGGAGGAGCCAGGTTCGATCCCGGCCCTGGGTCACTGACTGTGTGGAGTTTTCTTTTTTCTTTTTTTTTAAATTTAGGCACCCAATTCATTTTTTCCAATTCAGGGACAATTTAGCATGGCCAATCCACCTAGCTTGCACATTTTTGGGTTTTGGGGACGAAACCCACGCAAACATGGGGAAAATGTGCAAACTCCACGTGGACAGTGACCCAGAGCCGGGATCGGTGCCGTGAGGCCGCAGCGCTAACCCACTGTGCCATTCTGCCCTGTCTGTGGAGTTTGCACATTCTCCCCACGTCTGCCTGGTTTTCACTCCCACAACCCAAAGATGTGCAGGTTAGGTGACTTGGCCATGCTAAATTGCTCCTTAATTGGAAAAGAAATAATTAGGTGCTCTAAATTAATTTCTTTAAAAATTGGGTTGTGGGAGTGAGACCCATGCAGACATGGGGAGAAAGTGTAAAACTCCACATGAACAGTGACCTGGGCTGGGATCGAACCCGGGTCCTTGGCGCCATGAGGCTGCAGTGTTAACCACCACACCACTGTGCTATCCTTGGATTGTGAATGTCGTCAGACTATTCAACCACAATGGATATCAAAGTCAAACTCGATACCATTCTCACACAACATTCATTCCTTTTCTCTCTCTCAAAAAGGAGGCATCAATCGGGGGTGGTTGATTTTCCCTCTGCCATGGCTTGGGGAACTGAGCTCAAATGGATTGCTGACATCTGCTATCCAAGTTGGGATCAGTGATATAAATCTTGTGCTTTGAACTGAACCAGATATCTGCTGCTCCAAATATCTGAGGAGCCAAACAGTTAACTTCATCACTATTCCTTCAGCCAGCTGCTGAAGCGTGGAGTAAGTAGATGTTCCTACCTTGTGTGGTTTCAGGCTTTTCACTGTACACCTGGGAAGGATAGGCATAACGAAGGGCAATGGCAGCAAAGAACATCTCGATGCAGATGATGAAATTCTGGTAACCTGCAGCCACTGTCCCTGCCCTGACTTCATGGCCATCAATAATCTGGACTTCTGGGATCACACCACATTTCTCCAAGATTGCCAGTAGCATTCCTGAGGAAATATTGATCCAACCCACATTAGCAGATACAATAACTCATGCGCCGCATTAATAGAAATGAAAACATTCGTCCAACTCTAAATTTATTTCAAAACAATAGAATTTAAATACAGTGTCTCATCATAACTCTCAAATACCCAAAGTGTTGCACTTGTAAAGTGCTTTGATTTTCAGTAACTGTTGTTATTGGTCAATGGCCACCACCTTGTGCACAATTATGCCCCACAGACTGCAGAAAGAATAATCAATTAATTGCAATTGGTCAAGGGGACATTGATCAGGGTGTCTGAGGAATGTTGTAGTAATTGGATGTATAATATCTCCTTTGATAAAGCTCTATGCGGAAATATTAACATACACCTTTTAGAAGCAAATTTAAACCACCGACTATTCTAGTAACCACCACAGGTAATTCAACGAGATTAGTCAGACATCATCACCTTTTGTAATTCCACATTGATGCTCTGATCAGCTGACATTTGTCTGCATGCAAAGTCAATTATGCATTTAATGATAGATTCCAATAACAACTGATATTAAATGGAGGGGTTAGTAATCACCTGATACCTCCCCTCTCCTTCTCGGATAATGGAGTGGCATTTACAATTTGCCCAATCTAAATATTTGCACCTAGAGGCTCTGGAAAATGACATCTGCAATTTATTTTCTTTCAATACCTTGGTCTGGAAACAATCAGGTCATGGAGATTTGTCAATCTTAAGTCCCATTATTTTATCCATTACTTTTTTAAACCTTCAAGTTCCTCCCCTTCACTTTTAATGTGCCATTGTTGTCATGTTTGCTCAACTGAGTCACTTTGTAAAGATATTACAGACTTTTAAAATAGACACTTCACCCACCTTGCCAAAAGGAGAGGAAAATAACAGATTTCACCGTCAGGAATTTCAGAACAGGATCAAATGCATGGAGGAGTTCACTGGTGGCGAAGTAGAAGAGGAACAATGCGTAGAGTGCAAGACTCACAGAGATATTATAAATAATGGTGATATATAGGTATCCACTTCTCACACTGTGGGAATGAAATGTACACAATTAGCTTGCAGCTAGAGGATTCTCTGCATCTCCAATCATTTGCTTAAAATTAACTTTTAACCTAGCCCACCTATTTATGGTCCACCCAGGGGGTTCTCTATTTCCCAGGGTCCACCTTCCAGACCTTTGCTAATGTCACTTGTAAGACAGATATGACAATGTGCACTGGATTTCCCCAAAATAGACTCGTTCAGACTTTCCCATACCCAATCTGTGCTCAACAAGAGAATGGCACAGATCAGGAAACTCCACTAAGAAATCCGGACTATTCAATATGGACGTTTTAATGCTAGTTATAGTATTTGGCCGTTTTGAGCTGTATTGCTGACCAAGATTACACACATCCCTAAAACTGCCATGTTTTAATGTCAATAAGAGCAACAATTTAGAGAGGTTTCAGCTTCAGCTGATTCTTACCACTTGATATACTAAAGCAGTAAATAGTTAAGAAATTTCAGAAGCTCATTGGGAGCTGTAGTGCTGACCCATGGTCATTAGAGAGGCCAAGCACCTTCATACAGCAAAGACATTTGTCCACCAAACCCCTACAACTCTCAACTTCCTGCCAGTAAGTACTGCCCCATGAAGGGAATTTCTTTCAACTAAATGCATGCCTGGAATCAACCTGAAATTCCTCAACCTCTCCTTCAAACTGATCCATGGCTTTGTCCCACCTTTCCTCAATAACCTTCCATAGCTTTACATTAGTGCATCCACTCCCCCTGCAATTAGGGTGACTATTCTTTATGTCTTGTTCTCTTTTCTCCAGCATTGGTGACGGCTCCCGAGGACAATTCGTCCTGGCTGCTGAACCACATTTCCCCATCTTTCATGTCTGCTCATCGCTTTCTTTAGCTTGAAAGCCACAAAACTATCACCACAACCGTTTTATTGTGAACAAAAATTGTGGAGGCAGATTTCATTCAAAATATATAAGCAGGCTGCAATAAGGAAATTACTTAATGTAGATGATCTAATGAAGGTTTTTAAGACCACTAAAGGTGCAGAGAGGGTTCAGAAAGGGACACAATTTCCTTGGTGAGAGAGTCCAGAAAAAAGAGGCACAAGTTTTAATATTGCAGCAAGACCATTCAGGGGGTGATGTCAGAAAGCATGTCTTCACACAAAAGTTGTAGAAATTTGAAACTCCCCCAAAAGGCTGTTGATGTCATGAGTCAAATTGGAAATTTCAAAACCAAGGTTGCTAAGATTTTCATGAAGAAAGCATATTAAGGGTTACAGAACCAATAAGAGCAGCTGGAGTAGAGACAGAGCTCAATCATTGTCAATTAAATGGCTAAACGGGTTTGAGAGGCTGAATCGCTTACTCCTGTTTGGTATTCTAGATTGGTAGAGATTTGTCACACAGCTCAGCTTTAAAGCCGATGAACACAATGTTCTTATTCATTAGGCTGATTGGTTCAACAAAGTCCAATAGTAGATCTTACTTGGCTGTCTAAAGAATTTGTTACATTCTACCTGGAGTCAGATTGTTTCCAAGCCACAATGGCCAAGAATATACAATATATAGAAAAACACATTATTATTATTATATATATGTAAATATTTTTAGACACACGTTTGTACATTTATGCATTTTCTTTGCCTGATGCTTTTTTAGGCCTCTCCCACCTCTTCAGGTCACACACTATATGCAGCCAGGTGGATTGGGAAGTCATCTTTCCCCAACTTCCTTGGTCATTGTCACTCTGAACTAGATGTCAATAAAAGCAGACAGTCTTAGTTCACAACATGGGCTGGCATGCTGCCTCTTGGCGCCAAGGATCCGGCTTCAATTCCTGCCTGTGTGTGTGGGGAGTTTGCACTTTCTCCCCATGTCTGCATGGGTTTCCTCCAGGTGCTCCGGTTTCTCCCCGCAATCCAAAGATGGGAGGTTAGGTGGGTTGGCCATGATAAATTGCTTCTCAAGTATCCAAAAGGTTAGGTGGGGTTACAGGGAAAGTCTGGGGGTGTGGGCCTATGTAGGGTGCTCCTTCAGAGGGTCAGTGCAGACTTGAGGGGCCGAATGGCCTCCTTCTGCACTATAGGGATTCAATGATACCATGATTCCATGAACTTGTAATGTTCTTGGATCAGTTGGTGTCATAAAAACAACCCCACGCAAGTAACTAGGCAGTACTTGTTCTTCCACTTATGTGGGTGTACAAGTTACATTGCTTACACTGTACACAAACCAGACAGAAATCTGTGTAGCTCCAAATAGCTGGAGATGATGGTTTTTACCTAGTCTGTACTATAGGAAAGGTTTTCTCAAGTTATGCTCTTCCAAAGAGAAAACTTTTCTAATGGCTCTGCGTACCGACTTAACCTTTTGTACCATGGAAAACAAATCCACTTGGTACATATGTAACTTATGCAGGGAAGCTGAATTCAACAGAGACAGTCATTAACCCAAAAATGCTTGGACTCCCTCACTTTCATGGACCTCAGCATACTACCTAAAATAGGTCTTCTCATTGCACCTGAGGGAGACCCATTTAAAACAAAGTATGAATGGAACAAAAGCTTTAACATTCCGAACAATAAAAAGCCACAGCCTATATTTGGAGACTGAGGTTTAGAAACAAAACAGCAACTTACTCGAAATCCCCATCATGATATTTGCCGTACACCTGCAGGATAATGGTGATGGCTGCCATTAGGGGTTTAATCACGCAGAACTGTAAGGTAGCCTGGGGACGACAGACAGCAGGATTATGGTAAGTACAAGGAACAAAAACATTAAGTCATTTAAAATTCCTAATACAAATAAATTGCTAGCCTCCCCATTCAAAACATACCCTCAATTTCATTACAATGAAATCAGAATGGGAGGGTCAATTCCCTCTCCTTTTCCTGAAAGAACACAAGTTCTTGTTTTCACAAGCACCAAAAAGATATTACAAAGTAGATGATGGGCACTTCCCTATACAGTATGAATGAAATTGAAAATCGCTTATTGTCACAAGTAGGCTTCAAATGAAGTTACTGTGAAAAGCCCCTAGTCGCCACATTCCGGCGCCTGTTCGGGGAGGCTGATACATGTGAGCCGGTAACAAAGAGTTCTCTCCCTGGGAAAAGAGGAAAGAACGAATATGCATCTCTATAGTGCTTTTCACAATCTCAAGATGACACAAAGTGCTCTGAAGAGGCATATGGACTCGAAGCAATTCTGTTTCTCTCTCCACAGATGCTACCAGATCTGCTGAGTTTTTCCAGCCTTTTTTGTTTTTATTCATGACACAAAGTGCTTCATGGCTAATGAAGTACTTTTTGAAGTGTAATCACTATTATAAGAAATGTGGCGGCCAATTTGTGCACAGCAAGGCCCAACAAATAGTAATGTGATAATGATCGGAGTTTAGGGATAAATATTGATCAGTTCACCATGCAGAACTGTCCCGCTGTTCTTCAAAATAGTCCCATAGATACATAGATGATAGGAGCAGGAGGAGGCCTTTTGGCCCTTCGAGCCTGCTCCATCATTCATCACGATCATGGCTGATCATCCAACTCAATAGCCTAATCCTGCTTTCTCCCCAAGTGCTATATCCAGCCGCCTCTTGAATATATTCAAAGTTTTAGCATCAACAACTTCTTGTGGTAATGAATCCCACAGGCTCACTACTCTGTGTGAAGAAGTGTCTCCTTATCTCTGCCCGAAATGGTTTACCCTGAATCCTCAGGCTGTGACCCCTGGTTCTGGATACACCTATCATTAGTAGCATCTTCCCTGCATCTACCCTGTTTAGTCGTGTTAGAATTTTATAAGTCTCTTATGAGATTCCCCCCTCATTCTTCTAAACTCCAGAGAGAACAATCCCAACCTAGTCAATCTCTCCTCATATGGCAGTCCCGCCATCCAGGAATCAGTCTGGTAAACCTTCACTGCACTCCCTCGAGAGCAAGAACATACTTCCTCAGAGAAGGAGACCAAAACTGCACACAATACTCCAAGTGTGGTCTCACCAAGGCACTGTACAATTGCAGTAACACATCCCTGCTTCTATACTCAAAACCTCATGCAATGAAGGCCAACATACCATTAGCCTTCTTTACCGCCTGCTGCACCTGCATGCTTACCTTCAGCAAATGGTGCACAAGGACACCCAGGTCCCGCTGCACACTCCCCTCTCCCCATTTACATCCGTTCAGGTAGTAATCTGCCTCCCTGTTTTTGCTTCCAAAATGAATAACCTCACACTTATCCAAATTATACTGCATCTGCCATTGGTTTGTCCACTCACCCAACCTGTCCAGATCTTGCTGTAGGATCCCTGCAACCTCATCACAATTCACCCTCCCACCTAATTTGGTATCATCTGCAGACTTTGAGATGTTACATTTTGTTCCCTCATCCAAATCATTAATATATATTGTGAATAGCTGGGGTCCCAGCACCGATCCCTGTGGTACCCCACTGGTTACAGCCTGCCAATTTGAAAAGGACCCATTAATTCCTACTCTTTGTTTCCTCTCTGCCAACCAGTTTTCTATCCACCTCAATACATTCCCCCAATCCCATGCGCTTTAATTTTGCACAATAATCTCTTATGCGGGACTTTGTCAAACGCCTTCTGAAAGTCCAGATATACCACATTGACTGGCTCCCCCTTGTCGATTGCACTGGTTACCTCTTCAAAGAATTCCAACAGATTTGTCGAGCATGATTTTCCCTTCATAAATTCATGCTGACTCTGACTGATCCTTCCACTGCTTTCTAAATGTTCTGCTATAAAATCCTTGATAATGGATTCAAGCATTTTCCCACTACCGATGTTAGGCTTACTGGTCTATAATTCCCTGCTTTCTCTCGACCTCCCTTTTGGAATATCGGAGTGATGTGAGCTACCCTCCAATCTGCAGGGACAGTTACAGAGTCTATAGAATTCCGGAAGATGACCACCAATGCATCCACTATTTCCAGAGCCACCACCTTAAGCACTCTGGGATGCAGATTCTCAGGTCCTGGGGATTTATCCGCCTTCAATCCCATCAGTTTTCCCAGCACCATTTCTCTACTATGAAGTACCATGTAAAAGGGCAGATGTGGCATCCGTCTCATCTGAAAGACAGTACCTCTGATGGTGCAACACTCCCTCAGTATTGCACTGCGAGTGTCACTTAATTTGTGCAAGTCTGTGGGGTGGAACTTGAACTTCTGACTCAAAAATGTGTTACCTACTGAATCATAGCAAATGCACAACAATCAAGTTAAACTCTGCAAGGGCGGACCTCTTGAAGGCAGCACCAGCCACCGTCATGTGCCCCCCCCCCCCCCCCCTCTCCCCCCTCCCCATCTGTGGCCATGTAAGTTGAACCAGCAAGTGTTGGTTGGCTGTTTCACAATGGGTGTTGGTCCCTCATAGCTGGTTCCAATGCTGCCTCTCATCCAATGCCCACACCTGCACACTTTCAGCAAGAGACAGTGGGGAGCAGTTGAAGCTAGGTGGGGGAGTATAGTATCCTGCTTGAATCCTCTCATCAGCCGAGGCACACTGGTCAATTGTACCACCCAGTCAAGGGTGAAGATTATTTTGTTCACATGTTCTGCTCTCAGCGAGCTAAAAGTTGAAGTCAGCTCTGCAGATTGGTGTTTTTAAAAAATTAATCATGTGGGTGTCACTGGCAAAGACAGCATTTTTTGTCTATCCCCAATTGACCTCGTGAAGTTGGTGGTGAGCCACCTTCTTGAATACACCTAGTGGCTTGTTAGGCCATTTCAGCGGGTAGCTAAGAGTCAACCATATTGCTGTGGATCTGGAATCACAGACCAGACTGGATAAGAACAGAAGAGCTCTTTCCCAAAATTACATTAGTAAACCAAATGGGACTTTATAACAATTCAGCCATTTCATAATGCTAGTTTTTCCACTCCATAGTTTACTTAATTGAATTTATCCCCGATTGCCATGGTGGTATTTGAACTCCTGTTTCTAGGTGTTTAGTTGAGGTCTCTGGATTACTGGTCCAGGAACAAACCACTCTGCTACCACATATATAGCTACAAAAATATACTATTTCTCAATTCAACAAAGGGCAGAATTGACATTGATAGCATCATGCAGTAACAATCAATGTTGTATAGCAGAATGCACTCAGTCAAGGCAATGATACATAAACAAGGGCAATCTGAAGGGCTAATGCACACTAACGGTGTCTTGGCAGAACAAGGCAAGATCTGTTCTGGATCTTCAGCATTTCACCATCTATATCAATAACGTGAACAAAGAGACATGTAGCCATGTTTGCAGATGACACCTTTAGGAGGCACAGTAATTTGCAGATCAGATTGTTACAAATATTTAATAAGGTCACGGGAACCTACACCAAGTAAGTAAGAACAAAGTTTTATATACACAAACGATATATACACTATCTGATCGGTGCCTTGCTGGCCGACCTTATATACAGTGGGTAATTGAGATACCCTGGCGGGGGAGCTTATACTCTGCAAGGAGCACAGGGAAGATGGGAAAACAAGCATTTCCACCCAGTAGGTCCCGTGCAGGATATTACAAAATGGACATAGGCAAATTAAGCAAATGGGTAAAACTGTGGATTTGAAATCCAAAAGGAAAGGAAATGCTACCCTATTGCTTGCTACAGTTGTTGTTGTACAGAGCCATGGTCAGGCTCTATCTTGAGTAGTGCATTCAGCTCTGAGCACCACACCTCAAGAAGCATCACAGAATTCTTACAATGCACAAGGAGGCCCATTGTATCTGCACCAGCTCCCTGTAAGAGCATATATTGGTCTTGGAAGGTGTACAGTACAGATTCATCAGAATAGTACTGGGCCTTGGGAGGGTTAAATTAGAAGGACAGGTTGCATGTACTTAAAATTATGAGTTTGGCCAATCTGGAGTGAAATAAGGATACACATTTTGACAACGAATCACAGAAATGTGGAGTGTTCTCTCCTGTGGATGCTGGGAGTCAACTTAAATTTTAAAGAGTGAGATTAACAAATTTGTTTGGTATGGGTGGCAAGAGATAGGGAACAAAGGTGGCAAATGGAGTTGAGGCACATATTAGCCATGATCGAATTGAATGGCAGAATAGGCCTTTTCCTGTTCCTATGTGCCAAAGGAAATGGATGAAGAGGGGCAATTGGTCAATTGTGCTATTTACAAATGACTGAGGTTCAGTTAGGGCAGCACCGTGGCACAGTGGTTAGCATTGCTGCCTCACAGCACAGAGATCCCAGGTTCGATCCCGACTCTGAGTCACTGTCCATGTGGAGTTTGCATATTCTCCCCGTGTTTGCGTGGGTTTCGCCCCCACAACCCAAAGATATGCAGGGTAGGTGGATTGGCCACGCTAAATTGGACATTCTAGAACAAGAGGTCATAGTCTTAGGAGGTGGCAAATTTAAAACAGAGTTGAGGAGAAACTGCTTCTCCCAAAGGGTTGTAAATCTGGAATTCGCTACCCCAGAGTGCGGTTGATGCAGGGACAGTGAGTAAATTTGAGGAGTTAAGACATTTTAAATCGGTAATGGGTTGAAGGATTATGGAGAACGGGCAGGCCGATGGAGTTAAGGCCAGGATGAGATCAGCCATGATTGAATAGAGGTGCAGACTAGATGGGCCAAATGGCCTAATTCTGCTCCTATATCTTATGAACAGATTAATGTTCTGAAAGGTTTTCTGATAGTATTTTGGGATTGTGAACAAATATTGATTTTTTTTTAAAACTTACTTTTAAAGGGGTAGGAATGAGTAAGGTCTTCACAGTACAGTACATTAGATACTAGCCACATGGGAAGTTTAAATAAATAGTAAATGAATAGAGACATCATCTCAATACACATACACTTGTATATGTATGCGATCTTCAACATTTTTACATCTTTTTAGGTTAAAAAGGCTAAGCATCTGAGTTTTTTGATCAGAGA
The DNA here is from genome assembly GCF_902713615.1 of Scyliorhinus canicula. Taxonomy (NCBI): domain Eukaryota; kingdom Metazoa; phylum Chordata; class Chondrichthyes; order Carcharhiniformes; family Scyliorhinidae; genus Scyliorhinus; species Scyliorhinus canicula. The sequence continues at coordinate 48,616,343 of NC_052160.1, read as the reverse complement.
GTATGATTTTTTTGATTACTGAATGGTAGATGTATAAATGCAATAGGTTTGCCTGAATTTTCCTGTAACCTGCAAGGTGTTTTCAACTAAAATTAATGCTAATTAACATGGTTAAAATAGATATCGCTGGACAGCACGGTGGCACAGTGGTCAGCACTGCTGCCTCACGGTATCAAGGACCTGGGTTCAATCCCGGCCCCAGGTCACTGCCCATGTGGAGTTTGCACATTCTTCCCGTGTTTGCGTGGGTCTCACCCCCACAATCCAAAAAGATGTGCAGGGTAGGTGGATTGGCCATGCTACATTGCCCCTTAATTGGAAACATTTAAAAAAAAGATTTTAAAAAAGCTTTGGAGCTATTGCATGTGCACTTCAATGGGTTAAGACTGGCTGGCCAAGAAACACAAGTGAAAACAGAACTTGCTACCAACCATCACCAGCGTCAAACATGCAAACCCGATGCTCAGACTTCTAACCATCTCACCTGTTTGCAAAACCGTAAAAATCCAATCGAATAGGTCATACCCATCAGACAGCACGTTCCGTACATACAATTGGACCTGGGGATGAGATAGAAATGTAAACAAATAGAGGGAGTTTATAAATCCAGGGATTTATTAGGATATAATTATGTAACTGCTTGTGAAAACTGTAATTTCACAGTGCCAAAAATACAAATCATTAGGATTGGATAACAACACTAGAAATCACGCAAAATAGTTGGACAGTGAATCCCTTTCTAGAGATCACGGTGTGTTTGGATAACACTTAACCAAAAACTATTCCTATTAAATCAATACATTGCTTGAATCCCGGCCTGCAATCCCTTATCTTCAGACATTTTAGTTTTAAACCCATTGCCCAGCATTCTTGGATGGAGTTCACTGGCAGAGCAATGAACAGTGCAAAAATTCTCCTGGTAGTTTATATATTTGAAAAGAATGTTGGTGGCTTTATTAAACAAGAACTGCACTTCTGTTTCATTTTGCTCTGTGCAGAATGTAGTGAAACGTTCTGTTAGTGGCTTTTTCCGGTTAGCGCATTTAGTTAATGGCATTCTTTTGTATGTCTGTGACTTTAGTGTGGAGTGCATATGAATGTGCATAAAGATGGAAAACTCACTTGATTAGTTTCCCTCTGATTTCTGACATTATTGCACTTTCTCCACCCAGGTACTCGTAGCAGAGGCTGAGGAAGTTGTAAATCACAAAGGCTGCAAGGAAGACAACATATATCAGTGCAAGTACATGACATACAACTATCCTTTACATACTACTTTTAGTTATTGTTTCCATCTGCGTCAAGTATCTGGCATGAACCATGGCCAATCAACACAGAAAGGACCCCAGGTCAGGGGGTGTGCAAGTGTGTAATAGCTTTATGTTTTATCAAATCACTCCCCTATAAAAAGGCAAAAACTTTGTGCGTGTTTAGGGGAGGTAGTGGGGGTGGAAGAGAGACAGCTGATTCTGGAGGAGGAAGGCAAAGTAGTGATCTTCTGTACAAAAGCTAGAATATGTTTTTGTATCACCCAATAAGTTCATGGGCATTTGGTCCTCACAAGTAGTAATTGATCACTGGTCCCACAAAAAAAAAAGCACCAACTCATTAAATTTGCATTCAATATAGAGACTTTGTGAGATACGGAGATTATGAAATCGTAACATATTTTAGGCTAGATATAATAAACCCAGACCGTTGTTCTTTTGCTTTAGTTTTACCTCCATCTCCCAACACACAACTGTCCAACTATATGTTGCAGATTATTTGTTGTGTGACAGACCAAGAAAAATCATAACAGGTACACATCCATGCATAATGTAAACATAAACCAAGCATTAGAAACCCAATCTGACTGGTGTGTGAAAGCAAGCTCCAGCTCGTTAAGTTTCCAATTATTTTTGATGGCTCATGCAAAACAACTAGTAACTGGAGGAACTTGATAACATCACTTTAACCTCTCAGTTATTTGTGAAGGTTTCCATTCGGAGCCCCAAATATTAGCTGTGATGTTTAGCCCAGTACTCAACTTGAACAGATATTAGCAATGAGGTGCTGCAAGGTATTATTGTAAACTTGAGCTCACTCAAAACTCTGCTGACTACATCCTAATGCACACAAGTCCCATTCATACATTAACTGCTTGCTGAGGCAGCACGGTGGTGGTGCAGTGGTTAGCCCTGCTGCCTCTCAGCGCCGAGGTCCCAGGTTTGATCCTGACTCTGGGTCACTGTTGTGTGGAGTTTGCTTATTCTCTTAGTGTTTGTGTGGCTTTCTCCCCCACAACCCAAATATGTGCAGAGTAGGTGGACTGGCCACGCTAAATTGCCCTTTAATTGGAAAATATTAATTGGATACTCTAAATTTAAAAAAAACTCTGCTTGCTGACCTACATTTGCACCCACTCTGGCCATGCCACAAATTTAAAATTCTCATCCTTCTGTACAAATCTCTCCACAGCCTCACTCCTCCCCACCTAATCTCCTCCAGCACTACAATCCTTTGGGATCTCTGCGCTTTTCCAATTTTAGTCCCTTTCACATCCCAAGTTCCCATCGCTCCACTATTGGTAGTTGTCTTCAGTTGCCTGGACTCTCAAGTTTCCTGCCCCAAAACTCCTCACTCACACTCCCTGTCCTCCTTCAAAGTTCTGCCCGCATAAAACCTATTTATTTGACCAAGCTTCTGCTTGCCTGTCCAAACTTCCCTTTGCAGGTTTGAGGCAAATTTCTATCTGGCAACATTCTTGTGAAGCACCTTGGGATGATTTACTACACAAAAGGAATTATATAAATGCACATTGCTTTGCTATTGATACTACACATACACCAATCCTAACTCAGGTTGGGGAAGGTGGGGTGTGGGGATGAATATGTAAAGTCACTCTCCACATTTCATTCCCCATGAAAACCCGCAATCAACCTCACATCATATGATTGATAAACAGAGACCCCAAGTTCAGGGAGGGTAGATGGACTATCCATCTCCTAAGAATGTTAATACTTCACTGCACAACTTCCAAGAAGAATTTAATAGGCGATGCAACTTCCTTCCTTTCCTCGGTTTCCCTCGCCCCTACCCCGTAAACAAACTGATCGCTGTTTCAGTAATCTATATATAATCTGCTCCACCTGTTATTTAGAGTCATTGTGTTTTAATCTCCACTGTTGATAAGCATCTAGACAGCTAAGCACTGCTAAAGTGACCTTATAAAGAGACCACTGCTGCAGTAAACAGCAAAACAGAGCGTGATTGCCATGGGAATAATGAGCAGCATCTGTCCTAGATCCTAGCATCTGGCTGCATGGAGCACATCGAGTAGCTGCTTTTGGATTAATTTGTCAAACCAAGAGAATGTTTGTCTCAATTGTCGCTCTGTCTTAACTGCCTTCTATGGGTGGTGTTAAGGCAGGAGTGCTGTGCTGTTAGAATACACTACATAAAGTTCTTCAGCGAGAAGAGCCACTGGCTTACAGGATCCATGCATTCTGTTCCCAATCACAATGTTTATAAATAGAATCTTCCAAAACACCTCTGCTCTAGGGAGGGAGCGAAAGAAGGAAGTACAATGTCCTGTGGAATCATTTTGTTTTCTTTATCATGCAGAAGCTGTTCCATTCCCCAGAGTCGGTCAATGGAATGAATCTGATAACTATTGATTGCCAAGTCATTGGTAAAATATTGTTGCTTGATAAATCATTGTTTACTCTTGAAGTTTGTCATTCATCACTGTCGCTTCAATGGTATAAATCTCTAAGGATGCAGGGAGCATATGGAGACCCCCACTCACTGGAGTGCTTTAAAAGGCAGTAAGCTTGGCTTGAGGTAACACGTTCAAGTTTTGCTCTTGAAAATTCTATCTGTACCTTAGCTTAGCTCCTCAATCTGACACTATGGGCAACACACTGTACAGTCTGTGTGTTGGCTCACAGACTGGGAAACACAACAGATGCATATTCATACATAATTCAGAGACAAACCAAGCAGAAGAAATCCAATCTTGCTTGTCAGAAAGCAAACCCCATATTGCACAGGTTCCAATTGATTTCATAATTAAAATTTATAAAGCATTTATGCACCCAATTATCTTGAATGGTTAATTGACATGTTGGGAGTAGACATACACTTCTCTGGAATAAAAGGATGAGTCCCAGGAGATGAGCCTCATTAGAAATAGTGCCCCTCGGCATATCCAAGGCCTTTTTTAGCCTAGCGTGCCATTCTTCCATTTATACCTTACTGCAGCCAGCACTCTGGACTGGTCAGCCAGTCTCAGACCCTCTACTTTCCTCTCATGTCAATGGCATTCCTTGGCCAACCTTGAAGGAACAAAAGATCGACTAACATGCCTTGGGATTCCACCCTTAATCTTCCAGTTGCAAGCAATGTCAAGTTGGCCACCTGACCTTGCATTATTCAGCTAAATTATCAAATAATTATTTACATCACTAGATGGCAAAGGCCTTATGAGAATTGTTCCATCATTGTCAACTGTGCCATCAGCTCAGAGAACTGAAGCTATGGAATTCCCTCTCCAACCCTCTCTGCTGCTCTCTCCTCTTTTAAGATGCTCCTTAAAAACTACCTAAAGCTACCCTTTCTAATATCACTTTGTATGGCCCAGTGATAAATTACATTTGAGAACACTCTTGTGAAGGCACCTGGTCATTTTATTACGTTAAAGATGTTATATAAAAGTAGGTTGCTGTTGCGGCAATGAATAAAGTTTTTGCCCACTGTAATAATAAGCAAAGGCTATGAAGTTGCAGGTTTGGTTCCTGATGTCAATTGGAAGAGCAATTAGGGTGCAATAATTAGCTTCAATAAACTTGGATTAAGTGGTAGTGAGAACCAGTAGTAAGGATAGGATTAGAAACAACAGGAACATTAGGAAAGCACAAAACATAAAAAGCACCTTAGCTGTACCTCCATAGCTGCAATGTCTGGAGATTAATTTCTAGCATCTCCCACCGGAAAACATAGCAGATCAACCAGCAGCTACAGAAGAAATGGGTTTTTTTGTGACCTTCCCTTACAATGCTGAAGGGTCATGCCTGAAACATTAAAAGTCATAGGTTGACTGATCAACCATTTTCATCACTCGGAGGGCTTTTTGTTTCAGCTTTCTGGTGTGTATAATTTGTATTTATGGCAGCATACCTACTGCCCTGGTAAAATCAGCTGGCACAGCACCAGACCAGTGAATGTTTTTGAAAGAAGGGAAAAATGTATATTTATGCAGTGCCTTACACAACCTCAGGGAGTTCCAAATCATTTTTACAGTCAATTAAGTACTTCTGAACTGCAGTCACATTGTAGTGTAGGGCTCCTGAGGCACACACTGTATTGTACTGTATTTATTAAAAAAAGAACTTGCCCAAATCAATATCAAACACGTAAAAATAGATTACCCGGTCATTATCACATTGCTAATTGTTGGAGCCTTGCATTTTACATATTACAACAGTGAATTCACTTCAAAAATACTTTATTTGGCTGTAGAACAGTTCTAGATATCTTGAGGTTGTGGAAGGTACGATAGAAATGCAAGTCTTCACACACATAAACCTGATCACGGATGAGAATACACATCGATGTTCATGTTGGACACACCCGCAAAACAAACCTGCTCTCCCAGGTTAACAACCTTGTGACAGAGTTGAAGGAATTATGGAATCTGAACCTGTGGTCTGTTTCACACAAAGTTCATTCTTTTGTTTACCAGTGAGCAAACATTGGCAACAAGCAGGGAAGCTACCCAAGGTGCAAACACCAGCAACAACAGCTTTGGCGTGAACACAGCATAATCTGCTGAAGGCATTAACTTTGTTTTTGAGTATTGATCAAGAAATAAATTACCAAACGGAGCTCAAATCAAGAAGCAATTTGAATTTTGAAATATGTTCAAAATTTCAAAAGGTATCATGTAAACTTAAGGAAAAATGTCTTCATTTGGAAGAGTGATAACTATTTAGATTTAGAATACGATGAGCTTCAATGGGCTGCATGAGCACTTCCCTTTGTGTACATCATATCTCGAGTTTGTTTCATTTGATAAGATGCAGTTCACTCAATCCATATTAGGTCATTTGAGGTGGAGTTAGGAAAACACGATAGAGAAAAGAAAGAAGGTTATATTGATAGGGTGACATGAAGAGAGAGATGGAAGATTCAAATAAGGGTGGCACGGTGGTGCAGTGGTTAGAACTGCTGTTTCACGGTTCTGAGGATCCGGGTTTGATCCAAGCCTCAGGTCACTGCCCATGTGGAGTTTACACATTCTGCATTGCTCTCACCCCCACAACCCAAAGACATGCAGGTTAGGTGGATTGGCCACCTAAAATTGTCCCTTAATTGGAATTTAAAAAATAATAATAAATGGACAAGCCACTCAAATGCCAGACAATAACCACCTCCAACAAAACAGTGTCCAACTACTTCCCTTGACATTCACTGGCATTACAGTATCTGAGAACTGTCAACCTCAAGTCTGAGGAGTCTGTGCCAGAATTTGGATTCTGGTTTTTAGGACAGGCAACTCATCAAGACCAAATTAGAATAGACAGCCATCCAAGAATGTAACGATTTCAGTAATGTATATAGATCCAAAGATCTATTAACTAAAATCTCAGACTGTCAGCAGACTAAGGGATGATTATTCTCAGGGAGTTGTGCAGTGAAGAGTTAAAGATGTTCTTTAAAAGATTAGCCAGCTTTTGGACAGCACCAGTTTTCAGATTAGCTGGACTTGAGGTACTGTACACGCATCATCGTGGAGTCTTCCATTAACATCCTGGGATGTCACCATTGAAACTTAACAGGGTCAGCCACTAACACCATGTCTACAAGAGCAGGTCAGAGTGGGTATTTGGCAGCTAATAACCCACCCTTTTGACTCTCCAAAGGTTTTCCACTGTATAGAAGGTGCAAATCAGGAAGAGGATGGAATACTCCTCACTTTCCTGGCTGTGTGCAGTTCCAACAATATCCAAGAAGCTCAACACAATCCAGGGCAAAGCAGCCCACTTGTATTGTACACGATCCACCAACTTAAACAATCACTTCTTCCACTACTGCCGCAGAGTTGCAACAATGTGTACCATCTACAAGACACGCTGCAGAAATTTATCAATGCTCCTTTAATGGCACTTAGCAAGCCTGTGACTTCAACTGCCAAGGAAAAAAGCAGGTACGTGGGAACACCACCAACTGCAAGTTCCTTTCCATGATCCAGACTTGAAAAATATGACATTACTTCATCAGTGCTGGGCCGAAATCCCTAATTTCCTACCTAACTGCAATGTGCCTGTACATGCTCTCCACAGGCTGCAGTGGTTCAAGAAGGCACCTCACCACCAGCTTCTCAAGTGTAATTAGGGATGGACATTAAATACTGCCCTTGCCAGCAGTGTACACATCCCATGAGTGAAACAAACAAACTACCTTTATATTTAACAAACATATAAATGAAGAATACTCAGTACAAATTGTAATTATACAATTTACTATTCCCCAAATTGTCAAAGCAACATTGGAGACTTATCCTGCACTAACTCTCAGCAACAGATCCCAAAATAATCTTACTCAATTCTTTCATGAAAAAGCATCACTATGGAAATTTAACTAGCCTAGTGTCTCTGCCGGCTTGCAGACTGAAAGAAAGCCGACCTCAGATCTAGTAAATCTGTCAAAAAAATAAGGGTTTGAAAAGATCTATTTCTCTCAGTTACATAGAATGTTTGCTCCAAGCATGTGAGGATTGCTAATTTCCAGCAATTGCTACTCTGTTCATCCAGATGTTAGAGAAAATGATTCTCTCAGCCATTATTAGCTTGTACATCAAGAGTTTTTCATAACTTCCCGGAAGGAACAGAAAGGAAGCAAGAGAATTCCTCATCCTTTAGAAGGACATCATCATGGTTGTTCTCCAAAGGAATTCCACCATGAATAAATAGTGACTGTACATTTAAACCTCCTTTCATGCATATAGAATAACAATTATTTGCAGCATGTTTACAACAGTGAACATGTCAAAACATTTGGTTCAATAAAAAGAGAATCCAGGAAATAATTACACATGTTACAGGAACCTTAATCCAAGAGTTTATGAATCCACAACAAGGTTTGAAACAGAAGAAAGTTCATCATTTGTGGGCTGATACAGAAAAAGCGACCATGAAATGCGCTAAGTTTCTGTTTAAACCCAAAAGGTCTTTCCATATCCTTCAACGGACTCTAGATCACATCCTCTAGAGTGAATTAGAATGGCATTTAGTTGCGACACTAATTTAGGGGTGCCAACTCTGGCTGGATATATGCCTGGAGATCTTATCGCATGACTTCCTGCCTCTGACTGCCCACCCAACATTCTGACCACGGGTCAACAGATATGTTCATCCTCATAGCCCAACCCCTTCCCATATTTATCGAAAAGCAAAGGGGCTGTTTGTTACTAAATTGCAGGTAGGAAGCAGGAGAGGGGAGATGTAATGCTCCGATAGTTTGGCCAAAGTTTACAGTCAATGAGGATTTTATTGTACTATTACAATGCTTCCAGTGTTAAACTTTAACACGTCAAAATGCTAATTTCCACCAGGACAATGTTTGCTTACCTTCGTAACAATCTCGCACTGAGTCAAAGTAAACGTAGTACTGCTCATTACTGATCAAAAGCAGGCTTAGCCAGGAGTCAAAGGCGTAGATGGGAACGATGAAAAGGATTCGGAGAATATAACGCTGCTCATTGGGTGAGCTGTAGTGACGGAGATGCTGGTAAATCTGTTGAGAGGGGGAAATTAAAGACATGATGGAAATGAAACGATCATATACTCCATATTTTAAATTCAAATGATTCTAACCTGAACAATACCATATAACTCTCAGCACTCAATAATAAACCTTTCAGCAGTTCATGAAAGCAGATTGTTATTTTTGACAACCACAGAAAAAAACTTGGTGTTTTTCCAATCACCAGCAGGCAATATTTAAGTTCATTTCTCCTTTTTTTGAAGACCACGTTACAGCACCTTGGCAAAAATGGTCTTCTTTTGTGCCAGCTTATGACTATTAAATAGAGAAACCGAACCAGCAGAGGGGTGTGGCACCACAATCAGATCCGATGCTGTGCTCATCCATCAACAACTGGTATTTACATAAAACTTTAATGTGGAAAAACATCCCATGGACAAAGAATTGCTTTTGAATATAGTCATAGTTATTATTCAAACAAATTAAAACAGTTGGTTTCCTCATGGCAATATCTCTGGATTTTGTTATTTTGGTGACATTGGCTCAAAGAAGAATGTTAGCCAAGGCATCAGAAAAAATTCCTCCCCGTCTCTCTCTCTCGCTCTAAAACAGTGCCACGGGATTTGAGATAAGAGAATCAGAGAGATTAGATTTTTTTAAATTGCGCTGCCTGAAAGGATGATGGGAGCAGATTCAATAGTGACTATCAAAGGGAATTAGGTAAATAATTGAAAAGAGTTATGAAAAAATGTTCGCGTTATTGAATCAGTGTCTTCTTCTGTAACATTTGTTCAAGCAAAATATATGTTAACATGTACATTAGTGTAAAAAAAACTGATAAAGGGTGCAATACCTTGTCCTGTATATTTAAATTTAAAAGCAAAACATTGTGAAATTACATGCAGCCAAAGGTATTTTTAAAAACATAACTCAATGCCTCATAGCTGACATTCCTAGTGACATTCAGATTCAGGGCACTTAGTCCCCAGGACATGCATTAGTCACATCCTTCCTGTACCAGACATTACCTGCCCCTGCAGATGATGGATAATGCAACTGACCTGAAATACAAACCTTATCAATACATAACAAACAATGCAGTACATACATCCCTGAAAAGCACAATGGCACGAGTCACTGATTAATGGAAAAAAAAACACTCAATACCTTGAAGCCCAAGGAGATCCCACCATCATCACCATGGCACAGATACAACAGGTCAATAAAAATAATTGTAACAAAAAAAATGCATTCATCTGTTCCAAGTGATTGCAGAATAACCAACTGTAGAAGGGAAAGTACTTAAAAAAAAGGAAATTGGTAGCTTGCCTTGAATTTCAAATCGCTCTATGTCTTTGCCCCTTCCCATCTCTTATCGCCTACGAGCCTTACAGCTCCCCAGAATCTCTGCATTCCACCAATAAAGCCTTTTTACCGATTTCCAATATTACTCCATCATTGGCAGTCATGCCTTCAGTTGCCCAAGCCACAAACGCTCTAGAGTACCCGCCTTAGATATTTCCATCTGCTTGAAGATGCTTCTTTTTGACTAAATTATTGATCACCTGTCCCAATATCTCCTTCTGTAACTTGGTGCCAAATGTTATTTGATAACATCCTTTGAGATGTTTATGTTGATTTATAAAAGGAGTTATACAAATACAAGGTGTTGATCTTGCTGATCACTTGCTAGACTGGTTGAGGTGAGCAATCCAGACCAATGGCTCCAGGTTTAATACCTAGGCTCACAATATTGATGCAACACTGAGCTGCTTCACAACTCAGGGCAGAGTTCTAGGTTCCAACATTTTAGGGTCGTGCCCGCGGGTGGGTCATGGGCGGGTGTCAGAAGGGTCGCGGAAGCAGGATTGAATTGATGCTCGTTACACCCATCAGCCGGTAATGCAGTTTTCCAACAGCAGCATTCAGAAGCCTGCAGGGAAAATCCTACCTAAAATGTCAATTCAGTCCTCTCCTTTGACAATTACAATGAGGACAGATTTGACAGTTAGGAATTCTGGCTTATTGCACTAGATTCATGTTTATCAATTTTTATTATTTTAAATAAGTAATTTCAGTGCACTGTAATTGGTTTTGGGGACATAGGAGCTAATGGACGTACATTTATCAGGAAGATCACGCTGGGGTGAATGCAACTCAGGGGAAGTGACTGTCTGTCAACCACTGTAGGTGAGGACAGAACTGGGCTTCATAGCTTGAAATCCTTCCCTAATTTGTGCTCAGCATTTCTGTCTGGAAATGTGATAAAGGCGGCCTCTGATGAGTGAAGGGTGTTTAAGGTGGAACTTGATTAACCTACCAAATTGTTAAAGCACGGGAGACAACTTCTGTATTGAAGAGCAGGATTGGCAAAATCATAAATATCGTAGTTAATCGATTTACCCGTCTATAGATTAAGGAAGTGAGTCACCAACTCTCATTAAATGATCAAGGTGAAAATGCACATTGGCTCGGATTTATATGGTCCTATACGAAATTCTGTTCTAATTGTGGAATACAATTGAATACAATTGAACATTGGAACAGTTTAGAATGATCTGCAAATGGGATTCAGACTGTTTAATGATTCTGCACATTTGTTTTAAATCCCTCCACACCACTGACCACAAAAACTGTCATTCCTGTCTCTCTATTTTAATTAAATGCCTGCCTGCTTGTGCTGATTTCACGTGTCTGTGAAGGCGGATGTATTCAGTCACACAACTCAGCCAGCTAAAGTTTCTCTCAGCAGTTTCAACAATTTGAATATCTCCTTCTGTAACTTGGTGCCAAATGTTATTTGATAACATCCTTTGAGATGTTTATGTTGATTTATAAAAGGAGTTATACAAATACAAGGTGTTGATCTTGCTGATCACTTGCTAGACTGGTTGAGGTGAGCAATCCAGACCAATGGCTCCAGGTTTATATGTCTTTACTTTCTCTTACTCTTCATTTTAGCTTTGAGCAATATTTCAATGTTCAGTGATAAAAAAAGAAGTGGCTAGATTTTTTAGATCAATGGCCTTCCATCACAGCCATCAAGTGCTGCCTGATCTGCTGACTATTTCCAGTATTGTCTGTTTTAAATTCAGGTACTTCGCATTCTCGGGGTCCATTCGCTCAATTATCCTGTCCTCACTCAATGTTTTTTTTTTTTTTTTTTTCTTTTTTTTTAAAATTTAGATTACCCAATTATTTTTTCCAATTAAGGGGCAATTTAGCGTGGCCAATCCACCTACTCTGCACATTTTTGGGTTGTGGGGGCGAAACCCACGCAGACACGGGGAGAATATGCAAACTCCATACGGACAGTGACCCAGAGCCGGGATCGAACCTGGGACCTCAGCGCCGTGAGGCGGTTGTGCTAACCACTAGGCCACCGTGCTGCCCTCTCACTCAATGTTGACATAAGTTCAATGTACCAAAGGCTACTAGATAGTGATTAAGAACAGGAAAACTAAATTATTTTCTTTCTCTTCCTTGTCTGGGACAAGGAAGCTTTAGTGTCCCAACCATTGCCTGGACTCAAGGAAAACCGGGGAAGTGAACGGGATGTGGATTTCGAAGGTCGGCCGGCATGGGTCCCGAAAGTTGACCCATTGGCAAAAGTAGGTCCTGGGAAAATGTTTGAAGAACATTGCTCTAGGAGTTGGTACTACAAGAAAACGATTGTTGTAAAGCAGGGGTGGGCAAACTACGGTTCGCGGGCCGCATGCGGCCCGCCAAAGGTATTTCTGCGGCCCTCCAAGTCATTAAAAAAAAATAATTTTTTTTTTAAGGTTAATGGGGGGGGGGGGGGGGGGGGGGGGCTGTTGGGTTACTTACTGGTATAGGGTGGATACGTTGACTTGAGTAGGATGATCATTGCTCGGCACAACGTCGAGGGCCGAAGGGCCTGTTCTGTGCTGTACTGTTCTATGTTCTATATGAGGCGCCCAGAATCATAACCGGGTGAAGTAATTATTTTACTTAATATACTATGCGGCCCTTTGTGAATTGTGAATTTCTGAATGTGGCCCTTGCACGGAAAAGTTTGCCCACCCCTGTTGTAAAGCATTGCTACTTTGCTCCTCTTACCATCTTCAGGCCTTTAAAACCCAATTTTAATCACCAATTTACTCTGAATCTTTGTTGCCTTCGTCCACTATGGGTTTTCATCTCGATTGTACACTTTTCAAACCGTGCTGTAAATATGGGAGGAAAGCTTGTAAAAGAGATCCAAGGCAAGATATGGCAGCTAATATTCTGGTACTTGTATCTAGTTTATTATGTGGAGCCTGACGAGCTTGCCAGTTTAGAACATTTGTGGTAAATGCACATTGGAACCCTGTGAATGATTAACCAGCCAGCAGCAGATAAATAGAAAATTATAGCCACTTTGGATCCACTGTGATTAATCAATGCAATAATGAGATTGCTCAAATTAACATTTAAGGCTTTTAAAAAAATCTCCCAGTCTTTTCACCTAATTCTTTCTGAAGGTAGTGATTGTGGCAGAGCACAGAGTTCCATCAGCATCACCTGCCATTTTTATCAAGTAACCCATTTTTATGCTCTCAGTCCAAATAATGAATGTTGCTAGTCAATCCAACACTTTAGAGAGTAAACTTGTACTGCTCAGTCTCACACACTCCCCGGCAGAAGTTAATAATTGTGGTCTGATACAGGAATGCAGATATATCCCCCCACTTCACAGGTACAACATCAATAGTGTGGGGGAGGCCAAAACCAGTGATCTTAAAGTATAAGATGACTATCTTATTAATAACAAGTGGGCTTATATTAACATTGCAATGAAGCTACTGTGAAAATGCTCTCGTCGTCACACTATGGCGCCTCCTCGGGAACACTGAGGCGGAATTTAGAATGTCCAATTCACCAAAAAGTATGTCTTTCGGAACTTGGAAACCCACGCAGGCACGGGGAGAATGTGCAGACTCCGCACAGACAGTGACCCAAGCCGGGAATCGAACCCAGGTCCTGGCGCTGTGAAGGAACAGTGCTAACCACTGTACTGCCGTGTCGCCCATAATTAATCCAATAAAGAAATCAGAAGAAGCTTCTTTATTCAGAGCGTGATCAGAATGTTGTACTCAATACCACAGAGTGCTTGAAGTGCATAGCATAGATGAATTTAAGGAGAAGGTAGTTAAACATGAGATAGAATGGAACAGATGTTTTCACTGATAGGATTAGTTGAAGGGCGGTGGGAGGATACTCGAGTCGAGCATAAATACCAACATGGACCAGTGGGCAGAATGGCCTGTTTCCATGAGGTAAATCCCAGGTTATATTCAATCAACACAGAGCATGGATTAAATTAGACGCCTTCAAAGGTCTATAGGGCACTTTGCCATATCAGGTGGTTTATTTATCCACTGAAACATGGGCGAGAACTGCAAAACATAGCTCATTCAGTCAATGTTTTAGCATCCAGATCAACTGCTATGAGAGAGCAACAGGTTGTGGTATTGTCAAAAATGTAAGAAATCCAAGGGTTAACTAAATGTCTAGATCAGCCACTAGAGGGAGCTAGAGTTACAAGTATATAAGACATTGATGCTAAGCCTTGTGGGGGATAGAAATGAAGGAGTTAACTAGAGTACAGACTGAAGGCAAGATAATGTGAGTGAGAGTAGATCATAGTTTATAAGAGTGTAGAGATTAGTTGTAGATGAGTGTAGATTATATGTTAAATATCAACTGTGCATTATTTAGGACTACACGTCAAATCCAAATTAGTCATGTTAATAAATTTATAGCTTTGTTCAAGTTAAAGTTATTTTGTGGTATTAGTGAACACTACACTAACCATCCTGAATTTAGCAACACAAAGAACACCACAAGATTTAATTGTCAAGGGTTCACTGTTCAATGTAAAGATCAATTTGTGAACTTTGCCTGGGCAGAGAAGATACCGTTTAGAACAGGAACCTGAGGAGCAAAGAACCCACCATGCTCCTGCATACACCATGTTGATTGGCTCCAATGCAACAGCCTAAGCCCAGACGATCACAAACTTCCAGTACAATCATTGTGTGGTCCAGTTAACATTTTCCAGCAAAATTCATATAAACGTCACACTTAAGTTTAAAGACATATTTTATTGCAATTTCAAAATAATTGCATGTAAAAGCAATCTCACCTGGTGAAATGTCACAATCAGTGCCGCCCAAACAAATATTCCAGAGATTGCCTGTGCCGCTGGAGTCTCCAAGAAAATCCTCCGCTCTTCCGTACTCACGTTTTTGACAGACAGCCCCAGGGAGTTGCTCACATTTCTGGATTTGCTAGTATTTGCCACAGACAAAATCACAAATGTTATGAGTGAATCGTCTGGAGTCACTCCAGCAAATGTTGGGCTTGCAAATGTTGGGCTTGCACTGTCATTCATCTGTGTGCAAAAGAGAAACAGATTGGTCCTGTATTGAACACTCCAAAGCCCCTTTCAATCAGGCACATTAAGGCGCTATAGAAATGTAAGTTGCTGTAATGTAGTGAAATGTCCCAAGATATAGCAACTTATAAAATTTGACACTGAGCCACATAAGGAGGTATCAGGACAACTGGTCAAAAGCTTGCAAATGTGCAATTTTAAAGGAATGTCTAAAGAGAGAGACGTCTTAGGAAGGAACTGTGCTCCGAAAGCTACTGATTTGAAACAAACTTGTTGGACTTTAACCTAGTATTGTAAGACTTCTTACTGTGCTCACCCCAGTTCAACGCCAGCATCCCCATATTAAAGAGAGAGGTAGAGAGACAGTAGTTTAGGGAAGAAATTGTAGTGCTTAGGATTTGGGTCTTTTCTTATACTCATCTTGGGATGTGGGCGTCACTGGCTGGGCCAGCATTTGCTGCCCATCCCTAATTGACCTTAAACTGAGTGGCTGCTAGGCTATTTCAGTGGGTCAGGTAAGAGTTAACCGCATCACTGTGTTGCTCTGGAGTCACATGTAGGCCAGACCGGGCAAGAACGGCAGATTTCACATTAGTGAGACAGAAGGGCTTTTACGACAATTGACACTGGTTTCATGGTTATCATTAGACTTTTAATTCCAGATTTTTATTGAATTCAAATTTCACCATCTGTTGTGGTGGGATCCGAACCCAGGACCCCAGAGCATTACCCTGGGTCTCTGGATTACTAGTCCAGTGACAATAACCACTGTGCCACTGCCTTACGGCCTCCCCATGGCCATCAATGATTCAGGGAATTCCAAGAGATCAGAACTGGAGAAGTACAGGCATATCTCAAGAGGTTTGTAGGCAGTTACAGTGATAGGGAGAGGGCAAGGCCATGCAGGAATTTGAAAACAAGGAAGAGAATCCGCAGAATCACAAAATTGCTACGGCATAGAAGGCCATTCAGCTCATTGTGTCAGCACCGGCTCACCGAATGAGTATTATGGCATAGCTGTTATGACACCCTGGGCTACTGCGTGGTTGATTCCAGCCCAAGACACCCCGGAGTCCCAACATAATTGAATTAACCAATAATTTGTATGAAGTTCCTGAAATCTTTGGCCCAATAATTTACAGCCACTAGGTTTGTAAGTTGAAACTCAATTACTGTTCATTTATAACAAAAGATGAAATATGCAGTAATTGCAATGGAATAATGGCAAGCTAACCTACTACCCGTCCCCCCCCCCCCCCCCCCCCCCCCCCCCCACACACACACACACAAAACAAACAAGCAGAGGGTGGAAATGGGTAAAAATATAGGGATTAAGATAAAGGAAGATAAAAATCATTGCTTTCGATGTTGAATTCTTTGCAATAAGCTGTATCCTGCACACCAGATCTGGAGTTGTAAAAGAATTGAGGCATTACTGCATTGGACCCCAATATAGTCAGTGAGCACAGGGGTGAGAGGTGAACAGGGTATAGTCTGGATTAGTTTATGGGTAGCACAGCTCTCAATAAACTCTAATTTATGGAGGTGAAAGATTACTTTTAGGCAACTGGCATTAAGTGTAGAATATATTTTTGGAATTTATGTCGAAATACAAGCAATTGTTTAATCTTGATTTTCTACTTGTAAAAGAAACTGGGTTAGGGCATTCCACCAGCTCCATGTGACAGAGAGTCATACAGACCAGAAAAGTACATTTTGGCTTATGTTGAACTTGAGCCAACTGCAATTATCTTTAGAAAAGGTGCGTGGACATGATGAGAGCAGAATTGAACAGGTCTGTGATGCGTCCCATTGTTGAAGAAAATCAATAAGTTATTTGACATGAATGTTGCCGAATTTCATTTATACCGAGTCACATAAAGAGATGTCAGAACTGGTCACAAAAAATCTACCTTTTTGACCAAACTTATGTTAAAGCTGGAGAGAGAGGTAAATGGGTGGAGAGGTTTAGTGAGGCAATTCAAGAGTTAATGTCAAGCAACTTAAGGTGGAGCAATGAAAACTCGAGACGTGCAAGAGGCCAGAATTGCAAGATCACAAGGATCTCAAAGCTTTGTAGGGCTGAGGTTGCAGAGATAGGGAAGAGTGCAAACATCAAGAACAGTACCACATTTTGGTAGCTTTTTAAAAATAAATTTAGAGTACCCAATTCATTTTTTAAAGGGGCAATCTAATGTGGCCAATCCACCTACCCTGCACATCTTTTGGGTTGTGGGGAGGAAACCCACGCAACCACGGGGAGAATGTGCAAACTCCACACGGACAGTGACCCAGAGCCGGGATCGATCCTAGGACCGTGGCGACGTGAGGCAGCAGGGCTAACCCACTGCGCCACCTTGCTGCCCTATTTTAGTAACTTTTAAATGTCAATGCCAAGTAAGCCATGAGGAGAATCCCATCACTGAGATAAGCAGGCACTATAACACAGCTCAGTGATTCAAATGATATCCCAAACCACCATTGAAAGTTTACATCAGGTCATTTCAAACCGGATGAATTTATCTTCAAAGCATGCTCCAGAGGTTTATTTTGTGCAATATGTACAGGGGAATATGTGCCAACAGGTTTAATCAATTATTAATTGGGATGTGAAGGGGCAGGACACTGGATGTATCATGGTTCCTAACATTCCAGTGACTTGAACTGAAGCCAAGTACTGAGCTCAAATCATTCAGTATATATGTTAATTTCTTTCTACTTAAAAACACACATGGAACTTAAACATGCAAGTGGTTAGAAATACATTTCATTAAACACAAATAAGATTACAACATTTATATTGATCAAACATTTTCCCAGGCGTGACCATAAACCTGGTTCAGTTCTTGACATAAGACAATCGTGTTGCAAGATTAGTATTTGATGCAATCATGACAAATCTATTGAGCAATAAACATAAACCTATCATTATACCAGGAAATGAAGAGTCAGTCGATATGAAAATATTACATCAGCCATGGCTTAATGGGTAGCATTCATCTAAGAGTCCAATGATTGTGGATTATGGTTCCACTCGAGACTCAAGCACAGAATCAAGGCTGAGATTCCAGTACTGTACTCTCAGAACTGCTGTCGTTAAGGCAAGATGTTAAACCAAGGCTCCGACTACCTTTACTGGTGGACACGAAAGATCCCGTAGCACTATTTGAGGCACTTTGCCTTCTGTCCAATGAGGTGTTCTTTCCTTAAGAGGCTATTGGATATGGATCAGGATCGTACACCAGTCTAGCTTTGTTTTCAACACAGTACCACAATAAGCTGTTCCTTATTCACACCGGGTAGGCCAGGAGTCCTATCTGACAAAACCTTTCACTTTTGAGTTTCATAGTGTGATTATCATCAGCGAGATGTACTTCCTGGAACCCTCTCCCCCTCGGGTCACAACTGTCCTGATGGTGTAGCTTTCAAGAGTTCCTTTTCAACTGACCAGCCAATAACAACTTGATTCAGGGTTTGGCCAATCCTGGGAAAACACCCAGTTCTTTAGCATGTCACAGCTTCTTAGCTATTAAACCCTTTAAGCCAACCAACGCAGTACCACCAGGAACTCCTGTCTCCTTTTCTGCCAAAAAGAAAAACCTGACCTTTTCCAGAGTGATTTGCGTCTTCTCCTCACAATAATTCTGTGTTCCTCTGTGCATTGATCACCTTCACTCTCCAGCTCCTCTCCTTGTTGCCATCCTGGTGTTTACCAACCATCTATTTTCTTTCTTAACTTTCTTCCTCTTTGTACTGCTTCCAGGTCACAGGTGCCAGGTTATATGAACCAGTATTTATTATCCAAAAAAATTACAATCGATTCCTTTAAAATTGATCTCTTGCTACTGCTCCAAGGTCACTGGTCGCGACGTCACATTGGCCAGTATTAATTACACTTAAAAAATTACAATTTATCCCTTTGCAATTGATGTAAACTCTGGAGTCCTTTTCAAACATTAAAAAAAAACATACAAGGGCAGCACGGTGGTGCAGTGGTTAGCACTGCTGTCTCACAGCGCCATGTCCCAGGTTTGATCCAGGCCCTGGGTCACTGTCCGTGTGGATTTTGCTCATTCTCTCCGTGTTTGCGTGGGTTTCCCCCCCTCAACCCAAAGATGTGCAGTGTAGGTGGATTGGCCTCCTAAATTGCCCCTTAATTGGAAAAAATGAATTGGGTACTCTAAATTTGTTTCTAAAAAAATGAGTTATAGATTCCATAGCCATTTTAACGAAATTACAAATTTTTCTTTACTGGACTATTTCCAGGTCAAAGATAGTCACAAAAGGCATTCAAAATTATGAGGAGTTGTTAATAAAATAGAGATGACAAAAATGTTTCCACTGGCATGACAATCAAAATAATTGACCAAAAAAAGAGGATGAATGAAGGCGAGGACTTTTTTTTAAAAAGGGGCAATTTAGCATGGTCAATAAACCTACCCTATACATCTTTTGGGTTGTGGGATGAAACCCACGTAGGCACGGGGGAGAATGTGCAAACTCCACACCAACAGTGACCCAAGGCTGGGATCAAATCCAGGTCCTTAGCGTGTGAAGCAGCAGTGCTAACCACTGTGCCACCATATCACCCATAGGTCAGGACTTTAAAAAAAAAATGATCATCTGGAATGCACTAACCAGAAGAGAGCAAATTCAGTAGGAACTTTCAAAAGAGAATTGCATCTCTACTTAAAATGGAAACAAATTGTCAGGCTCGGGGGGAGAGCAAGGGAGGGAACTAGTAGGTAGCTTATTTAGAAAACTGGCACAGGCACAGTGGGCTGAATGAGTCTTTATCTGTATGATTACCGATAATTAATACTTTGCATTAGTACTTACAGCAGAGGAATGCCAGACATCCCATGGGTTCTATTATTCACTCAAAAACAGGGACTCAAAATTATCATAAGCAAGATAAAGTAAACTAATGGAGAAATTAATGACACTAAAGAGTGAAAGATTTCCAGGGTTTCCACGCCAGGGTTTTAAAATAAGTAGTTCCGAACATTGCAGATGTCCAAACTACAATCTTCCAAAGTTTTCTCAATTTCAGGTTGGTAAATTGGATAAGTTATCTACTATTTTAGAAAGGATACGGATAGGTTACGCCTGACAAATCTGATTGAATGTCGAAGTGATGACTAAAGTAGTGGGCAGAGTGTCATTGGATGTTACTTTTAGGGACATCCAGAAGGCATGTGACAAAGTTCCTCATTAGAAACTGTAGCTAAAAGCTGAATCTCATGGAACCGAGGCAAATTATTGACCTGGTTCGGAAATCGGCAGCATAGAGAATGGATAAAGGGCAGATGCCATAATTGACAAGGTGTGACTAGTGATGTCCCGCAGGATCAATGTTGGGGTCTTAACTATTCAAGAGATTTATTGCCTTATGGAGGGTGAACGCATCCTCATCATGTGTGAGGTTAAGCCTTATCCAGTTTAAAGTGGTGCTTAGGGATCATATGATGGTGACGAGGATGAGTAGGTTCTTTGCAGGGCTAGAGGATAGTTGTGGGCGGTGCACGGGGGAGGGGGGGCACAAATCACGTCCACTTGTTCTAGGCATGTCCAAGATGAGGGGGTTCCAGCAGGGGTTCCCAGACATGAGGTCCGAGGTGCTAGGTGTGGAGGTGGTTCCAAGTCCAGAAGTGCCGATATTTGGGTTGGCGGAAGACCCGGGGGCCCAGGGGGTGAGAGGCGCTGATATATTGGCCTTCACCTCCCTGATAGCCCTGAGACAGGTTTTGCTAGGGTGGCAAGACTCAGAGTCGCTGAAAGCAGGAGTGTGGGTAAGCAACCTGGCAGAACACCTAGGCTGGAGAAGGTCAAGTTCGCTTTGAGGAAGTCAGCAGAGGGGTTAACCCAGAGGTAGAAGCCGTTTATCGATTGCTTTAAGGAAGATTGATGGATCAGCTAGTGGGGAGGGGGTAGAATTTGGGGAGGGGTAAGGGGGTTAAAATGGGCAAGGCGAGATGTGGTGGGGGGATTGGTGTCAAGGGGACAGGCGGGGTGTGGTTGCTCTTTGAGTTGTTCTGGCGTTCTTCTGATTTTGTGTGTGTATATGTGAAAATGCCTTCAATAAAATATTTTCTAAAAAAATTTATATGTGAGGTTTAGATGATGGGACAGAAAGAGATATTCAAATCTGCCAATGGCAAATATAGGCAGTGCTGTAATTAGATGGAAGCAGAACATTATAAAGAGATATTGATAGATTAAGTGAAGGGGAAAAAGAGCGGCAAATGAATTTCAATATAGACAAATGTGAAGTCAGCCATTTTGGACCGACAATTGTAGAGCAGAGTATTCATAAATGATGAAAAGCTAGAAACAGTGAAAATCCAAATAAACTGGGGGGCCATGGTGTATGGATCATTCAAATGTCAAAAACAGGAACAGAAAATAATCAAAAAGTCATGCTACAGCTATACAAGGCCCTGGTTAGACAACATCTGGAGTATTATGATCAGTGCAGGGCACCTAAGGAGGCTCTATTGACCTATCGGACACTGTGGCATCGACCCACAAGAAGAATCCCTGGACTAAGAGTTAAACTATGAAGAGAGATTAAACAAACTAGGATTTTAGTCCCTGGAATTTAGATGGTTAAAGAGTGATTTGGTTGTGGTTTTCAATTTTTAAGAACAACAAATAGGGTAAATTGGAGAAACAAGTTTCATTAGTTGGGGAGTCTAGGATTAGGGTAAAAAGATTAATAACCAAATCTGTCAGGAGTGAATTTAGGAAGCATTTCTTCACACAAAAGATGATAGAAGTTTGGAATTCTACCCCAAATGGCAATTGATGCTAGACCAGTAGTTAACTTTAAAACAGTTTGCTAAATTTTTGTTCAAAGGAGTGACGGAATATTGATAGATATATGGCATTCGATCACAGATGAGCTGTGAACCTTGTTAAACAGCAATGGGCTTGAGTGGCTAAATTACCTGCTCCCATTTTCTCAACTGCAGTTCTTCTGTAACATCTTCCAGCACCAGCAAAAGTAATTTTCCACAATCTGCAACATTTTACTTATTTTTATTAATTTTAAGGCCCGCGGGCTAATTTTCAAAAACAATTTGTTTTCCATTGAAGATTGCAGAGCTGAAACAAATAATTTGCCATCATTTTTCTCCAATGTTTAAAATAAGATTTACAGATCTGGGATATTCTTGGATTGGTCAGGTGAAGAAATAAATATTGTAAACAACGATAACTTGTGTTTATATTGTGTCTTTAACATAGTTACCCATCCCATTGCTTTTAACAGGAGTGATCAAACAAAATTGGCACAAAAAAGGAGACATTAGGACAGATGACCAAATGCATGTCCTCAAGAGTTCCAAAGCATATCAGAGCCAATGAATTGTTTTGGGTGTTTAATATTAATGGTAAAATATCATCTCCCTCAACATTTGTTTTTTATTGTAGAGTTTTGTGGAAGAAGCCCAGTGCTAGAGAATAGAACAATTCAACATCTTGTGGTACTTAATGCACTCCATGGACAAAGGCAGTATGCTGGGAGTTGATATTCTTTTCATTAGCCTAAGAATACACCTCAGAAGAATACTCTTGCATGTACGTTGCATCCTACTCTCCACCCAAATTACGCTGATTATTGCTGAGAGTTGGACTGGAAAACAACAGCTTTGCTGTCATTTGGATGTCTTGCAGCAGGAGAAAATAAACTTTCCATTCCTCTGGGCGATCATAAGGCGATCTGGGAGAAATGTCCAGGATGTCAAAAGCATTTTTCAGCCAATTAAATACTTTTGAAGCACAGTCACTGTTGCAACATAACACAACAGTCAATTTGAACACAACATGCTCTCCCAAACAGTATGATAAATTACCTAATAAGCTGTTTGAATGATGTTGGTGGAGGAAGAAATATTGGCCAGTACATTGCCCTTACTCTCAAGAAAATTGCACCATGGGATAGTTCACATCTGCACGGTAGCACAGTGGTTAGCACTGTTGCTTCATTGCCAGGGACCCGGGTTCGATTCCCGGCTTGAGTCACTGTCTGTGTGTTCTCCCCATGTCTGCATGGGTTTCCTCTGCGTTCCTCCCACAAGTTCTGAAAGACCATAAGACATAGGAGCAGAATTAGGCCATTTGGCCCATCGCTTCCGCTCCGCCATTCAATCATGGCAGATATGTTTCTCATCTCCATTCTCCTGCCTTCTCCCCATAACCCTTGATCCCCTTATTAATCAAGAACCTGTCCCTGTCTTAAAGACACTCAGTAACTTGGCCTCCACAGCCTTCTGCAGACAAAAGTTCCACAGATTCACCAACCACTGGCTGAAGAAATTTCTCCTCATCTCAGTTTTAAAGAATCGTCCCTTCAGGCTGAAGCTGTGCCCTCAGGTTCTAGTTTCCCCTACTAGTGGAACCATCCTCTCCATGTTCACTATATTTAGGTTTCTCTGTATTCTGTAAGTTTCAATGCGATCGCCCTCATCCTTCTAAATTCCATAGAGTACAGACCCAGAGTTCTCAACCGCTCCACATATGACAAGTCCTTCATTCCAAGATGTGCTTGTTAGGTGAATTAGACATTCTGAATTCTCCCTCTGTGTACCGGAACAGGCGCTGGAGTGTGGCAACGAGGGGATTTTCACAGTAACTTCATTGCAGTGTTAATGCAAGCCTACTTGTGACACTAATAAAGATTATGAAGCATTGGTGGTTAAAATTTAATTTGAAAGATGGTGCTTCTGTTAAGTATAGCACTGAAGTGTCAGCCGTCATTATGTGTTTTAGCTTGGGTCCTGAACCCACAACTTAATAATAATTCATAATAATGGCTCAGGCAAGAGTGCTATGACTGAAATTAAGGAAAGAAAATGTAATAAGTTCAATTACTATTCTTCCTATAGATAATTAATGACTCATGAAAAACAATGTAATTTGCTGAGTATGTCTTCACTTCTTTCTTCTTTGCTCTAGAATCATAGATTCTAAACCGTTTAAGTGCATCTAATCAGTCCTCAAAAGAAAACTTCCATGGCAACTTGGCTCTCAACCAAATACAATCAGATTATTTTTGTGTCAATGCACAAGCAAGGATATGGTACCACAGTGAAATTTCCTATTGGTCCATTACACAGTCTTCACAAAGAGTTACTTTCCCTAATCAATGGTAGTTACCAAAGTAAATGAAATATAGACTTAGATTTACATATCATTTTTCAACAACCTCAGCACATCGCAAGCCACTTTAATGGCAATGAAGTACTTTATTGAAGTGTCAATATTGTAACACAGAAGTCAATTGGCAAGATCCAAAAAAATGTGATAATGACCTAAAATTTTAGCCCATGTTAGAATGCTTTCTGATTGTAAACATATTTTAGTACTTCACAGTTAGGCTTCAGTACAGAGGCAGGAAGGTGGAGAGGTTTCTTTTAATGCATAGAGATAAACAGAAAACCCACAGGACTGGATTTTCTTGTTTGTATTGTGATCAAAAATGATTCCCTTTTACCTGAACCTCCAAAAACTTAAATTCTTTCTGTTGCAGTTTAGTTCCAGTGCCCATGAACTTGATTTGTGTGCGTGCTAATTTACAATTAAAAACGGTCAGGGAGGGATAGGCGCTCATATTAAAACAAATCTGTGCTGAAATACCGGAGGCCCTGCACTCCGCAATTGAAAACTGGGAGTGAAAGGTTACAACAACGAATAAGGAAAGATTGGGAATCAACCCACCTCCAAGGCGTTTCAATCCCACTTTTCAATACAGGTTCGATCCGTGAAGCAACCAAGGTACTGCTGCCGATGACTTTCAGGTTCTAAGGTGGGACTTGCAGGAAGAACATCCCCGAGAGAATGATGATAAAAGGCGGCAGCGGCGGCTTCCTAGCCCTGGCTCATGGCTGACGGGGCTCACTTGGGTGACAGGTGAACACGCTCAAGGACACATTTTCAGGTTTAAAACAAAGTTCAACTTGGATTTTTAATATTAATTGTGCGTGTCTTAAAGGGAAAAAATGACATGGGTAATAATTTGGAGCGGCCTTTCCAACATTTTCATTAATGAAAGCGCTCTCTCGGGTGCACTGCGCCGCTCCAACCCACCTGAACCTGAGCCGGCCGCGCACGCAAGCACTGCCGCTGCTCCAGGTAGGAAGCCGGGGAGAGGTGAGGTCATTGAGGCTGAACGCGCATGCTCCCCTGATTGCCTTCTGAACCCACCTCTTCATGAGTGGGGAGCAGTGACTTTGATTCAAATAAATCTTTCGATTTTCAACCACGGCTATTATGTGGCTTTTTGTTGAGGACTAGACTCCCCTCCCCCCTTCTGCTGTTCAATTAAACCCAGTTTATTATTCACAACACTCCAAATAGGAACAGACCATCCAACACCCACCGTGTTTGTTCCACTATAAATTAATTAGGGTTTATTCTTAATACCTTGCTTTCAAGAGAAACAAAACAATTAATTGAAGTTTTCAAATTTCCAATTGAAAGTGAATAAGTTTCAAAATTTCAGGGGAAAAAAGTATGCCATATTTTCCACTTTGAAGTGTTCCTTGTAGACCATAAGACATATGAGCAGAATTAGCCATTTGGCCCATCGAGTCTGCTCCACTATTCAATCATGGCTGATATATTTCTCATCCCCAATCTCCTGCTTTCTCCTCTTTACCCCTGATCCCCTTATTAATTACGAACCTATCTATCTCTGTCTTAAATACACTCAGTGACTTGACCTCCACCCATCCTTCCGCAGCAATGAGTCATAATCTCTGAACAATTCAGCTCTAATCTCACGGTTATTGTTCTGGGCTCAAACCAAGGAAATCTTTTTCTTTCTCCATCTTATCTACCCCATCAAATCATTTAACCATCGTAATTAGATGCACAACAATAACACCAACATTTATATAGAATCCACAGAATCCCTACAGTGCAGAAGGCATCCATTTGGCCCATCGAGTCTGCATTGACCCTCCAAGAGAGCACCCTACCTATAGGCCCACTCTCCTGCCCTATTTCTGTAAACCCACCTAACCTGCACATCTGTGGACACTAAGGGGCATTTAACATTTTTAATCCATCTAACCTGCGCATGTTTAGACTGTGGGAAGAAACTGGAGCACCCGGAGGAAACCCGTGCAGACAAGGGGAGAATGTGCAACTCCACACAGTCACCCAAGTCTGGAATCATATAGCAGCAGTGCTTAACACTGTGCCACCATGCCTCCCGTTAACACAGTAAATGTAGTAAGACATCCCAAGGTTCTTCACAAAAGTGTTATCAATGAAAATTTGACATTGGCCACATGAGATATTAGGACAAGTGGCCAAATTTCAGAGAGGTAGGTTTCAAGGAGCATCTTAAAGAGGAGAGAAGGAGGGATGTGGTGAGGTTTAGAGAGGGAAATCTAGAGTTTAGGACCTGGGTAGCTGGAAGTATGGTTACCAATGATGGACTGCATTATCGCTTATTGGCTCAGATCAATAATAATAATCTTTATTAGTATCACAAGTAGGCTTACATTAACACTGTAATGAAGTTACTGTGAAAAGCATAGGATCAAGCCCATGATCAGGTGCAATGTCTGTTCCTGTCAGCTTGGATCTGCAATGCCTCTTTTATGGGGGTCACTAAATGGATTCCATTTGAATTGGCTTTTGGAGCAAGCAAGGAGATGGATTAAGGGCTTGCCCTGTCCACTCTGTCCATTGGCTTTCTAACTCTGAGAAAGGAATGCATTAAAAAAATAATGATGGCCCAATTACGAATGATGTCACCTTCTCTGCTCAGATCTGTGGCCGGTGTGCAGACTGATTCACATCTGCAACAAATTTGAACTGGCTTTGGGAACCAGGATAAATTGTGGCAAGAATGAGGCCATGTTCTTTGGGAACTGGGCTGAATAATACTTTGTCCCCTTCGCTGTCAGGCCAGACTGCCTGAAGGTGCTGGAGATATGAGGGATCAGGGTATTGGTCACAAACTGAAAGGAATGAATAGCCATGGTCCTTCTCCATTGCAGGCAAGAACCTGGTCAGCAGGTGTGAGGGGCTTTTGGTATTGCTGTACGTGGTGCAGGTCTGACCCACTCCTCACGCCTGTGCTGTGGTGCTCACCAAAGCTATTTTCCGCTGAACCTGGAGGTCGAAATCGGACCATGTTTGCAGGGACATGACTTACAAACCTCCAGATAAAGGGGAAAACATCTGATCAACATTGCTCTCATCCTGATGGCTACATCCAGCTGTGAGTAGACACTCGGTACACAGACACCAAGTGCCACTATGTGCTGTTGTTCTACCTGACCCAGGTGTTGCGAAGAATGGGTCTGGCCACGCTGCTGCGGAACAATCCATGCGGTACCACCTGCCCCTGTTGGAAAAGGTTATGCAGAGAAATACCTTTGACCACAAGCCCATCAGGCATGGTCTGCACATAATGTCCTAGAGGTCTTGCAGAAAAAGGAGATGGTAGGTCCTGTCAGATGGTTTCCTGAGCAGGCTATCAAAGTTATTTGGCAGAATGCCTCATCAGTAGAACTGTCAAACAAGCACCAATACGTAGCTTGGCTGGTGTCAGACCCTTCCCACATGCCCAGAGTCTTACCCTGTCCGTACATACCCTCGAGATGGCTGTGTTGGGGAAGAGATCATTGTCCACCGCTTTGTGGAATGTGCCTTTGCAAAGATGCTCTGGAGAGAGATGCAATGTTTTGCCAAGGTTCATCCTGAGCAGGTTTGTGATGCTGGACTTTGTCCTCTACGAGCTGTTCCCAGGGATGCACACAAAGATAATCGTCACTGCAGCTGGAGGACCGACTACGTGAATTTCATCTGCCTGAAACCTGTTGTTCTTCCAATGTAAAGAGATGCCCCTGACTGAGTGTTGCAGACTGGCACATTCCAAAGTCCAGATCTACGCACTGAGGAATTAACTAAAACTGAGGCAGTCGCTGCAGAAGAGCAACGGGAAAGACACTGTCTAAGACAAGTCAGTCATAGTACACCAAAGAGCTGGAAATTGTATAGACCCCCTCGGGCTGTATGAATCACATTGAATGCATGAGTGACTATTACAGGTATCACAATTGTATTGAAGCACCTCAGAGAGCAACATGATGTAGACAACATCACGAGGGTGAGGATGAGCTGACTCTTTGAGAGGGTGGAGGATGTGTGTGAGCGCTGTGGGAGGAGCCCCGAAAACCATGTCTAAATATCATTGGACTTTCCTTAATGACCATTATGAAATGTCTGTAACATTTCTTTGACTGTATTGAAGCACTTCAGAGTGCAACATGATCTATGTAGACAACTTGAATATTATTGCACTTTGTGTGATGACCATTTGAATGTTTTGTAATGCTCTTTCAGATATTTTAAGAATAAAGTACATTTTACAAAACAAAATGATGGCCTGCTTAAAATCGGAGATGTGCAGAAGGTCAGATTGGAAGACTGCAAAGATCTCTTAGGTTTGTATTTTGGGGTGAGGTCCTCCGGAGGGTAAATGCCTAAGCCTTGTGCGCAAGGTTGGGGCTGATCCAGTTGAAGGTATATATGGCACACCTCACGAGGGTGAGGATGAGCTGACTCTTTGAGAGGGTGGAGGATGTGTGTGAGTGCTGTGGGAGGAGCCCCGAAAACCATGATAAATGTTTTGGTCCTACCTGAAACTGGAGGGGTATTGGAGGAAGGCTTTTAAGGTTACCT
Organism: Scyliorhinus canicula; assembly: GCF_902713615.1. Classification (NCBI taxonomy): domain Eukaryota; kingdom Metazoa; phylum Chordata; class Chondrichthyes; order Carcharhiniformes; family Scyliorhinidae; genus Scyliorhinus; species Scyliorhinus canicula. Next base: position 48,587,491 of record NC_052160.1, on the reverse strand, counting down.
TTGGGGTGGTGCATGTGGGGTTCGAACCAGGGCCCCGAGAAGCCATTTTCGGGGTGTCGGACTAGCCCGGGCTGCAGGCGAATGCAGGGGCAGGTATCTTAGCCTTTGCCTCGCTGATTGCTCGAAGGCGGGTTCTGCTGGGGTGGAGGTCAGCTTCTCCGCCCTGTGCCTCGGTTTGGCGGGCGGACCTGCAGGAATTTCTGATGCTCGAAAAGCTGAGGTTTGAGTTGACAGGGCAGATGGAAGGGTTCTACAATTCATGGGCATTGTTTATCATGCACTTTCAAGAATTGGATGCCATTGAACATTGGGGAGGTGGTGGTGGTGGGGGGGGGGGGGGGGGGGTCGGGGGGGGGTGCGGATATCAGGGTGGGGTTGCGGCTATCAGGGTGGGGTTGAGTAAATTGTTTATTGTTTACTATGTATGGGATGACCGTGGATTCTCTTTTGGTCTTTCTTGTTTTGGAGTGTAGGGGTGATGTTTGGATTTCTATGTTGGAGTGGATGATGGTTGGGGGATTGCTATTGTATTTGTTATTGTTTGTTGTATATTTGATGAAAAATTGGAAAATGAGAATAAAAATATTTAAAAAAAAAGATTTGTATGTTGGAGTAAGTTAGAAAATAGAGCAGGTTAGGCCATGAAAGGATTTGAAAACAAGGATGAGAATTTTAATTTAAAGGGAATAAAAGCCTCGTATTGCCCTGACCTCATCTTCTCCCTCGGCCCATTGAGTCCGCCCTGCTCTCTGAAAGAGCATTCAACTGAATCCCACTCCTCTGCGTTATCCCCATAACCTTGCACATTCTTCCCTTTCAGACAGAAATCCAGTTTCCTTTTGAATACCTCAATTGGACTTACCTCCAGCACCCCTTAAGACTCCAACCACCTATGGGTAAATAAAACATTTCCTCGCATCACCTTTCCTCCTTTTGCTAATTCCACCCCTTTCAAGGCCATTTAAAAAAAATATAAATTTAGAATACCCAATTTTTTTTTTCAATTAAGGGGCAATTTAGCGTGGCCAATCCACCTAGCCTGCACATCTTTTGGGTTGTGAGGCCGAAACCCACACAAACACAAGGAGAATGAGCAAACACGGACAGTGAACCAAGGCCAATTTATGATGAAGAAAGATTGGATAGGCTGGCGTTGTTTTCTTTGGAATGGCTGTGAAAAGATTTAATTGAGGTGTGTATATTTATGAAGGGCTTAGATATTGAGTGGACAGGAAAGATCTCTTTCTCTTTGTAGGGAGGTCAGTAACAGGGGAGCATTGATCTCAGGTAATTGGTAGAGGATTGATGTTACCACTAGGATGGTAGGAGTGTGTAATTAATAACAATAATAATCACTTATTGTCACAAATGAAAAATGAAATGAAAATCGCTTATTGTCACGAGTAGGCTTTAATGAAGTTACTGTGAAAAGCCCCTAATCGCCACATTCCGGCGCCTATTCGGGGAGGCTGGTACGGGAATTAAACCCGTGCTGCTGGCCTTGTTCTGCATTATAAGCCAGCTGTTTAGCCCACTGTGCTATTTATCCAGCCCCACTACTCCACAGGTCATATCACTAGTTTAAAAGTTTAATTCATTCACCAAAATGACCAATTATTTACCTTCACTACTGCTATCCAGATTTAAAAAGTGACCTTAACCGATCTCCTTTCAATTAACCCAGAATGACCGATTTATTACAAAACAAAATTTGTTTTTTAAAACAAGTTGCAAGAACTAGTAACACACAATTGTACTCTGGAAGTATAACTACCAGACACGCACGCAAACAAACACACAGATAGGGTCTCCACAGAGATGGAATTATGAATGAAATGAAATGAAAATTGCTTATTGTCACAAGTAGGATTCAAATGAAGTTACTGTGAAAAGCCCCTAGTCGCCACATTCCGGCGCATGTTCTGGGAGGCTGGTACGGGAATTGAACCGTGCTGCTGGTCTGCCTTGGTCTGTTTTCAAAGCCAGCGATTTAGCCCAGTGTGCTAAATCAGCCACTGGTTTATTTAGGAGGATTCATTAGGAGAATAGGCGTCATAAAATAAAGGATAAAGTTTGCAGGCTTTTGATGCTGTCAATCTGGAGCTCCCTCGTGGTCCCTGTAAATGTCTGGAAGTTCTCACCAATGGAGTTTCGGTGTTGAGGAGAATATAGAGCTGGGTCAATTGTTGTCTCAGCTTTTCAGGTTTCCAAATGCAGGCAAATCATGCTTAGATGAGGAGAGAGAAAATCAAGACAGCCTTCCATCTTGGATTATTCCTCAAAATACACGGATTTCAAAAACAACAGGTGCATAACTTAAGGTTTTTCTGTCATGTGATTAAAGTGATTGCAGTTCAAAACACCCCCCACCTCAACTATCAAGCTGCTCTGGTGATTTAAGTGCCCAAATAATACTGTGTTCCTTCTATATTTTGAAAGAAAAACATTGGGGAGAGTTGAGAACATCTTTTGCCCAGAGGGTGGTGAGGGTCTGTAATTCTTTACAGGAAAATGCTTTTAAAATGCACTTGGATACGTGCTTGAAGTGCTGTAATGTACAAGGCTACATACTCAGAGCTGAAAAGTGGAATTTGGTTGGATAGCTCTTTCCTAGCCAGCATGGATGGATAAGATGAATGGCCCCTTCTGTAAATTTCTGTGATTCTATGATGCCCAGAACTGAATGCAGATCAGTCTCACCAGAGAGGTAACAGAACTTCCACCCATTCAGTTAGACAATGGAAAATCCTATGGGGATGTGGTACCTTGACAACCAAAAGGCATTTGATAAAATTAAGACAGAAATAATTTGCATTTTCATTGTGCCATTTCCAACAACAGCACAATGGTTAGCACTGCTGCCTCACAGCTCCAGGATCAATTCCAGCCTCGGGTGACTGTCTGTGTGGAGTTTGCACGTTCTTCCTGTGTCTGCGTGGGTTTCCTCCGGTTTCCTCCCGCAGTCCAAAGATGTGCAGGTTAGGTGGATTGACCACGCTAAATTTGCCCCTTAGTGTTCAAAAGGTTAGGTCGGGTTACTGGGTTACGGGGATAGGGTGGAAGCCTGCACCTAAGTAGGGCACTTTTTCCAAGGGCTGATGCAGACTTGATGGGCCGAATGGCCTCCTGCACTGGAGAGATTCTATAATTCAAATGCCTTTCAGTCTATTATGTTATTTTGGGTATGGTGACTGTTATAATATGCAAATAATGAGGTTCCACACAGCAATGAAATGCCAGCCTAGATAATAATCAATTATACTGGGACTTTTCAGAACTCTATGTGAACACCAAAATACTTTATGGGACCCCTTGTAAACGTTGACACTCTCCTGGGCATCTCATGCTCCCAAGAACGCCATGCAAATGCTGATGTACCCGAGGACTTGTGCAGTGCAAATAATGGCACAGTTCCTGACCCCATGGCACACGTCTAATCATATGTAAATATTTGAAATATTTCTGTGAACCCTGTGCAAATGTTGGTATACTCCTAGGAACCCCAGTCCTATTGTCAAAAGACACTTTCACCTACCCAAAAGAAAACTGTCATTTTTGCAGAAAACATTATAATTAATATGCCAATAGGAATCACATACCAGCAATTTAACAGATACAAAAACAAAATTTTAAATACATTGTGCATGGGGACAGTATGTTTTGGCAGACATCAGATGAACCTGAAGATTTCCTTAGTAATTATTATGTGCTGAGGTATTCATGCTTAGTTGTGTGATGAATCTAAGAAATGGTCATATTTTATATCTTGTATTTTTGCAGTAATGTTATTGAAGCCTACGTTAAAATGCTTATAGGCAGTATGTATGCTAGAGCTGTGATTAAAAGTGAGGAAATCAGTGATATTGCAGGGGAAAAGTATTTTGCTAATTGATGTTAAAAGCCATTTTACCTGTTTGCAGACAGAGAGCTAATGTAGTGTTGTAACAGTTTGAGCCTGGCTAAATAAATCAAGGCACATCTTGTAACAGGTGACAAAAGAATGATGTGTGTTTTGAGTGTAGCTGGTGTAACTAATGGGAGGGACCAGGTCTGTCTGGAAAAGGATTTTTTTCCCCTGAACTCTAAGCTGAGCAGAAAGGTTTCAGCTTGGTCCTAAAAATGTTTTCTCTCTGCACCACGATAAGCAAGTAAAACCTGGTTGTTAACTTTATACATAAGTGTTAGTTGAAATCTATGGGTTGCTTAATTGGAATGTGGAGCCAGGTTTCAGGAAGCATGATATACTTTTTAACTGTAAAGGTATTTATTTGTTGCTAATATACTTAATTCTGTGTTTAAATTAAAGTTTATTTTAATATATAATATAATCAATGTAATTTTTATTATTGTTACAAGTAGGCTTGCATTAACACTGCAATGAAGTTACTGTGAAAATTTCCTAGTCACCACACTCCGGCGTCTGTTCGGAATCGAACCTGGGACCCTGGCGTTGTGAAGCAACAGTGCTAACCACTGTGCTACCGTGCCACCCCTTCTATCCCCAAGCTATCTACTGGTCAGTGTTATTACTCCTGTGGTGCAGTAACATTTCCTCACAGTTTTACCAAATGCAAATAGTTGGATTCTAATCCGGCATCAATCAAAACTGTGGTTCTGGACTGGACCCATAACACTTGTGATTTAGGACCCAAGAATATTCGTTACTAATTTTGCCTTTTAAAAATTGCCAATTTTTCTTTGGTAGCCGAACTTGTAAAACACATTGGAGACAAATCTATTTCACTCAGGACCATGGCAGGCAGAAAGAACTTTGATTTCATTGCTCTGTAATGAATTCAAACGTATGTCCCAATGCTGCAAGAATAGTGTACAAACCAAGCATGCCACCTAATCGACTAAAATAAGGTTTTAATTGTCTGCTGTAATAATTAATTAAATAACATGGTATCAGAGAGTTGATCAGTGATGGGGATCGTGTTCAGCTTTAATTACTGTGAATTGACTTTGTGATGAATAAAATGAGATATATGATGCACAACCTCTTTTGTCAACTTGTGTTTATATAGTGGTAATAAAATGAAGGGCTTAGATGGAAATACTTAACTTTAATTAATGAACTGCAAATAGAGCAGGTTGTTCTGATTCAGACACAATGCACGAGCATTCCCTGGTGTTCTTATCATCCTAAACAGAGATGTCAGCTGCATTAACACACGCGAGCTGTTAGGTTCCAGAAATTAGTTTCATCAAGGTTATTCATTCGAGGGACTGGTCTTCTACCATTTTTAAATTAATTCTCAAGATATGCATTGCTGGAAAAGTTGGCATTTATTGCCCGTCCCACATTACTGGGTTACGGGAATAAGGATGGTGTGGGCTTAAGCAGAATGTTTGTTCAAGGGCCGGTGTAGACTCGATGGCCGAATGGCCTCCTCCTGCACTGTAAATTCTATTAAATGATCTAATAAGGTGTTTTAATAACACCTAATAACGAGAAAGTAATATTGGCCAGTACATTGCCCGTACTCTTCTTGGGTCTTCTTGAACCACTGTAGCAATTTTGATACAACGTAGTGGTTCGCTAAACTACATCAAAGGGCAGTTAAGAATCAACCATGTTGGTGAGAGACGTGAGTCACAGGTCAGACTGGATAAGGACAGCAGATTTCCTTTTCTTTTTTTTTCTTAAAATTTAGAGTGCCCAATTATATTTTCCAATTAAGGGGCAATTTAGTGTGGCCAATCCACCTACCTTGCACATCTTTGGGTTGTGGGGGTGAAACCCACGCAGACACTGGGAGAACGTGCAAACTCCACACGGACAGTGATCCAGGGTCGGGATTCAAACCCGGGTCCTCAGCGCCGTAGGCAGCAATGCTAACCACTGTGCCACCGTGCTGCCCCAGATTTCCTTTTCTAATGGATATCAATGAATTAGGTGGGATTTGTAGCCATCTAAGATGGCCACTGGTAACACAAAATGGAAGACTGCAAAGAATGCAGGGAAAAACGGACATAGTAAAGAGCAAACAGCTTGCAGAAGCTTTCAGCATTGAGACACTTGCAAAAACCGGTTTCCCGACAGCTGCAGAGTTCAGGCAGCGCTGTAAATGGGAAAACAGTTAGCATAGTAATGAGGTGATACCGGGACAGTCCCGGACACAATAGATACAATCAAGTATCAATCGATACTTTCAATAGCGAAGCAGACACGATGGAGCCAGCGAAGCCAGGACAATGAGTTCTAAGAACCGCCCCAACCATCAAGGAACGGCCCTTGGATAGGAGGGTTCAAATCATATCGATTGGGAAAAGGCCCAATTGATCCTCAGCAGGTGAGGAAGCCCGCCCCAAGGGGCACGGACCCCCTGGGACCTATAAAAGAGAGGTTCCGCACATGGTTCAGTCTCCTGTCTCCGGCCCCGACTCCAGCCTCCAGACCCCTGTCTTTAACACCAGCCGTCGAGCAGCAGCCATCGATAATTAAGTGCCAAACGACGATCGCTACTTGACCCAGGCATTACTTATACCCTTGCTGACCAATAGTGACTTGAAGTTGCAGACCAGAACGGAACGAAGGCCTTGTTCTCTGACCTTGCCTGTTCCTTCTTAGATAAGTATTAGTCGTTTACTGGTAGAAGTAAGTTAGTTTTTAGCATGTGCATGAGTGTTATTATAATTGTTTTATAATAAACTCTAATTGTTTTGGACTTACTAATCGGTGTATAGCTTTATTGCTTTGAACTTGACCTTGATACTTGTGACGGTGTCTTTTACGGCATCTGGCGACTCCAGAGCATAGAAAGAGAAACAGAGCCAAGTGAGTGTTAAGCACACTTACTCAGAACGAGCAACATTTAGTGGCGACTCCGCCGGGACTCGATTAGAAGTGGCCCCCCCCACTCCGAGAGAACCCAGAAATTTGAATTGGAAATCTAATTGGGAAAAAGGAAATATCACAAGTGTTCAAGGAGTTCAAATCAATAACGATAATTCGGAAGTGTGTTTTGTGCATGCGTAACTAACAGGGTTGTAAGGTTAACCTGAGAGATTTTTGTTGCGACAAACTGTCGGGAGTTTTTAAGCGGAACATAGTGAAAGCCTTACCCGTCTTTTAAAACATTACCAGAACATCCCCTGTTCCAAATTTAAGACAGAAAGAGGAAATGGCCATGCAGGCAATGGAACGCCTCATGAATCCAGAGCAGTTCTTGGTCGCAGCGACCAGCAGTAGCAGAGTAGGCCAGTGTCCCGTGTGGGAGCTGGAACTCCGCAAGTATCTAAAAGGGAAAGGATGGCCCCTTTGGAATGAGTTTAGTACGAATGAGGAGACAGGTCCCGGGAGTATAGGACATACTTGGTGGGAGAACCTCTCTCAAATTCATAAGAAAAATCATAGTAAAGCACGCAAGCCGATGGCAATCGTGTCCCGTTTGGCACAATTGCGTGGCACTGAGGAGGTCGTTCGGACGCTCCGAGAGGAGAGAAACAGAATGAGTAAAGTGGATGTCAGGGACATCGAAAAGGAAAACCTCGAGCTAAGAGGGAAGCTGGCAGAGAAGGGTAGAGAGGTAGATGATGCCAAGAGGGCACATCAGTCGTGTCTAGCCCATCTGAGCAGTTCCCAGACCCAATATGAAAAAGCCTATCAGGATGTGTAACGTGCAGTCCTGATACGAGATGAATCAGAAAAGCAGGTAGAGGCATTGCAGAGGCAATGCTCTGACCTAAAGGCAGCTTTAAGAGCACTCCACGCTGCCACCACTGAGCAAAGACAGAGCACAGTGGACCACGCAAAGTGTAGGAAGCAGATTGCGGAGCTGCAATCGCTGCTTTCAGTGCAGAATGGGTTCCAAAGCACCTTTGGAACACAGTTAGATGAGGAGAATGCCCCAGATTGGCAGGAATTGAGCGAGACAGCGCAGCGCTATGTTCAGAACTTACTCAGAACGAGCAATAGATTGTATGACCATTTGACAGTTTGTAGCCATTTTACTGAAACCAGCTATTTATTTTCAGATTTTTTAGAAACTTGAATTCAAATTTCAGGATTTTGAACTTAAACTCATGTTCTGTGGATCAGTAGTCCAAGCCTCCAAAATATGTGTCCCATAACATAAGCAATACATTACCTAAACTTGAATAAAGTTCAGATTAAGAGGATAAATAGAGCTGACTAAAAGTAGTTAAAGTCATATGCAGAGTAAATTTGTGTAGTTTTAAGCCATTCCTATTGGGCAAGGACCACTGCACAAAACTACAACAGTGGCACTAATTTCACTCAAAGAGCAAAAAGTTTGGTGCAGAAAGTGGGAACATCCACAGTAGTGTACACATTCTGATGGCTCTATATTCAGTCCTTGAGCTGTACTGAGTTAGCTGGGAAGGTGATAGTTGCACCTTAGCCTGTCTCAGAAAAATGTTCCACATCTAACAGCTTCAGTTAGAAAATGCATTTGCATGAATGTTGGAATGGACAAGGGTTCAGTTACAATATCGCACATGGTGAACTATCTGAACACTGACACTTAAAGCATTTAACCTGTTCCATAAAACACCCTGGCCAACCACAGACACCGTCACACTCGGTGGATTCACAGGCCACATGCAAGAGTGATACATCACAGCCCCTATACCCGTCCAGATAGGAAATGTAACCACTAAACACCCTGTTGTTTTAGACGACCTACCCCCAACCTCAGAACACATCTTAGGCATAGACTTTATGAACTCTCATAACTTCTCCTTCGACCCTGTAAACAAGTGTGTTTGGCAGATGTCCAAAACCACCTGAGCCCCCACCACACTCTCAGTAGGAGATTACGAGAACATGATTTGCTCATTAGGGGACTATTGGTTTAACCCTTTGGCAATTAGCACAGGGATTTAGCACACTGGGCTAAATCGCTGGCTTTTAAAGCAAACCAAGGCAGGCCAGCAGCACGGTTCAATTCCCGTACCAGCCTCCCCGAACAGGTTCCGGAATGTGGCGACTAGGGGTTTTTCACAGTAACTTCATTGAAGCCTACTTGTGACAATAAGCGATTTTCATTTCATTTTAGAATCCCCTACTTAGATGAAGTATCAGATGGCACTTGAAGACCATGTGATTCCACCAAGGATTCAGTGGCATCTGGAGAGGGAGAGGATTAACAAGAAAGCTTTTAAAAAAATCTTTTTATTGGCATTTCCCATATTTATAAACAGTTGTATATATACACATCACATTTTTCTCGCCTGCGCTAATTTCCTTTATTATACAGAGAGGTTTAGTTTGGCCTTCGTTTAACTGACCCTAAGCGCATTCATTGCCCTCTGGATTGGTCAATGGTTCCTCCCCCCGCCCCTTTGTTCCCCCCAACCCCGGCTGTGCTTTTCTTTTCTTTTCCCGGACAGAATGGAATCATCTCTCGTGGTTTCTCTCCCCCCCCCCCCCCCCCCCCCCCCAGGTTGGGCAGTCTTTTGGTAACTCATCTATCTTGGGTTTAAAAAAAAATTCTTATTCGGTTACTCTTTGTTGCTGGCCTCGAACATGTTTTGGAACAGACCGACAAACTGCCCCCAAATATCCAGGAAGCCTTCCTCTGACCCACGGGTGGCGTACTTAATCTTCTCCAGGTGGAGAAATTCCGAAAGGTCAGCGAGCCATCCTGCAGCTGTAGGTGGTGCTGCCGATCGCCAGCCGAGCAGGATTCTCCGGCGTGTGATTAGGGAAGCGAAAGCGGGGGCGTTGACCCCCTTCCCCATGTGTAACTCTGGCTACTCCGATACCCTGAAGGTTGCCACTATTGGCTTCACCCTCACAACCTTGGACATTGTCTCAGAGAAGGCTGTCCAGAACCCAGCAAGCTTGGGGCAAGCCCAAAACATGTGGGTGTGGTTGGCCGGGCCCCTCTGGCACGCTCACATTTGTCCTCCACCTCCGGGAAGAACCTGCTCATTCGGGTTCTGGTCAGGTGCGCTCTGTGCACCACTTTGTGCTGCATTAGGCTTAGCCTTGCGCAGGAGGAGGTGAAGTTCACCCAGCTCTGTACTTCGCTCTAACAAGTTAGACACATAAATGACAGCTGACTAAATGATTTTTAGTTTAATTGAGGGACTGGTTTAGCACACTGGGCTAAATCGCTGGCTTTGAAAGCAGACCAAGGCAGACCAGCAGCACGGTTCAATTCCCGTACCAGCCTCCCCGAACAGGCGCCGGAATGTGGCGACTAGGGGCGTTTCACAGTAACTTCATTTGAAGCCTACTCGTGACAATAAGCGATTTTCACTGTGGGCAGCACGGTAGCATTGTGGATAGAACAATTGCTTCACAGCTCCAGGGTCCCAGGTTCGATTCCGGCTTGGGTCACTGTCTGTGCGGAGTCTGCACATCCTCCGTGTGTGTGCGTGGGTTTCCTCCGGGTGCTCTGGTATCCTCCCACAGTCCAAAGATGTTCAGGTTAGGTGGATTGGCCATGATAAATTGCCCTTAGTATCCAAAATTGTCCTTAGTGTTGGGTGGGATTATTGGGATAGGGTGTTGACCTTGGGTAGGGTGATCTTTCAAAGAGCTGGTGCAGACTTGATGGGCCAAATGGCCTACTTCTGCATTGTAAATTCTATGATTACAAAAATGATTAGTGGACATCGTGAATTTAGATGACTCCCATTTGAGAAGAGCATTTTCTAAGCATTTGCTCAGGCAATGTTTTAACCATTTAAATCTTTCATAAGTGAACATTATCAGACAGTAAAATAATACAAACATAATTCTTTTCTTCTGACTCTCCACAAAATGTACTTTTATAAACTGTTTCTGTTCCCATCACAATGCAAATTCCCACTGAAGGATTAAAACGTGAATGGTAATTTTATTTTGTCTAAGACATTAACACTAATAATAACATAGAAACATGAGTGATTTACAGCACAGAAGGGAACCTTTCCGTCCATCATGTCGGTGGTGCCCAAAAAAAAAGAGCTCCCTGGCCTAAATCTACTTTATAGCTCTTGGTTCCGGCTTTGTAGTTGTCGCACTTCCAATGCATATCCAAATGTTTTTTTTTTATGCGATGAAGGTTTCTGCCTCAATCGTCTTCTGGATGAAAAAGTTACTCAAAGTTAATTCTCATTCTATTTCTCTATCTTCAGGGGCTGTGACCTTAAAGGGTATTTGTGATCATAGATACCATATATTGGACCATGGTTAAGCTTGGAAAGGTACTGAAGTGGTATGCTGTCGCCTTCAGCAGTTGCTAGCTGATCAGGAGACTCTCCCATTCTTATTGCCTGCGACAGGTATATTGGAAGGATTTACAAGTTGATAATCAACTTCTTTGGCCACATTATGAATGCACCTTTGTACTGTGTCACGTGACAGAATTTTCTTGGATAGTTTACCCAGCACCAGGCTGACTGGCCTGTAATTATTCAGGCTATCCTTGCCTCCCTTTATAAAATTACATGAGCAGTCTTCCAGCGGTGATTAGAAAATGATGGTCAGACCCTCTGGTACTTCTTCCCATAGCAGCCAAGGATACATTTAATCCAGATCTGGTAATTTATTCATTTAAGGTGGCTGAACACCTTAATATTTCCTCCTGCACTATATTTATCCCATCCAATATTTCACTCCTCCTCAATGACAATGTTTGCTTTGCATCTCTTTTGTAAAATAGGTGCAAAGTTTTCAAGAATTTCTTCAGCTTCCAGCCGCAATTACTGTTTGGGTCTCTTACTGGTACTATCTTCTTTGTTATCCTTTTCTTCTTTTTATATGAATAAAACATCTTTCGATTTTCCTTGCAAACACTTTTTCCCCGATGCCCTCTCTTTGCTTTCTTAATTTCCTTCTTTAATTCTTGCACTTAATCTAAGTCCTCTGCTGTTTTGACATCAGACACAAGATTTCTTTATTTGACTCTCCTACTCTTTTTTTTTCCTTTTAAAAAAAAAATAATTTAAGCTATGTGATCCTTACCCTTCTACTGCCAGTATTCTTTTTTTTCCTAAATTTAAGAGTATCCAATTCTTTTTTTTCCAATTAAGGGGCAATTTAGCATGTCCAATTGACCTATTCTACGTATCTTTTTGGGTTGTGTGGCGAGACCCACGCAGATACGGGGAGAGTGTGCAAACACCACGCAGATAGTAACTCGGGGCCTGGATCTAACCTGGGTCCACGGCACTGTGAAATAGCAGTGATAACCACTGCGCCACCCTTCCTACTCTATGTTCTTCGCTATGCAGGGGATCTAGGTTTGGGAGTTCCACCCGTTTTCTTCGGGGCAGCATGTTTGTTCTGAACCCTCTTTGGCTGGTCTTTGGATGCTGCCCACTCCTAACCCTATTTACCTTCAAATAGCTGTTTCCAGCCCATTTTAGCCAAATAACATCTCCGCTTAGTAAAGTTGGCCTCTCCTTAGAAACTTTTACTCTTGGTCCATCTTGATATTCTTTTCTTTAACTACTCTAAACCTAATTGAATTATAATCACTGCCACTAAAATACACCCCCACAGATGCCCTTTCCACCTACCAGATTAATTCCCTAAAATTAAGTACAGAACTGCCCATCTCTTGTTGGAGTTACAAAATATTGGGTAAAAAAGTTCACCTATTTGCAGTTCAAGAATTCTGCACCGTCTATACTGAATGTCTCTTATATAGGTACATATATTTGTAATGTAAAATTATTACGTGTTTGTGCAGAATATTGGCAGTGATTGATCACAATGAGAAAAGTCCCAAGGAGGAGGGCATAGGAAAGTGGACAAATATCAGCCGCCACAGCAGGCTGAGCTTGGACTGGCCAAAATCTGAATCAGTATACCATCAGGAAAAGCAAGTAGGGCACGGAGGCCGCAGCAAGGGTTGAAATTGAATGGTTAAGGCCTGCAAAAAAGACAAGGTCCCATTCTTAAGATTAGAATCCTACAAAAAATAAGTTAACCATTAAATTAGTTGAATATTGCCTATTTTTCAGTGTGATTCAATTAAAAAATCTCCGACACTTGTGAAAACCCCCTGAAATGTTCTATTGTTTCATTATCAGATCAGGGAGCAGAGATGCAAGTGCACCAGATTCTTGACGTCAACAGGTATGTGGAGTACACTGTGGGTCGTGTTGACACCATAGGTGTGATTGTTCTTTTAGATGGAGAAAGTAGCATTCAAGTGGCAGAAGCAAAGTAAAAAATAGCATCATTGGCTTCCTCATAGAAACTAACTCTGTGCCAACATGAAGTCAAAGGTCATCACATGAAAAATAAGGGAAAGGACCAAGAACGAAGTTCTAAGGTATATGAAGGTTCAGAACTTAACAGTCAAGTATGAAGGGAATTTAACCAACTTTAGCACAGTTAATTTTAGTTATTATTTGTCAAATGCCGATATTGTGTCCTGATAAAGTTATGTATTTTTACTTGCATCTCATTTAAAATACTTCTGTCAATGCAGCACACCCTCAATGTTGCATTGTGATGTCAGTTGAGATTGTGCACAAATCCTGGTTTGGGGCTTGAATCCACAACCATAAGCAATGGAGAATTGCAATCTGATCCAGGCTAAACAGAGCTTCAAGCTGGGAAGTCTGGCAGCCTTGTTCTTAGAATTATTGTCCCAGGATAGGAATTTAACAAGTTCTCATGGTGCACCACTGATCTGCACTGCATACAGAATGAAATCAGCTTGGACATTAGTAGAAAGCATTACTTGTTTAATAGCAGTATATGATGCAGATTGCAAATCACTCAGGAACACCAGGCTAGAACCATGGGTACTACTGACTCCAATGATGAATTATTTTCATATACTTTTATTGCAATGCATTTCTCACAATTTACATTTCTCCTATCACTATCTTTTCACTACTTGCCTCGCTTCAGCCTGAACACTCAAGAATGGAATGTAAAATCTAGTTAGCGTTCCCTTCACTAACGTTCCAACTTTACCTTAAAAATCAAACTTCAGCCTTAACATCAAGGGTGCCGATTGCCTTGGGAGTATGCATAGTCTAAAATATGCTGCAATTATGTTCCTCAACTGAGTACAAACACTAGCTTTCCAGTTCAATGACCCCTGCATCAGAAAGACAAAGTAAAGTTGCTCCTCGATTTCCATTCATTAACATTCATGCTCGAGTTCAGAAGTTTGATTTTCATATTTTTGGCCTTGTGGAACGAAGAGAAGTCATGTTACTCTTTTAAAGCATTAATTCACTAGACTCAGCCCATCAATGAATCTCACCAGAGTCGGCAGCTTTGAATCAGCTGTTTGATAGATTTAATACTGTCCACATTTGCGTCTTTCAAGGCCAATGCCAGTAGCACCGGTTTGTTCCCAGACTCCTCAGAAACAAAAGTCACAAGGTGTTTTGCATAGACATGGATGAGAGGCTGTAAAGAAAAGCACAGACATTAAAAGTGGAAGTAACCGCAGAACAGAAACTTGAACGCGAACAAAGACATGAATTAAAACTGATAGCACATGGGAGACTACCTTACAGTCAGTTGGGAAAATGGTTAATGCCTGATTTGAAGGCGGAGGAGGGGGGGGGGCCAAAGGCAGAGAAGGGGTGGCAGAGGGCAGAGGAGGGGGTCCGAGGGCGGAGGATGGAGGGGGGGGGGGGGGGGGGGGGGGGGCGAGGAGCTGAGGGTGGAGGGGGGGGGGGGGGGCTGAGGACGGAGGAGGGGGGCGAGGGCAGAGATGGGGGGGCGAGGGCAGAGGAGGGGGGGCAAGGGCAGAGGAGGGGGGCAAGGGTGGAGGGGGGAATGAGAGGGGGCGGAGGAGAGCAGGGGAGGAGAAGGGATTGTGGGGGGAGGGGGTTGGGGTGGAATCTCCACCAGTTTCACAATCAGATTTGTTTGGGATTTGAATCAGTTGTCTCTCTGTGTTTTCCCCGGATCCATTAAATACTGTGTGGAAACATTAACCTTTGAGCCAACTGCTTGAGGCAATCCTTGGTGCTATCATCACAGTCACATATTCAATTATTCAATAATGCAGGGTGGCAATATAGCTAATTTGTCTTCCAGATTTGACAAAGGTTTAGAACATCCAAAACATTTACCTATCTTTCTCCTCTATAAATTTCTAGCATTTTTGTGTTTGTTACTGCATTGTCAATTCACCATTAGTACTTGGATTCAAATACACCCAGACTGTTTTAGATTCATTATTAGTGTCATTGAGATATAGAGGACAAATAAAAGGTTATTTTAGTCCGTCAAGTTACTCCCAGAGTTCAAATCAACAGCACAAGTCCTTGTCTAAATCCCACAACGAATCTCAATTTCCAGATGTCAGGAAACAGGTCTTTGTAATTAATGTTTGGGTTTTTTGGATATTGGAGGTAAGGTATGGCTTTGAGTAAGTTTATTTTGTGTTTTGGTGTAAGAAAGGGCTAAAACTTTAATTGGATTCATTTTAAACAAAGGTACTTGCATGTATGGGGATTTTTGGTTAAATTTGAAAATGTTCCTGCACTGTGATTAGAGGTTTTACGATGGGAAAATAAACAAATGTTGAAGGAATAGTTGAAAAGACCGCTTGAATTTAGTTTTTAAAACTGGACCCAGTAGCAGTTGGAACCAGGTAGCTGGAGAGGAAGCAGCTCTCACAAAAACCAAAAGACAATAGAGTAAAGACAAGAAAGCAAGTCCCAGAAGTTAAATAACAGATAGTTCTAGAAACTAGGGAATGAAGTCCCAGGAAGATGAAGTCAAATGGACAAAAGGAATTGGAAATTGAACTAAGTACTTTTTCCCAGGGTAAAGGGGTCAATTGGGTTTAGAGATGTGCGAGGCAAGTTTTTTTACAGAGGGTAGTGGGTGCCTGGAACTCGCTGCCGGAGGAGGTGGTGGAAGCAGGGACGATAGTGACATTAAGGGGCATCTTGACAAATACATGAATAGAATGGGAATAGAGGGATACGGACCCAGGAAGTGTAGAAGGTTTTAGTTTAGAGGGGCAGCATGGTCGGTACAGGCTTGGAGGGGCGAAGGGCCTGTTCTTGTGCTGTACTTTTCTTTGTTCTTTGTACTGTTCACCCAAGTTAAAGAAAGGGGCTGAGAGAGGCTGCCAGTTAAAGACAGAACTGAAAGGTCCAGACATGGTGAAGCTGGCTTGCAAGATGCCAGGCATCTGAAGTAATCCTAATGTTGGTGAACTTAATGCAACCTGTGAAGCAGTGGTGTTCTTGTGGAATGGGTTGAATGGTAGCTTGAACGTGCATGGCAATTCAAGGCAGAGGAGCAGAGGTATACTGAAAAAAGGGATTGGAATCCTGGAATTGGTGAAGGTATCTGAGGGAAAGGTGGGGCGGGAGGGGGCATTTGATAAAATCCACAAATTCTATTGGGTGGCATCTGCCACTTGGTTTCAGAGTGTGGTGTGTTTGACCACAGTTTCCCTGTTTGTTTATAGGAACTGTGTGCTTACTGAGAACAATATAGTATAAGAAATAATCTATAACTTGTGTTATCCTTGAAAATCTGTGTACGTTTTCTTTTCTTTTTTTCAAATTTAGTGTACCCAATTCATTTTCTCCAATTAAGGGGCAATTTAGCGTGGCCAACCCACCTATCCTGCACATCTTTGGGTTGTGAGGGCGAAACCCACGCAAACACGGGGAGAATGTGCAAACTCTACACGGATAGTGACCCAGAGCCGTGATGGAACCTGTGACCTCGATGCCGTGAGGCACCAGTGTTAACCACTGCGCCACCGTGCTGCCCCTGTGTATGTTTGTTCAATTGTAGGTAGGGTGAAAGAGCAGAGTCCAACTTTCCATGTTTAATAAATGTTTTATTCTTCTGTTAAAAGCTAATTGACAGTCTTTGGACTCGGTTATCTCAGTCTCTTAAAAAGAAAGTTTACAGTCTATGAGCCAGGGTTCAATTCTGGGACCTTGCTGTTGAGTCGTAACATCAGCTGGGTTTGTAACAAGTAATATGTACAAGGCTGAATACTTGTACACAAAAGAATCAGGGAGGTTATCTTGTAAGATTAAATAAGATCTACACTGGACACAGGAATGACTATAAAGCAAACATTAAGCACAGACACAGTGTTATAGCGGTTATGAGGTCGATCAGGGAGAACATAGAATTAAATCTTACAACAGACACAGGCCATTCAGCTCATCTGGTCTGTGCCATTGTTTATTTCCATATATGCCTTTTCATCACTCTTCATCTAACCTGATTGACACATCCTTCTATGCCTATCTCTCCCGTGTGTTTATCTAGTTACCCCTTGCGTGCATCAATTTTATTCACCGCAGCCATTCGCTGGGCAAAAAAAAAAATCCCTTTTCGATTAATTTGAGACATATTTATATTTATGGCCCACTAAGTCTAAGACCTCTAATGTCTAAAGCCTGTTGATTTTAATGCACAATACCTTTAATTTTTTTTGCACAGTGGAACACACAGGGCGGGATTCTCCCAGCCCTGGGCTGGGCCAGAGAATCCCCGCGACTCTCCGCAGAGCGGAGAATCGGCGTCATTGGCGCCGGTGTGGATGGCGCGGCGCCAGTCGCGGCCGCTCTACGCAGCCGGCCCGCCGATTCTCCGGCCTGGATGGGCCAAGCGGCTGAGAAAAGAAAAAACAAGTCCCGCCGGCGCCGTCCACACCTGCTCGCAGCTGGCGGGAACTCTGCGTGCAAGGGTCAGGTGGTGACCTGCGGGGGCTCCGACCACCGGGGGGGGGGGGGGGGGGGGGGGGGGGGGGGGGGGGGGGGGAGGAGGCGGCTTCTGATGCGGCCTGGCCCGCGATCGGGAACCCCCCGATCGGCGGGCCGGCCTCTCTGTCCCCTGATCTCTTTTCCTAGGTGCCGGCCCCTGTACTCCTGCGCCATGTTGCGTCAGGGCCGGCACATTGCAGGAACCACTGCACATGTGCGGATCCCGCGGTGCAGTTTACGCCGGGATCAGCAGCTGGAGCCGTGGTGGCTCCCTGTAGGGGCCAGAATTAGTCCTGGGAGCGGCCCGTTCACACTGTTGTAAAACGGAACGGCGTTTACGATGGCGTGGATACTCTGCCGTGGGATGGGAGAATCAAACCACAGTGTCTTAAAGGGGATAGTGCGACACCTTCATAATTGCTGTGCAGCCTCACCCATGAACTTAGTGGAAACATTATTTATGATGCCTGTTTTGGGTGTCTCCTTTCAGTGGAAACATCTTCTTTTAGATCTCATTTAGGGTAGCATTTACTTTTCTAAAGGAAAGAGCTCCAGTCTGTTCAGTATACAGTATAAGGGGCTGTTTAGCTCACAGGGCTAATCGCTGGCTTTGAAAGCAGACCAAGGCAAGCCAGCAGCACAGTTCGATTCCCGTAACAGCCTCCCCGAACAGGCGCCGGAATGTGGCGACTAGGGGCTTTTCACAGTAACTTCATTTGAAGCCTACTCGTGACAATAAGCGATTTTCATTTCATTTTATATCCTGATGGGCTCTGCAATCTTTTGTTGTACTTTCTCCAGTACCTCTATATCCTTTCTTCCATGTGGACAACAGAGCAATACAGTACTCTAAGACAACTGTAGGAATATTTGAAACAACCCAAAATTCCTATTCTCAAATGCAGTCCCCACTGATTACATACACCAAAGCTTCATGCTCAATTTGCAACATTGTGATCTCTTGTGAAGGGGCTGGTTTAGCTCACAAGGCTAAATCGCTGGCTTTTAAAGCAGACCAAGCAGGCCAGCAGCACGGTTCGATTCCCGTACCAGCCTCCCCGGACAGGCGCCGGAATGTGGCAACTAGGGGCTTTTCACAGTAACTTCATTGAAGCCTACTCGTGACAATAAGCGATTTTCATTTTTCATTTCATTTCTTAACAATCTTCTTACCTCGTCCTTTCCCATTAGAATCTTTGTGCTAAATGTGGGTTTGCTGATCTCATTTTCCACACTGTGGGGTGTTACAGAGATCAACGTTCCCATTTTGCCATACTGTGTGACCACCACAAAGATGTAATCATTGAACACTGTGCACACAACCTCAGTCAGGGTTCCATCAACAGCTTCTGCAGCCTGCTTGGACCGAATAATACTTTTTGCAGCCATTAGTGTCCTCGCAGATTGACACAATTGCTGATTACTCCACATACACAGACTCAAGAGTCATCATACACCTAAATCAAAAAGAAAGTTTTCAAATAAAATGTCATTCCAAGATGTCAAATAGTTCCCAATTCAATCATATTTCACTCACCATTTATTCACAGTAAATAAGAGCCCCACACAATATGAACACAGTTTGTATATTTCAAATCTGAAATAATCACAGGCTGCTTGCTTGCTGATTGGCAAATAACAATTTTTGAATTTTTCCAATTAAGGGGCAATTTAACATGGCCAATCCACCTATCCTGCACATCTTTGGGGGGGGGGGGGGGGGGGGGGGGTGTTAGACCCATGCAGACATGGAGAGAATGTGCAAACTCCACACCGACAGTGACCCAGGGCCGAGATCAAACCCGGATAACCGGCAGCAAATAATAATTCTACAGTATTTTTATTTAAAGTCTTCTGGCACATTATACAGTCTGGCCCTTGCTTGCCACAAGTTTGTGGACCAAGACCCTTTTGAAGACTTAGGCACTAAATATATGCTGTCACTCTAGTGCAGTATTGAGCGAGTGCTGCACTATCAAGGGTGCCACCTTTCAGATGAGGTGTTAAGGCAAGGTAAATAAATAATAATTTTTGTCACAAGTAGGCTTAGATTAACACTGCAATGAAGTTACTGTGAAAAGCCCCTAGTTGCCACATTCCAGCCCCTATTTGGGTACACGGAGAGAGAATTCAGAATGTCCAAATTACCTAATAGCACATCTTTCGGGACTTGTGGCGGAAACCGGAGCACCGGGAGGAAACCCAGACACGGGAAGAACGTGCAGACTCCGCACAGACAGCGACCCAATCCGAGAATCGAACCTGGGACCCTGGCACTGTGAAGCAACGGTGCTAACCACTGTGACTGTGCCGGCCGATGCAGAGAACCCAATGGCGCCGCTTTGAATAGCAACAGTAGGGGAATTATTCCATGTTTACCCCTCAGCCAGTACCACTAAAAACAAATGATCGGGTCGTTACCGCATCGTCATTTATGAGATTGTGGACAAACTGCCTGCTGCATTTCTTGTATCGCACTAGTGACCTGCTGAGTAGTTTCAGTACTTTCTGTTTTTATTTCAAAGTGCTTCATTAATTATAAAATGCTTTGAGACAACGAGGTTATCACAAAGCGCTAAATGCTTTCTAAAGTTCTCTTTCTAAAAGTGGAAAGCTCTGAAACACCCTGCTCGAAAGATGAATCAGTTTTTTTTCTCTTTCATAGTCTTATCGGTTTCCAGAATGTTCTGTGTGAACTCTATCTGTCTGCTCCCTGGTTATGCACCATGAACGTTGCTGCCAGCAGACCTGGCTTCAGCGCCCATTCCCAAACTATTTACAGCCTCCTTCTGCTTACATACCGATCTACAAGAACCAAAACACAACCATTCCCGGCTAAAATTCTACGCAAACACCCAGGCCTCACCACTCATTGCAGATTCCGCAAAGCAATCTCGGACGATGCAGGCCGCGCATGCTCACTAGGAAACCAACCTCTCGGCCACGGTGCGCATGCTCGGTTTGAAAACAACCCCTTGGCATCGTTGCGCATGTTCACTATGAAACTGGGTCCTCGGACACACTGCGCATGCTCTCTGTGAAAGCGGCCCTTCGACCATTTTACGCATGCTCAAGAAATCAGCCGCCGTCAGATATGCGCTTTTCCGCGTGCTGGACCGTTAACCATCTTCCAGTCTGAGACATCTGCGTATTCCACACGAAACCACGTTAGGGAATAATAGGGCAAGTAACAAAAACTTGGTCAAATATATAGATTATTAGGAGAGCCTTAAAGGAAGAGCGAGAATTAGAGAGGAGGTAAGATTTAAGGTGGGAATTCCAGGGATTAGGATCATGGCATCTCAAGGCCTGGCTGCACTGGTGCAGAGATTAGAATCAGAGGAATGCAGAGATCTGGAAGGCTTGTGTGAATCATAGAATCCCTACTGTGCAGAAGGAAGCCATACATAGAATAGAAAATAGAAATAGAAACATACATACATACAGGGGCTGGTTTAGCTCACAAGGCTAAATCGCTGGCTTATAAAGCAGACCAAGCAAGCCAGCAGCACGGTTTGATTCCCGTACCAGCCTCCCCGGACAGGCGCCGGAATGTGGCGACTAGGGGCTTTTCACAGTAACTTCATTGAAGCCTACTCGTGACAATAAGCGATTTTCATTTCATTTCACATACCATCCAGTCTGCACCAACCCTCTGAAACAGCCTACCTCAGCCCACTTCCCCCTCCTTATCCCACTTAAACTTTGCCCCTTAGTGAAAGGGACAATTTAGCATGGCCAATGCACATGCACATCTTTGGACTTTGGGAGGAAACTGATGCACCCAGGAGAAACCCACGCAGACGTGGGGAGAAAGTGCAAACGCCACACTATACAGTCAACCGGGGTCGGAATTGAACCTGGGTCCCTGATGCTGTGAGGCAGCATTGCTAACCACTGTGTCACTCATGTGGTTGGGAAAGACTGCAGAGACGTGGAAGGAGCTATGGAGGAATTTGAAAACAAGAGGAATTTTAAAATCAAGGCATTGCTGGACCAGGAACCAATGTAGGCCAGTAAGCACAGGGCTGATAAGTGAACAGGACTTGGTCAAATTAGGATAGGGATGAAAGTTTTGGATGAGTTAAAGTTTACAGAAGATGGGAGATGAGCCAGGAATACATTCAATAATTGGATCGAGAGGTAACAGTGATAGGTTACCACTTTGTCCTGATTCTATTGCTTTTTTGTCGTTTCCCCCCTGCCCCTTTCATCTTTCCAGACCCTCGTGGCTCAGGGAGAAAACCCATTCTTCAGATAAATTCTTGTATATTTGCTTCAAGCACTTGAACAGTGTAGGATCAAATGTCCAGATCTGAGGTTTCCATCCATTCCTACAGGAGGATGGAAACGTGAGATTAATAGTTGGGATGATTCACAGAAGTCAAAATGCTGTTTGTGAGGGCTTTTTAAAAATCACTTTTGCGGGAAGTAGGCTCGGCTGGATAGGGCGTAAAAGGCATAGGAATACACAATGAACAGTAGGATGCTAGGAAATCCAGAGGACCAGAGGGACCTTGTGGTACATGTCCAAAGATCCCTGACGGCAGTAGGACAAATAGATAAGGTGGTTAAGAAGGCATGTTAAGGTGGTTAAGAAGGATACTTGCCTTTATTTGCCGAGTAGGAAGTCTTACAACACCAGGTTAAAGTCCAACAGGTTTGTTTCAAATCACTAGCTTTCGGAGCACTGCTCCTTCTTCAGGTGAATAAAGAGGTAAGGTTCCAGAAGAATGGATTTATTTGCCTAGGCATAGAACATGAGAGCAGGGAGTTTATGATGGATCTGTATAAAATGCTCATTAGGCCTCATCTACAGTACTGTGTGCAGTTCTGGCATCCACACAATAGGAAGGACATGATTGTACTAGAAAGGGTACAGAGGAGGTCCACCAGGATGTTGCCTGGGCTGGACTGTTTCAGCTTGTTATGGGTGCGGCCAGAACCCCAATCTGTTGTGGGATTCCAGACGAGAACCCAATTTTTTACTTTGCAAAATTGTGAGGAAATATTACTGCACCACAGGAGTGATAACACTGACCAGCTTTTATGATAAAACAAACTTTAATTGAAACACAGAATTAAGCACATTAACAACAGAGAAATAGCATAAATTGAATCTTAACTGCTCCCTCAAGGGCAATTTGGGATGGGCAATAAATGCTGACCCAGGCTTGACACCCACATCCCATGAACATATTTTTAAAAAAATCAACAGTTACATTTTACTTGTTTTCTAACTCTGCCTCCATATATATATATATATATATATATATAAAACATATGTTTTCCAATTAAACAAACCAACATACCTTGCATACCACTCATGGACAAAGTCAACAACAAGGGTTTCCACTTGCTTATATTGGTACAAAGCCTTTTAGAGGGAGAGTCCTTTAAGAGAAAACTGAACCATGTCTGTTCATCTTAATATTCCAGAAACAATTGACAAACCTGTCCCCTCCCATTAACTATGCTACCTGCAATCCAAAAGCCCACCACATTCTTGTGTCTTGTTATAAAAGATTGCATTGCCCCTGCAAAAATCAATGATTCTCTCCCTTTGTAATCACAGAAAAATACTGAATACAAACTTTAAAATATAAAAATTTCTCACATTTGTCACAAGGAATGAAGAGAGGCTGGGGTAGTTTTCCTTAGAACAGAGAAGGCTGCTGGGGATCTCATCAAGGTGTACAAAATGATGAGGGCCATAGATAGCGTAGATAGAAAGAAGCTTTTCCCCTTAGAAGGGCCAATAACCAGGGGGCATAGATTTCAGGTAAGGAGCAGGAGATCTGGGGTAGATTTGAGGAAAAACCTTTTCACCCACAGGGTGGTGAGAATCTGGAAATCATTGCCCAGAAAAGTGATAGATGCAGGAACCTTCACAACATTTAAGATGCATTTAGATGAGCATTTGAAACATCATAGCACACAAGGCTATGGACCAAGTACTGAAAAATTAGAGCAGATAGATATTTGATAGCCTGCCCATATATGATGGGCTGAAGGGCCTCTTTCTGTATTGTAAAACTCTATGACTGGAAATGACGGATGAGGCAGACGATCCTCATTAGTAGGACACTGGCTCAGAAGACAGAGAGCAGCAAGGTGTCATATCATATCAGAGGACACTGATCATATTGCTCAATAGGTAACTGGTCAGTCACCTGGGAAGGATCTGGGACCCCCCCCCCCCCCCCCCCCCACACACACACACATACACACACACTTGCTGGGATGAACAGGTCTTCAAAGAACAAAAATGTGGTGGAAACCTGATTTCCTGTTGGCAAATTTTATTGTTTCTACTTAAAGGAACTCTGCTAGGTTGGATAGCCAGTGAGGCCCTGTGTGATGCTGCTGACCTCCATCCGAGCAGGAGTCTCCACCAGGCATCAGGGAGGCAAAGGCCAAGGCATCAGCCCTTCTCCCCACAAAGAGCTCTGGATACTCTGACATTCCAAAGAGTGCCACTAAAGGGCATGACTCTGTTTTCACCCTCACCACTATGGACATGGCCTCGAAGAAGGTGGTTTAGAACCCAATGAGTTTGGGACAGAACCAGAACATGTCATTTTCATTTCATTTCACATGTGGTTGTGATTGGCCGGACCCCCCCTTGACACCATTCGCAATAATCTTCCACCTCCAGGCAGAACCTGCTCATGCGTCCTGGTCAGGTGTGCCCTATGCACCACCTTAAGCTGCGTTAGGCTCTGTCCTGTGCATGAAGTGGTGGAGTTCACCCGATGTAATGCTTCGATCCAGAGTCGTCCTCCTATCTCCATCTTTCACGCGTTTCATCCAGGGGGCCCTTCTAACAGTCGTCCATATATGTCAGCGTATTTGCCATCACCTAGTTCATCCTGTGCTAGTAGTCTGTTCAGTAGGGTGTGCCGGGTATCTGGGGTAACATGGCCTCCTTGCGTAGGAGGTCCCGTAGCTGCAAGTAACAGAGTTTGTCCCCTTTCGGGAGCTGAAGCTTCTCCACTACTTACCCAAGGTTGCCATTTTACCGTCCACGTAAAGGTCCCTTACTGTCAGCCCTCCTTCGTCCTTTCTCCATGCTTTGTAGATAGTGTCTGTTTTCACCAGGATGAATCTATGGTTTCTGCAGATGGGGGCTGCAACAGACATGCCACTGAGTTTGAAGGGGTGCCTGAGCTAGGTTCCAGGTCCTTAATGTAGGAGTACCACCGGGCTCATCGAGTACTTGGCTGGGGAATGGGGTGGTGGCCAGTGCCCGAAGGGACGTCCCAATAAAGGAGGTCTCCTCCTTCTGCACTCATTCCGCCTCTCGGTCTCCCGACTACCCCCTCACCTTCTTTCTCTATGTTTGAAGTTGTAGAATAGGAGGTTCAGCAGAGCCAAGTCCCCCATGCGCTGCCCTCTTTGACAGTTTGCCAGTGCGAACAGCAGCGGGGACAGCGGGCACCCCTGCCTCGTCCCAGAAATATTCAGAGCTGGCAGTGTTCGTCTGTACGCTCGCCATGGAGTGCTTTAAAGTAGTTTCACCCATGAGGTGAATACTGGCACAAACCCAAACACTTCAATCAGCTCCATGAGGCACCTCTATTCTACTCGATCAAGTACCTTCTCAGCATCCAGGGAGATGACCACTTCTGGTGCCCACTCACCGGGTGGGGTGATGATCACGTTCAGCAGAAGGGCAGCACGGTGGCACAGTGGTTAGTACTGCTGCCTCATGCGCCGAGGTCCCAGGATCGATCCAGGCTCTGGGTCACTGTCCGTGTGGAGTTTGCACATTCTCCCCGTGTTTGCGTGGGTTTCACCCCATAACCCAGAGATGTGTAGGATAGGTGGATTGGCCACGCTAAATTGCCCCTTGGGAAAAATGAATTGGGTACTCTAAATTTATTTTAAAAAAGTGATCATGTTCAGCAGGTGTCTGATGTTTGCCATTAGTTGTCTGTCTTGACAAACCCAGTTTGATCTTCCGCGATTACTTCTGGCAAGTTGCTGTCCAGTCGCCTTGCCAGAGCTTTTGCCTGGACTTTGGTGTCAGTGTTCAGGAGTGAGATGGATATATATGACCCGCACTCTGTCTCTTTTCCTCCTCCACAGCTGGTCTGTTCAGCCCATCGAGGAACTGTTTTATCTTTGAGCCCCCCTCTGGGGCTTGGAGGTGTACAGTCCTCGGTAAAAGGTTGCAAAGGCTCCGTTGATCTCGTCTGGAGCAAATACCGTTCTCGCCCCTTACCTGTGCTATTTCTCTTGCGGCAGTCTGCTTCCTCAGCTGGTGTGCCAGCAGGCAGCTAGCCTTGTCCCCGTGCTCATAGAAGGCCCCCTGTGTCTGGAGGAGCTGGTTCACTGCTTTCCCATAGAATTTCTGCTGCCACCAGTTACTGAACTCAGGCTACAAATACTGCCAATGTCTGCTCTGGTTTTGTTGTAGGAAGATAAACTCTAGGCATCTGCTACTCATGGACAAGGAAAGGCAAGCATTAGTGGACGAGGCATAATTACATGGATATAGCTTTTAAACTTTTAGAAAGACATAATGGTGCATTATTCCTGAGTAGAGTTATTGATATAATAGTGGTTAGAATTGTGGCTCTGGATGAAAGCCAGTGAGGGACATTAACTTAGTTAATGCTATTTTCTGGGAATACAGCCTGCTAATCTAAACATGTCAGTGGGCGACTCAGACAAGGGTCAATATCGATCAGGCACTTTGCTGAAACACATCATCAAGGGGAATAGTGACTGAACCAGCCAGATTTTTATATAATTGTCAGTGTTCTCTTGAGGACATACACAGTTGCATAATGGATGCAGTTATAACCAGAAATAGATTTCAGAAATCTTTTGTACACCTTGATGAGATCCCCCTTTGGTAGTGATCCTATATGTTTCACAAAACAGAATTCACCGGGTGTTATAACTCCCATGAGGACCATGGGGAAATAATCATTGCTCTCCCTGTGGGACGCATGGAATAAGAACTCCCTAGGTAGGGGGCGGACACCAACCACCCAGGTCTCATTAAGGCAGGGAATATAAAAGCAAGGCCAATTTGATCTATCCACCCAGCAAGGCTTGCACTGGGAGTGAGATGTTGTACTAAGCACGTAATTGTAAATAAATTCACCTTCATTCACGACAGCTTCCTTCGGATCTACGGAACCCCCGGACTCGCCCGTCGATTCGCTTATCTGTTGGAAGTTCAGATTGAGTGCAATACCTCATATCATTTAAAATGCCTTTTGTTCGGTAAATTGGATGCCTTTGATGCGGGGCTGAAAGATTGGAATCAGTATGCAGAACGCATTCAGTACTTGGTATATGGTAATATAATGTATATTATAAATGGTATATAATCTTTATTATTATTTTCACAAGTAGGTTTACATGAACACTGCAATGAAGTTACTGTGAAAACCCCCCAGTTGCCACACTGCAGCATCTGTTTGGGTACACTGAGAGAATTCAGAATGTGCAATTCATCTAACAGCACGTCTTTCAGGACTTGTGGGAGGAAACCGGAGTACCCAGAGGAAACCCACGCAGACACAGGGAGCACGTGCAGACTCCGCACAGACAGTGACCCAAGCCAGGAATCGAACCTGGGACCCTGGAGCTGTGAAGCAACTGTACTAGCCACTGTGCTACCGTGCCGCCCATATTGGAGGAAGACCGACTCAAAGTTCTCTTCCTGACCACTTGCGAGGCCCAGTTATTTAGAATCGCTGTGCTGGATTCCAGGTCACTCAATTAACTTGTGGCAATGGTTTTGGACCACGACGACCTCAGACTGCCTGTGATCATGCAAAGGTACCGATTTAATACGGAAATACCCCCCCCCCCCCCCCCCCCCCCCCCCCCGGTGAGTCGGTTACAGACTCGTTTACAGTGATTGGCTGAGTACTGCGGGCCACCTCTCAGAAATGTTACGGGACAGACTCGTGTGTAGAATCAATCATTTGGCCACTCAACGGAAGCTGTTAGTGGAAACTACGCTGGGTTTAAAGCGTGCCATTGAACTTTCCCTTCTGAACATGTGGAGACAGGTGTACAGGAACTACAAAGATCCATTGATTATGGTGTGCATAGCTTGGGTTGCACTCCTGTTTGAATTCCATAATGGTCACGGGACGGTGCCGGTCCAGCCAGAATTCCTCTGACGGAGCGGCCGCGAAGGCAGGTTCGTGGTAGAGTCGCACTGCCACGGCCCGGTGCGATACCTCACCCGAAGATCACAGTGAGAGCCAGCCACCATGCCGCCATTGAGGTCGATAGTCTAGTGAGGCTCGGGGTCGCCCGTTGCGGTGCAGGGGCCACACGCGACAGCAGTGGTGTTGGCCCGGATGAGGACTTTGCACATGGACACTCAGGATGATGACAATGACTGCTTGATGCGGTTGCATTGTGTTTTGTCTCCAAATATTGCACCAATTCAGATTACTATGCAAGTTAATGGGCACCCAGTACCAATGGTGATAGATACAGGGGCTGCCGTCTCCATTGTGGAACTCCACACTTTCCGATGGTTGCGTTTGGGAATCATGCCGTTGACTCTGTGGGTTACCAAGGCTCAATTGGCCACCGGTTCCGTATGCACTATCTCCTAAGGTGGATGCAGAACTACAACGGTTGCAAGATGTAGGTGTCATCCAACCCGTAAAGTTTGCAGAATAAGCTGCTCCTGTGGTGCCCGTGATGAAACCTGATAAAACCGTCTGGCTGTGTGGAGACTTCAAGCTTATTGTAAACAGGGCTTTGTGATTGAACTGCTACCCGATGCCCTGGGTCAAAGAGTTATATGCATGACTGGCCGGAAAGTTTGTTTACAAAGCTCTATATGAGCCATTCACACCTACAGGTGGAGCTCGGCCTGGAGTCTCGAATGTTTGCCATAATGAACACACATCAAGTTCTGTTTGAATATACCCACCTTCCATTTGGAGTTTCATCGTCTCTTGCAATATTTCAGAGTGATGGAGAACTGTCATAATATACACCAGTATATCATGGTGCAGACACACACTGATCGACACACACAGAGACCAATCAACATGTACAAACACCGCAGCCAATCACCAGTTAGAATACACAAACTATAAAGGCAGAGGGCACCACGTTTCCCGCTCATTCTGGGTGCTGTCTCTCAGTGTAACAAGAACTCATCCAGCCCATCACAGACTCACACCACGTGCTGAGAGAATCAACTGGTTCGGACAAGGCTTAGGTCTCTAGTTTAAGTTAGCATCATTTAGACCCACAGTCATCGTGTGTTAGTTAGTTAGAAGTAGTTAATAAAATTGAGTTGAACCTTCATCAGCGTTGGAAGTGCCTGTTCATCTCTCAAGTCTACACTAGCCAACACTTCATGGTAGCAGAAGTGAAAAAAAAGAGAAAATTGCTTATTGTCATGAGTAGGCTTCAATAAAGTTACTGTGAAAAGCCCCTAGTCGCCACATTCTGGTGCCTGTCCGGGGAGGCTGGTACGGGAATTGAACCGTGCTACAGGCCTGCTTGATCTGCTTTAAAAGCCAGCGATTTAGCCCAGTGAGCTAAACCAGCCCAGTGAGGGAAGTTGAGGGATGCTAGCACTTCTGAGACCTACCTTTCAGTGATCTGCCTTCCACCAGTCTCGCGCCATCCTACAGAATGGACTCCGTTCGCCCACGGCCGCCTCTCCGCATTGCTGGGAATCTGGGCTCGAACTGGAAACTTTTCAAACAGCGCTTCCAGCTGTACCTCGAGGCCAGGGACCTGGAAGCTGCCTCGGACGCACGGAAGATTGCTCTCTTCCTCTTCACAGCCGGGGACCACGCTCTGCATATTTTCAACACGCTCACCTTCAATGAGGGGGAGGACAAATCGAAGTTCAAGACCGTAATTCGAAAGTTCAACAGCCACTGCGCGGTCGAGGTCAACGAGTGCTTTTAGAGATACATGTTTCAGCCGCGAACTCAGGGTAAGGACGAGCCTTTCCAGTCCTTTATTACCCACCTCCGCATCCTTGCGCAGTCCTCCAACTATGGGTCCATCTCTGATTCCATGCTCCGTGACCAGATTGTTTTTGGTGTTCAATCTGAGCCCCTACGCCAGCAGCTACTAAAAGTAAAGCAGCTCACTTGCTACGGCCATTGAGACCTGTGTACTTCATGAAGATGCCTCCACGCGCTACTCCTGCATCCAGGCTGCTGAAACGGCGCGGCAAGCCCTTTACGAGGCAGAACGGGTCCAAATTATGAAATCTTTTCAGGCTCTGGATCTGAACGATGGCGGCCATTTCGCGTGCTTTTCGCGGAGTCCCGCGCTTACGCCCAGCGAGCGTGCTGATGTCACGGACCGCTTCGCGCAGGTGCGCGCCACGCTGGATCGCCCCGCGCATGCGCGGTGGCGCGACGAACATCCCGACGCTCCGGCGTGCGGCAACTCCGGCTCCGCCCACTTAAAGCGGCAATGTCCCGCAAAATCCCGACGCTGCCTGCAGTGGCAAACGAGGTCACTACGCTACAATGTGCAGATCTTCCCTGCCTGCTGTTTTTTAGGAGGTCCACCCAGCCCCAAAGAGACATCAGGTCTATCCAGCCTGCCATCAATGCACCTACTCCAGACCTTGCTTCCGACTGTGCCTGCTATGACCCACAGGTCCCATTCCAAATCGGTGACGTTACCACGAACAGGATGTCCCCCAAGCGTGGCACTGAACCCGTCCACGTCCACAGTGTCAGCCAGGATGATGAGTGGTGTGCCACCCTTACGGTCAACCGGTCCCCTGTCAGGTTCCGCCTGGACACTGGCGCTTCTGCCAATCTCATCGCGTTGTCTGATTTTCGCAAGCTCTGCGTACAGCCTGCTGTCCTGCCATCTGCGTGTAAATTGCTGGACTACAATGGCAATGCCATCGCCGCCAGCGGCTCCTGCCGCCTTGAGGTGACACATCGTGCTCACACAGCCATTCTCCCGTTTAAGATTGTTGCTGCCTCAAAAGCCTCCCTGCTTGGTGCGCAGGCATGCAAGCTGCTCCACTTAGTGCAGAGAGTACACTCTCTCTCTTCAAGCGATGTGTCTGCATCCTCTGACACAGACTTCAGGGCGCAACTCGACTCCATCATCCAGCAATACCATGATGTCTTCGCGGGCATGGGCATGCTCCTGTACACGTACAAAATCTTACTCAAGCCCAACGCCAAGCCTGTTGTTCACGCACCTCGCAGAGTTCCAGCGCCCCTCAAGGACCGCCTCAAGCAACAGCTCCAGGACCTCCAGGACCAAGGAGTCATCTCTAGGGTCACGGAACCCACAGACTGGGTAAGCTCCATGGTCTGCGTCAAGAACCTGTACGGCGAGCTGCGGATCTGTATTGATCCTGAAGATCTGAATCAGAATATCATGCGGGAGCACTATCCGATTCCGAAATGTGAGGAGCTCACGTCCGAGATGGCCCACGCCAAACTATTCTCAAAACTGGATGCCTCGGAGGGTTTCTGGCAGATCCAACTAGATGAGTCAAGCAGGAAGCTGTGTACGTTCAACACACCCTTTGGCATGTTCTGCTACAGCCGGATGCCATTCGGCATCATCTCTGCGTCCGAAGTTTTCCACTGGATCATGGAGCAGATGATGGAGGGAATCGACGGCGTCCGGGTATACGTTGATGACATTATTATCTGGTCAACCACCCCGCAGGAACACATTGCCCGCCTTAAACGCGTTTTCAGGCGCATCCACGAACACGGCCTCCGCCTCAATAGGGCCAAATGCTCCTTCGGACAGTCGAGTATCAAGTTTCTGGGGGATCACATCTCCCACCAGGGGGTGCGTCCGGACGAGGACAAGATTGCAGCAATCACGTCCATGAAGACGCCCGAGGACAAGAAAGCGGTCCTCCGGTTCCTGGGTATGGCAAATTTCCTTGGGAAGTTCATCCCGAATCTCGCCTCACACACCACGGCCCTCAGAGACCTGATTCGCAAAACCACAGATTTCCGATGGCTCCCCGCTCACAAGCGTGAATGGCAGGAGCTGAAGGCCAAGCTTTCCACGGCCCCAGTGTTGGCCTTTTTCGACCCGACCAAAAAGACCAAAATCTCTACTGGTGCCAGTCAGTCGGGGATTGATGCCGTGCTCCTGCAACGAGACGAGGCTTCGTCATGGGCCCCCGTTGCGTATGCGTTGTGGGCGATGACCCCCACAGAGCAGCGCTATGCGCAAATTGAGAAAGAGTGTCTCGGCCTTCTCACCGGTGTCGTGAAGTTCCACGACTACGTCTATGGACTTCCGCAGTTCACGGTCGAAACCGACCACCGCCCGCTTGTAAATATTATCAAAAAGGATAATATCGTCATTCCACAGAGCATGCGCCAGCTAGTGTTGGAGCAACTCCATGAAGGCCATTTAGGAATCGAGAAATGCCGCCGCAGGGCCAGAGAAGCCGTCTACTGGCCGGGCATCAATGATGACATCGCCAATGTGGTGCTCAACTGCTCTACCTGCCAACGTTTTCAGCCAGCCCAACCACGGGAGACCCTGATGCCCCATGAGTTCATCACAACGCCTTGGACCAAAGTGGGCATCGACTTGTTCCATGCATTGGACAGGGACTGCATCATCATCATCGACTACTTCTCCAGTTACCCGGAGGTCATCAGGCTGCACGATCTCACATCCCCGGCTGTGATCAGGGCGTGTAAGGAGACATTTGCCCGACATGGCATTCCGCTGATGGTCATGTCAGACAATGGCCCCTGTTTTGCGAGCCAGGAATGGGCCGGCTTCGCCCGACACTATAACTTCGAGCACGTTACATCCAGTCCCCTATACCTCCAATCCAATGGGAAGGCGGAAAAGGGGATCCACATCGTCAAGCGGCTCCTCAGCAAGGCCGCCGACACCGGCTCAGATTTCCATCTTGCTTTGCTAGCCTATGTCTCCGCCCCGCTCTCCACCGGCCTGTTGCCTGCTCAGCTACTAATGAACCGCACCCTCAGGACAACAGTGCCATCGATTCTCACTCCCAACCTCGATTATGTCTCCGTGCTCCACCGCATGCACATGTCTCAACTGCAGCAGAAAACTTCCTACGACTCACGGGCTGCTGACCTTCCTGACATCCATCCACGCGACAAGGTTTGCATCCACCTCCCGGATGGTGGGTGGTCTGCGCCTGCTGTCGTTCTAAGGCAGATGGTCCCCTGCTCCTTCCTGGTCCGCTTACCGGATGGATCCATTCGGCGCCTCAACAGGCATGCTCTTCGCCTGGTTCCAGGGTCGTCACGGGATCCTCTGACTAGCTCTTCTACTGATCCCACCGTGGACTGTGTGGCGCTTCCGGTCACTCTGCCTGCACTGATGGTGCTGAAGCCCTCCCGGCTCCTGATGCACCAGCCATTGCCCCACCCTTGAGGCGGTCGACCAGAGTTCGTCGCCCACCTCAGAGACTGAACTTATGAACTCTGTATACATGTGGACTTTCTGAAATATTTTTTACCTTATTTTATATTTTATATTTTATACCTCGGTTGGGCATGTTAGTGAAGAGGCTCCTGGGTGTGAACCATACAGGTGGAGGTAGGAGCACCCGAGGAGGCGCAAGGTCGGAGGGCAAGCCGGTCTCGGGGACTAGCTGCCATCCAGACAGGTCTCGAGCTTTTGGAACAAACAGTGCCATCCATGGTGGAGATGCAGTTGCAGAGTCAGGGACTACGTGAGGAAATGCCGGTGAGAATCCAGCACCTGCAGGTGGGACTCCTCCTGCAGAAACAAGAGGTGGTGCCGACCATGTGTGCCACCCAGGCCAACACCGCACGGGTGGCGTCTGCAGCAGAGGCATTAGGAGCGACGGTTTAGGCTATGGGTCAGCACGTTCAAGGCCTGGGGCATTATGTGCAGGCACTGGCTGAGGCCCAGGGCAGGGTTTACCGTCTGAGAGGTGACTATGTCCCAGAGCCACCTGGAAATCGTAGCGGCGCTCCTGAGCATGGTTCAGTCACAACAGGCCATGGCTGGACACGTCGGCGGCATTGCTTAGATTCTGGCTGACGTGGTGCAGACACAGAGGGAGGTGGCCCAGTCTCAGAGGGAGATGGTGCAGTCACTGGCTGATGCGACACAAACCCAGAAGGTGGGGGCACATTCGTAGGGTGATGTGGCGCAATCCCAGATAGAGATGGTCCACTCCCTGTGCTCCATGGCTGTGTGCGGCTGGCCATGGTCAAGATGAGAGCAGTAGCCCGGGGGTATCGGCACCCCAAGGGAGGAGGAGGTGATGGGGCCCATGCCAGTGACTCCCGCAGGGAAGGTGCAAGAACACATCGGATCTTCCCCCGCCCCCGGTCCCTGGTGAATCTGGAGGGCAGCGGGCAGAACACACACCTGGTTGCTGTACGGGCGTCGCAGCGGGTCTCTGCGTCGGTCTGTGTCCTTCGGATGGGCGCCATCAGCCATGCAATAGTAAATAGCCCCTGTCACCCGGGAGCCAACCCCCCCCCCCCCCAGCAAGGAGGGGCGTCTTGAAAATGTCAGGAATTGTTGAGTGTGCCAGGATGAAGGAGTCGTGCACGCTGCCCTTGTATAGGGCACAGGCGTGTATGATGATCAGCTGCATATTATTGAGTGGTACCCCTTTTGGTTTGTGTTAAGCGGCCTGTTATCCACAGGTGCTCATAGGGGTATCTGCATCCCATCAATCACCCCCTGGACCCAGGGGATCCCATCGATGGCGGTGAACCCCTCTGCCCGGGCATCCTGGTGGGCTCAGTCCACATCAAAATGGATGTATTGAGGCGCCTGGGCGTGTGGGTCCTGCATGACTGCGCAGATGCACCGTGAGACCCCGGACAAGTCCCCACTCAGCGCTTGGAAGGACCCTGTGGCGAAGAAGTTCAGAGCAACCGTCACCTTGATGGCCACCGAGAGTGGGTGTCTTCCCTCATACCTCGGCAGTGTCAGGTGCGCCATCAACTAGCAGCTATGTCGCACTATCTCTTTGCTCAGTCAGAATCTTCGGCATGCCAGGTCCGGCAGGTCCTCAAATGCCGGGCAGTGCCGGTATACACGAGGCCTAATGCGGCACCTCCTTGGCACCTCCTCCTCCTCATCGTGCTGTTGGGCAGCTGGCACTCCAACCTGGGCGGCTGCCACCTGTCCCTCTGCTGCCCGCTCTGCTGCTGCCGTCTCCGCTGCTGCAGCTGACTCCTCCTCCTCGAGCAGCTCCAGCTTGTACAGACGCAGGGCATCTCCGAGGGCTACAGCAACTAGCAGGAAGGCCACTATTGCTGGATGAATTTGAATATCCATTGTCTGCAGGGGTGAAAGACCAACATGTTAGCATGGTGCAAACCTCTGTGCCCAACCAAGTCCACTGGGCTACATGTGCATTTCCCTCTTCCCCCCTCATCCCCGCACCCCTGGCTCTGCATGTGGCCGGCACCATAGGGGCCTCTGGCCATGGCGCACAGGGTAGGCACTGCCGTCCCATAGGGGCTACTGTGGGTGATTCCCTGGGGTGGCGGCCAGGAGCCGGGGGGGAATGTGCAAATCCGGCTTGAGGGCGACCTGCAGAACCAGGGGCCAGGGTGGGTGGTCACTGGGGTGCGCAGCAAGGTGGCTGCTTTGCAGGCTGCAGTAATGGCAGTCTGGGCCAGGACACCACCCCAGTCCCGTGGGGTGGTCACCGCAGCCACTCAGCCTGTTCCCCCCACCACCCCACCCCAGCCAGCACGGCCAGTGTCCGGCCCGGCAGCCTTTAGTCGCTCCTCTGTGGGTCCTACCTCCTCTTTCTCTCTTCTTCATTTGCCAAGACGTCGGTTTCACGATTTTAAAAAACAGAAGTGAGCTACGACGTTGGGAACTCAGCCCATCAGAGGAGGAGAATCGTAGCGGCCCGGAGAATACCGGGCCGGGCCCGCTAATTATCAGCAAATGGTGTCTACTGTATGTGCCTTCCAGAACGCATTAACGCCGCTGTCGAGGTGCTGGAGAATTGCGATTTGACATCAGATCAGTGCCTGCCGCGAATTTGGTGTCGGAATCGATTCTCAATTTCGGATACACTAATGGAACATCCAACCCTATGTGTTTTCTGTGCCAAGGCAGTGACCTATCTCGGATACCGCGTGGATAGTGAGGGGCTGCACCCAGCCGAGGATGAAGTCCAGGCTGTAAAGGGGACTCTCATCCCGCATGACGATGCTGAACTCCATTCTTTTATGAGCCATGTTAATTATTATGGCAAGTTTATTGCAAATCCTGCCTCCCTATTGACCCTATTGCATGTGTTGTTATGGAAAGATCAGAAATGGTGCGGGGCGCGGCTAGGGACGAGTCATGTTCAGCCATAAAGAGGTGCCTATCTTCCAAACAATTCTTGATACATTGTGACCCAACTAGGCCGCTGATTTTAACGTGCGATGCTTCCCTAAGGGCATTAGAGTGGTGCTGGCCCACGTGTGGAATGACTGCATGGAACACCCCATTGCATTTGCCTTCAACATATTGGTGGGTGGTGATACACACAAATTGAGAAGGAAGGTCTGGTGGTTATCTGTGGAATTAGGAAATTCCATCAATATGTGTCAGCATTTTGTTATCGTAATGGACCATAAGCGGTTGCTCGGGCTATTCTGGGAGGACAAGAGCGTCCCGCCTATTGCGTCAGCTAGGTTCCAGTGGTGGGCACTCATGCTTGCGGCTTTTGAGTACACTTATCAACACTGTTCGGGTATCAGGACCGCCCATGCAGACGCCCTCAGTCGCTTGCTGTTGCCCATTCCCACTTGAGCCGGATGAGGTAATTGTGTCCTTGAAATTTATGGAGGATGATGGCTCCTCAAGTACGTACATGGATGTACATGCATCACTCAGCAGCAAAAGGAGGCTTTTCAAACTTCTTTGCGACCCTTTGCTCAGACATTCTCCGAGCTGAGCTTGGAGGATGGAGGATGGAGTGATATTGTGGGGTGCTTGGGTTCTCATTCCCCATCTGCGACAGGAAGCCCTGTTTCAGGATTTACATGCCGGCCAACCAGGGGCTTCCAAAATGAAAATGTTGGCACTGAGCTATGTTTGGTGGCTGGGTATCAATGCGGACATGGTGCGAAAACTGTCTAGCACGCCGTAAATTGCTGAACCTACCCTCGTCTGCGCCACTCCACCCATGGGAATAGCTGGGTCATCCATGGACTCACCACAATGCTGTTTTTGCTGGACCATTCATGGGCTCATATTTTTAATCATTATGGACGCCCATTCCAAGTGGCTGGAAGCTTTCAGGATGTCTGCCACAATGTCCAGTGCTACTATTGAGAAGCTCCAGGGATCTTTTTGTACCCATGGACTTGCGGAGATGCTGGTTACAGACAATGGAACTGCTTTCACCAGTGAGCAGTTTGCTGTTTTTATGTGGCGCAATGGCATGCGGCACATCCATACATCGACATATCATCCTTCATCTAATGGACCTGCAGAGAAGGTGGTCCAAACTTTTAAACAATGTTTGAAAACACTGTCATCTGGCTCTGTGTTCATGTGGCTGACATGCTTCTTATTCAATTACCATATGACACCACATGATTGCTCCAGCCGAATTCCTGATGGGACAACAAATCTGGACTTGTTTGAGTCTTGCTATTCCAAACCTTGGGGCAACAATTGAGCTGCATCAGGGGTCTGTTATGGGCCAGGGTTTAGAGAACCCCAAATTGTATCGTGGAGTTCACCTGACCCACATCTTTTAATAGATTGTGGTATGGGAAGCACAGGGCCCACTCTACAGGAGCGGTACAGTAGAAATGGAAAAGTATTTTTTAAAGCAAAACCATGTTTATTCTATGGACTCAAGTTAACCTTTTTAAAACATACAGTGAACATCTTAGCAACCACTAATTCAAATACAACCCCCAAAGAATACAACACTAAGTAATTCTTAAGCTGTCCTTTTAACATCCAGAAGACTAAAAAAAACCTTTCAGCAGAAGCACATCAGGTTAAAGTCACTACTAAGAGCAGTTATTAGTTTTAAATCACCAAAGGATTGATTTACATTCTTTAGATTACAGAGAGAGACACTAATACCCCGTCTGGCTGTGACTGCAGCTATCCAGCTCTGAAAATGAAACTAAAACACACCCTGCAGCAAACAGTCTAAACCAAAAGTAAAAAGCTGACAGGCTGCCCAGCTCCACCCACACTCTGACATCACTGATAAACAGCCATTTCTTAAAGGTACATTTCTTAAACACCCATTTCTTAAAGGTACTCTCCCTTGACAGGTCTCATAAGAAGCACCGCGATTCTGGGACGCCAGGGTGAATGCTCTGTGCCAGGGCCACTGATTATTTACGGAATTTTGGTGATGATGCACTGTGGCTCGTTGGAATGGTGCTGGATCAGACTGGCCCGGTCTTGTATAGGATCCAAGTCCAAAGGAAGAGCCTTAAGAAGCATGTGGACCATTTAACTAGGCTTGAGGTCGCCTGTTGCGATGTTCCACTGGTGGTAGTACCACTGTCACCACAACATGAGCTGTCCCTTGGGTTAAGGGCCCAGCCATCGGGGCAGTCACGTGTGGCCCAGCAAAAGTACTACGACTCGGGTTCTGATATTGATGGAGAGGCGTCTGTGCTGGCAGCTGACAGAGTGTCTAGCACCGAGGTCCCCATGGTTCCCTATCGGCTGTCAGCCAGGAAGCATGTGCAGCGACCCTTTGCACTCCACCTGACCCAGATCCACTGCAAGCGGTGCTCAGCTGTGGGCTAAGTGGCCTCCACCAATGGCAACTAATGGGGAACTTTTGGATTCTTGGGAGGGGGGATGTTATAACCCCATGCGGACCATGGGGAAACAATCATTAATCTCCCTGTGGGACTCATGGAATAAAAGCTCCCTAGGTAAGGGGCAGAGGCCAACCATTTGGGGCTCATTAAGGCAGGGGATAAAAAGCAGGCCCAAGTCAGGGTCTGATCAGATCTGTTCACCCAGCTAGATCTGTCCTGGAAGAGAGATGCTGTGCTCAGCATGTAATTGTACATATGTAAATAAATTCAGTTTTGTTAACAATAGCTTCTTCCCTCATGAGTTATTATACTGGGCTACAAACTATAAAGAAATCAATGTCATTTTCTATATCTTTCCCAATCCTGAACTGAATGTTGCTACTTTAGTGAGGGAGAATAAGCAAATAATTTGCGAGGATTTGACTCATTCTCGTTGATTGCAATAAAGGTACTTTGCCAGAAGAGGGCAGTTTTACACAATATTTTAATGGAGTGTTCAAAATCAAACTGTTTATTTTATTTAAGACCTGTGGACGTGATTTAACCATCAAGTTGTGCCTGCCGCGGATCTGGGCGTGCAGGTTAAATAGCGGAAAAGGTTAAAATTGAGATTTGTGCTGGGCGCGAATCAGTTTGCTATCCAGCCCGCTCCCAATAGCGAATTCCGTATCTCACGTAAATATGCGGAGCATATCATTAACCCGAATTTGTATTAATTTCCATCTCATTAGCGAGATTGAAGTCGAACGTAACGGCCTCCCGGGAATTAACTGGCTCCCTAGCGAGGAATCATCCAGGTCCACTCACAGAAAAATCCTGGAATCCCTACTATGCAGATGGAGGCCATTTGGCCCATCAAGGAGGAACGGAATGATGGTGAACACGAGCAAGTCGGAGCAAACCACACCTGTGCGGGTTGGGTTGTCGGTGCCCACATTGGATTATCAACCGATAAGTGAGTAGATGGACCTCATGACTCAGGAGCTCCAGAAACACAGAGATGCCATCAATTATTTTGTAAATTGAAAGTATCCAATTCACTTTTTTTCACAAATAAGGGACAATTTAGTGTGGCCAAACCACCTATGCTGCTTATCTTTAGGGGGGCAAGACCCACGCAGACATGGGGAGAATATGCCAACTCCACATGGTCAGTGACCTGGGCTGGGATAGAACCGGGGTGAGATGCCATCAAGCTGGAAATTATAGTGACAGTGAAGGCGGCGGTCGCGGACACCTTTGCCCTCTTCAAGGTGGCGTTGGAGAAGACAGAGAGATAACTGGAAGCAACAGGGACCGAGAGAAAGTGGCAACCGACCAAAGTGGCTCAATCACCTCCCTGGCAACAGAAATGGCAAGGTTGGTGGCTGCGCAAGCGGAAGTGAAGGGGAAGATCGAGGACCAGGAGAATTAGCCGTGTCGCCGGAACCTCCGTATCGTAGGCCTGCCGGAGGGGATCATGGAATATGTAGCCTAGATGCTGGGGAACGTGGTCGGAAGAGAGAGGTTTCCCAAACTCACAGGGACATAGAGAGGAGGGGACAAGAGGGAAGGACAGACCCAAGAAAGGGAACTGGTGGGTAAGGAGGATGAGTAGAAAGCTGGCTACAGCAGGTCGCACATTGTGCCAGCAAAAACAGCGGCACCAAGAGCAGCCATCTTGTGGTAGACCCCGAAGCAAATGGAAACCCCGGGTGCAGGGGCCCAGCCACATGGTAAAGACGGCCATCTTGGATGGCCCCAGGACAAAAGGAAACCCTGGAGTGCAGAGGTGCTGCTACATGAAAAGTAAGGTAAATGTGGCCATCTTGGATGGCCGCAAACAAAGGGAAACCCTGGAATGCAGGAGCGCATCTACGAGGTAAATGTAGTTGACCCCGCAGGAGATGGAGAGGAGAGGGGGTGCAGAAACTCCCAAGAATCTACTCAATTCTACTCAAGAATCGACTTCCTGGTACTGGGGAAATTGGTGCTTTCAGGGTAGTGGGAGGGGAATACTCCGCAATTGTAATCTCTGACTATGCTCCACACTACGTATTTGTGAGGTTGGAGATGGGCCGGGCTTCATACCCACTATGGAGGCTTCACACAGCCTTCCTCACCGACAAGGCATTTTGAAATTGGGTATCACAGGCAATAGATGGGTATGTACCAACAACCAGAATGGGGAGGACTCACCCTCCACATTCTGGGAAGCGCAGAAGGCGGTGATCAGGGGTAATTATTGCATTCAATGCATGGCAAAGACAGGGAGGAGAGGACAGCCAAGCAACAGTTGGTCGACTCCATACTGGAGGTGGATCGGCGATACTCCACGGCCCCAATCGTGGAACTGCTGGCAGATAGAAAAAAAACTGTAAATGGACTTCAACCTTATCTCAACCGGGAAAGTAGTATGTCAACTCTGCCACATGTGGGGGACCTTTTATGAGCATGGAGACAAAGCCAGCCGCCTGCTGGGTCACCAGCTGAGAAAGCAGGCACCTGCGAGGAAAATAGCTCAGGTTAAAGACAGAAGCGGTAAGGCTAGTCGCTGTGCCAGGAAAGATCAACAAAGCCTCCGCGACCTTCTACCGAGAGCTGTACACCTCCGAGCCGCCGAAGGAGACAAGAAAATGAAGCAGTTCCTCGACGGAGTGTACATGCAAGTCACGGGGGGAGCTAGGAAATGGGCCTGGAAGCACTACTAGAACTGGGGAATGTCATGGAGAGTATCAATTCCATGCAGGCGGGGAAGGCGCCGAGGCCAGGTGGATTCCCGGAAGACTTCTACGAAGCATTTGCGTCAGCACTGACTGGCCCTGCACTTGTGGGAGACGTCGCAGACTTGCTAGTAAGGGACACCCTGCCACCCACACTGGCACAAGGCTCAATATTGCTGATACCCAAAAAGGACAAAGACCTGACATAGTGCAGGTCCTACA
The DNA here is from genome assembly GCF_902713615.1 of Scyliorhinus canicula. Classification (NCBI taxonomy): domain Eukaryota; kingdom Metazoa; phylum Chordata; class Chondrichthyes; order Carcharhiniformes; family Scyliorhinidae; genus Scyliorhinus; species Scyliorhinus canicula. Next base: position 48,546,186 of record NC_052160.1, on the reverse strand, counting down.
GCTCCATCTCACTACTTAACGCTGGTATAAAGATCCTGGCGAGGCAGCTTGAGAGCTGTGTGCCAGAAATAGTCACAGAGGACCAGACGGGCTTCTAAGGGCAGGCAGCTAACATTGAACATCAGACGCATGCTTAATGTGATAATGACCCCAGCCAGGGTGAGAAGCATCTCCCTGGATGCAGGAAAGGCGTTTGACAGAATTGAATGGAGGTATCTCATAGAGGTACTGGAACGGTTTGTGTTTGGGTCAGGGTTCATCTCCTGGGTGAAACTACTGTACAGCACTCCCATGGCGAACGTACAGACAACTCCCACCAGCTCTGGATGCTTCCGGCTGCACAGAGGCACGAAGCAGGAATGCCTGCTGTCCCCACTGCTGTTTGCCCTGGCAATTCAGCCACTGGGTGACGAGGTGGAGAGGTATCCAAAGGAGGACACAGAGAACATATGATCTGCACCCCTACATCTAGAACCCCCAGACCAGCATGGAAGAAATAATGAAACTCCTAAAAGAATTCGGAGCCTTCTCAGGTTACAAACTTAGCCTGAGGTGAGGACTGTAGGTGAGAACAGAACTGGGCTTCATAGCTTGAAATCCTTCTCTAATTTATGCTCAGCATTTCTGTCTGGAAATGTGATAAAGGCGGCCTCTGATGAGTGAAGGGTGTTTAAGGTGGAACTTGATTAACCTGCCAAATTGTTAAAGCACGGGAGACAACTTCTGTATTGAAGAGCAGGATTGGCAAAATCATAAATATCGTAGTTAATCGATTTACCGTCTATTGATTAAGGAAGTGAGTCACCAGCTCTCATTAAATGGTCGAAGTGAAATTGCACATTGGCTCGGAGGCCCATTTATATGGTCCTATCTGAAATTCTGTTATAATTGCTGAATGCAATTGAAAATCGCTTATTGTCACGAGAAGGCTTCAAATGAAGTTACTGTGAAAAACCCCTAGTCGCTACATTCCGGCTCCTGTTCAGGGAGGCTGGTACGGGAACCCACACTGCTCGCCTGCCTTGGTCTGCTTTAAAAGCCAGCTATTTAGCCCTGTGCTAAACCAGCCCATCAATTGAGCATTGGAATTCTTTAGAATGATCTGGAAATGGGATTCAGACTGTTTAGTCATTCTGCACATTTGTTTTAAATCCCTCCAAACCACTGACCACAAAAACTGTCATTCCTGACTCTCTATTTTAATTAGATGCCTGCCCACTTTTGCTGATTTCACGTGTCTTTGAAGGCGGATGTATTCAATCGCACATCTCAGCCAGCTAATATAACTCTCAGCGGTTACAACACTTTGAATATGGAAGGCACCATGTCGCTGAGAAAGGGAAGACAGGATGACTGAATAAGTATATGTCTTTACTTTCTCTTACTCTTCATTTTAGCTTTGAGCAGCGTTTCAAAGTTCAGCGATTAAAAAAGAAATTAATAAACTTTTTAGATCAATGGCCTTGATCAATGGCCTTCCATCACAGCCATCAGGTGCTGCCTGATCTGCTGACTATTTCCAGTATTGTCTGTATTAAATTCAGGTATTCATTAACAGGAAGGGATTCCACTCTCTGAATGTTCAACTCGTGAGCGACCACCACCTCTGGATCATGCACTTGTATGCACACTTCCCAGAAAGCGTGCATGACAGCTACACCCGTGACACTCAGAGATCCCTGGAGTCTTCAAGGTCCACCCAGGATGACGCGTTGGCTCTTGGGGGATAAAGGGTACCTGCTGAAGTCCTGGCTGATGAAGCCAGTGCAGAGGCCGGAGACCGAGGTGGAGACCCAATATAATGATGCCCATGTTGCCACCCATGCTGTCATTGAATGGTCCATTGGACTGCTCAAAATGGGGTTCTGATGCCTGGACCACTCTGGTAGTGCACTGCAGTGCTCCCACCAGAGGGTCTTGGGCTTGTGGTAGTTTGCTGTGCCATCCACAATCTGGCATAGCAACAGAGTGGAGAAGGAGGAGATGGGACACGTGGCTTCATTTGAGGAGGAGGCGGACATGGAAGGGATGTTGGATCAGCCTGGGGAGGAGCCGGAGGATGGAGGACAGATGGTGGCAAGGGTCCAGCATGCTCTGAGGGCCAGGGAGACCCTCATCCTTCTCATAGGACAGGGCTCATCCCCTTTCCACCCCCAAAATTCTCCTCTTCCCCCCCTATTCATCTCCATCCCCCTCAATTCCTCTGTCCACCCTCCCAGGGTTTGTGCAACATCACCCCAGGGTGAAGGGCCTGTGTCAGTGGGTCAATATACAAGGCAGGACAGTGATGATCACTCGCTGTGAAGTATGCTCAACTGCTCCTCAGTTTATGCCAAAGTCTGACCCCTGCCTTTCTGCTGACAGCACCCTCACACCCATCCTCTGAATGGCATCTGCACTGCGGGCGTTTGATCTTGGACTACTGTGCCTGGGGGGTGGAGGGAGCGGAGGGCAACAGGAGTAGGGATGCAGGCAGCTCGCTGTGAAGATTAATGTGGCAGAGGCTTCACATGCATCAGGTGTAACGTGTTAATAGTGAACATTGGACACTTCCATTTCCCCAAGCTACACATAGTGACCCCCCCCCCCCTCCACCCAGTGTCCACTCAATGCTCTTCAATCATCTTGATCTCACATGGTCTAGTGCTACATCCAGGCGTGTCCCCAGGATGCACATCAGAGAGGGAAGCAGCCTGCTGCTTTCTGCGCCTTTGATGTCCTTGGCGGATGTCCTCTGAAGGGCCTGGAATCAGAGGATCCTGGCCCACTTACTAGTATTACTGGCTTCGCATGTCACCCTGTTCTGTCTAATGTCCTTGTGATGCACCAGTATAAGGAGGGGGGATTCGGAAGAATTGGAGACTGCCATTTTTTCTTTGGTGGCAGGCTCTGGGTTGGACTCTAGTGCTTCCTCCTCCCTGAAGATGCCTGTAGGGCCCTGGGGATCTCCATGGGACATAGGGGCAGCTGGCCTGAGCCCCAGAGGCCTCTGCGTCATCTGACTCTGCCAGTCCTGGCGCCTCCCCATTGTCCGCACCATGGTGTCGACGCCATCAGTGATGCTCCTCAGTGACTGGGCCACGCTCTGCAGTGCCCCGGCAATGCCCAGCTGTGTCTAGGGCATGTCCCTCAGCGACTGGGGAATGATGTTGAGGCCCTCAGCCTTGGGCACTCAAGATGCAGATGTTGTGCTGCAGGCTTTCCACTGCGGTCGGCACATGCAGTGTTGGCCTCGGTGCCACGCATTGTTGACATCATCTCCAGTGCCCGTAGCCTTTGCAGCTCCCCAATAGGCTATGTACTCACTGGAATGTCGCTGATGTCCCCTCCTGAATCTCATGGCTGTGTCCTAGCATCTGTATCAGCCCTGGGGTAACGTTTTCCAGATGTTTGACATCTGACTGGGACTCAGCAGAGCCTTGGCACTCAGAAGACCTCCATCTGCTGGCTCCCTTGGATGTTTCTGTCTCCACCTGATGTGCATCAGCAACTGCAGGGTGCTCAGCAGATTGTGCCCCAGAAGCTTGTCCACTAATGTCGCCCACCAAGGTCTGTGTCTCTGTGCTGGTGGAAGGTGGGATTGATAGCTGTGACTCCTCGACTGTGGTCTCCTCAGACCTCTCCACCCAGGTGATCTCTTGGGTGGCGGGATGGGGGGGGGGGGGGGGGGGGAATGACTTTGGGTGGCACGGCCGCATCAGACGGAGATCCTGTGAGAGAATGGACATGTGGTCAGTGAGAGGGAAGGATCATTTGTCTTACATGAACAACTCCTTTGAGACAGGTCATCTGGGTGAAGAGGCAGTGGATCCTCACCACTGTGGTGCAGGCCAACGTCGCTGTAGGTGACTGCTCTCTTCTCGATCAACCCTGCAATCTCCACAGCCCATTCTTCATAGCGGGTAAGGACTTGGATCTCTGGGATTCCTCTTTAGTCTTGGCCCTTATCCACTTTCTTTTTCTACGGGACTAAAGAGAGGGCTTCTTGAGCCGTATTCTTGATGGATCAGGGGATTCTATGCAGGTTGCATGTGTGGGCACCATAACTGGACATGAGGGGTTGTGCTGGTGGGTGCAAGAGGATTCTGAGGAACAAGCACGAAGATCAGATGTGGGGAGGGTGCAAGGTGTCAGCAGTGATTTGTATGGGGAGTTGGGAATTTGGATGGTGGGATTTTGAAGGGTGGCAGGTGGAACTTATGCCAGGAGAGAGGTGGTAACTTATCCTTGCAGCTCAGTGGATTCGTTGGTTTTCTTCCAACATTGGATTCTAGTCCTCCTGGTCATTCTGCCCACACTGACTGCCGCTGCCTCCCAGTTGGTATTGGTGGCCGTGCTGCTGGCCACCTCGGGGGAACAGGATGCCCCGTCTTTCATTCACAGGGTTGAGAAGCCTGTCCAGGTTGGCATCCCTAAAGTAAAGAATAGGTCAGCACGCTGCCTTGCTTGTGTGTTGACTCAGAGTGAGAGGCGAGGGGTTATTTCAAAGTAGCGTCCCCTTATTAGCGGCGAGATGCTGAGACGAGAGTTTGGCGAATCAGACGGCGAGACAGCCAGTAATATCAAGAAGCCCTTGGAGGCTCATTTTCAGCACAATGTGCCGTTAAATACGGGCCTCGATGTAGCCAACGTGGCCGTCACGAAACACCCTGCCAATCGCACCCACAATTGCACTGAGAAATGTTTCCATTAAATCGTGCCCTAAGTGCAGTCACCGGTGAAGAATCGCAATAAATCTAAGCTGCCACTAGGAGTGTTGGCGAGTAGCAATTCATGTCATGCGAATGGGACAACACGCAGCCCACATGCAGCCCGCCTGGGTCCTGGCCCCACAAGCATCTGATTTGCTGGGTTCGAGATTCGTATTCAGAACCGGACAAGTTGGAGCAGCTTTTAAATGCTTCACCCAGCACAGACTGTCATCCAGCCAAGGAGATGGCTTCATGAAGACCAGCACCAAGGTTCCTGGATGCTGACATCGTCTGAATGCTGGATGCTGTTGTGGAGATGATTGGAGAGACATCCTCTTCCCCAGGGTGGGCAGAGACTCAAACCCATGATCCTGAATGAGGCCTGGGATGAGGTGGCAGAGTCTGAGAGTGCTGGCAGCCTCAACAAGAGGACTAGCATGCAATCCCATAAAAAGATAAACAAGCTCTTTCGAGCAGCTCGGGTGAGTAACCACCTCTGTGCCCTCACTCACGTGTGTAACACTCGTGTCCCTCACTCGTCACATCTGCCCACAAAGGCCAACAACCCCTACCTGCCTGCAACTCCCTTACAACCCTCCTTCCACCAAAGCCCAACACATGTATTGTCCTCTTTGGCCATGGGCCTTGCGCACACATGCTAGCAGCAACAGACCTCTCAGAAAACTCGCATCCTAGCGTCTCCCTATGTCCCCAAGGATAATGCAGGCCATAATCGTCAGGAGCACCAGAAGACTGGGAGGGGGCACCCCAGGTATTTGGGTCCATACCCACTATGAGAGTGTATAGTGGCAGGAATGGAGTTCAACATGCGTCGAAGAAATGAGAGTCCAATGCACCACAGATTTCCCTGTAGCCAGTGAGTCACCCCTCTATCACAGGGGCTATTTAGCACACTGGAGGGGCTGTTTAGCACACTGGGCTAAATCGCTGGCTTTGAAAGCAGGCCAAGGCCAACAGCACGGTTCAATTCCCGTAACAGCCTCCCCGAACAGGCGCCGGAATGTGGCGACTAGGGGCTTTTCACAGTAACTTCATTGAAGCCTACTCGTGACAATAAGCGATCTTCATTTAATTTCAGACCTATCCTTCCCAACATCTCAGCCTTGTCTTTTGTCATGCAGGATCCCAACCACACAAGGCCGGACCCTAGGGGGTCGCTGCCACCCCATCCAGACCCTCAGAACATCTTGGAGCACCACTCCAGGGAAGACACCGTGTCTCTGTATTGCTTTTACCTGCACCAGGTCAACTGTTTTTGTGACATTAATTGAGAGCTAAATATTGGCCAGAAAACCAGGGATAATTTATCCACTTTTCTTCAAAATAGTGCCGTGGGATCTTTTATATACAATCGAGTTGGCAAATAGACACCTCCAATATCGCAACACTCCCTCAGTACTGTACTGTGGTATTAGCTTTGATCTTTGCATTCAAACCGTGCAGTGAGATTCAAACCCTGAACCATGGCACTTAGGAGTGAGAGTGTTACCAACTGAGGCACAGCTGATATTCAATTTATTAAATGGATGTACAGTGGACAGTAAATGGAGCCGCTGAGCTCAGTGTTCACAAAAGCTCAGTGTGGTGCTAATTTTAATATTAATTGTAGTGTACAGTTTGTGTGTAGATAGCAATATATTTTGCTTTTACAACAACAGGATATTGTGATCAGGAAAACTTACATCACTTCTGGGACAGCCATTGTTGACCTACAGAATTAAGTATAAACTGTGTAAATACTTCTGTGTTATCATTTGGCTTAACTATGCTGTATTAGTTTATTGCTTATTTTCTTGAAGTTTAATGATGTTCAAAATAAAAACTGTCTTTCCCTGAGTTTATCCTGTTTGATTTGTTCTCCATTTTTCTGTCTTTGTATTCTATATTCAAGCAGTTTTCTCTATTCTCGGGCAAGGTTAGAAATATACAAGGAATTTTGTTATGAAGTGCTCCCCTACTCCCTGCAGTGTGACCTTTCAGTTATCATGAAAATGCCAAGGGAACCCTGCTGGTGAAGGCATAAATGCAGAGAGGCAATCTGGATGGTATCTCTTGCTTTTAGCGTCTCGTGAACTGTGGGTGATGGTAAAGCATTAAAAGCCTCATGCCCGTGGCTTAGTAGTGCCAATTTTCCAAGTATGATCTGCCAACAAGAAATCATGCCCACCGGATGTGGATATCAAGAATACTCAAAGCATTGGACAATTGCCAGGAAAATTTAAGTATGGTGATAGGCTGTTCTGCTGCCATATTCAAGGTCACATCGTGCTTGCACAATACGTTTTATCATACAAAATCTCAATACTTACTTTAACTAAAGGTAACAAATTTATGGTTACCATCTCTTAGCTCAATTAGATCTGCATGGCTTTTAGTATCAAGAGTTAACATCTATCTGCTGAGCATTTTTCACCTTTCCTTTTTCAATATTGATTTCCACTTTAGATCTTAACCGTCTTAGTTCTCCTTATTGAATTTCCCTATTAACATTCTTTCATTCTATTCTGGAGTAAGGTGAGTGACTCATTCCTTTGCCTTTTAAATGCATCCAAGACTGTTATTTGAGAAGATCTTTGTACAGCAAGTAGCACTTGACATCTCTTTCCAGAAACTTTGAATTTATTTAATCAATAGTAGCATTAAAACTTTTAGTTGGCCTTGCAAAGGGTACTGTAGACATTCGCAAGAATGATAGAAACATTGAAAATAGGAGCAGGGGTAGGTCCTTCAAGCCTGCTCTGCCATTCATTATATCATCCAACTCAGTAACCTATTCCCACTTTCTCCCTGTATTCGGTGATCTGTTTAGCCCAAAGGGCTATATCTAACTCCTCTTGAAAACAGACAATGTTTTTGCTTCAACTGCTTTCTGTGGTTGTGAATTCCACACGCTCACCCCCATTCTCTGGGTGAAGAAATTTCTCCTCATCTCAGTCCAAAATGGTCAACCCCGTATCCTTAGATGGTGACCTGGTTCTGGACATCCCTGCCATTGGGAACATCCTTCCTGCATCTCCCTGTCTAGTCCTGTTAGAATTTTATAGGTTTCTATGAGATTCCCCCCTCATTCTTCTGAACTCCAGCAAATATATTCCTAACCGACTCAATCTCTCCTCATACATCAGTCTTGTCATTCCAGGAATCAGTCTGGTAAACCTTCGCTGCACTCCACCTATAGCAAGAACATCGTTCACCAGTTAAGGAGACCAAAACTGCACGCAATATTCCAGATGGAGTCTCACAAGGCCCTGTATAATTTCAGCAGCACATCCCTGCTCCTGGACTTAAATCCTCTCACTATGAAGACTAACATATCATTTGCTTCTTAACCACCTGCTGCACCTGCATGCTTACCTTCAGTGACTGGCGTACAAGGACACCCAGGTCCCATTTCATATTCCCCTCTCAACCTATAGCCATTCAGATAATAATCTGCCTTCTTGTTCCTATGTTCCTAAATCCATTAGCAACTGGGTTGTGAATTTTATAGGTTTTTCTTTTGGCCATTTCTGCCAGCAGCTTTTCCAACATGATTGTGCTAGTTTAGACCCAGCTGCAATGCTAGCCCATCTTCATTTTTCAAATGTTGGGCACCGTTAGCATTTCAGCTGGAATCACGTTAAACACTAAATGCAGCCTAAACAAACTCGAATACACTGCATTTGTGCTGCTATTTTGCTAATCAATAATCTTAGCTCTGTTAGAGGCACTCTCACCTCTGAGCCAAAGTTGTAGCTTTAAGCCCTATTTCAGACTTGTGCACTGCATCTAAGCTGACATTTCAATACAAAACTGA